>NC_137680.1:32923394-32948394 GCF_963989245.1 Nansenia antarctica
AGAAATGTAAATGTGTGCAGGTGTGTGTGCATGTAAATGGTAAATGGACTGACTTATATAGCTCCTTATTCCAAAGCGCTTTACAACGGCCTCTCATTCACCCATTCACACACACATTCACACACCAATGGCGGCAAGCTACCATGCAAGTCTCCGGCCCGCTCGTTGGGAGCAATTTGGGGTTCAGTGTCTTGCCCGAGGACACTTCGACATGTGGCCAGCCGGGGTTCGAACCGCCGATCTACCGACCTTGTGGTCATTAGACACCGGCTCTACCTCCTGCGCCACAGCCGCCCCATGTGTCTGTGCGTGTGTGTGTGTGTGTGTGTGTGTGTGTGTGCAGGTGTGTGTGCAGGTGTGTGTGCAGGTGTGTGTGCAGGTGTGTGTACTCACGGGCATCAGGACTGAGGAGCCCTGCATGGTCTGGTCTGGCAGGGTGCCGGGCATGGAGGCGGGCAGAGGCTGCCTCTGTCTGTTCCTCAGGTGCAGGAGAGAAGACAGAGAGCCAGGGACAGGCCTGCACACACACACACACACACACACACACACACACACACACACACACAGGAGCAGCGTTAGCTTCTTTGTCTCACCGGGCCTTATTGCATCCGCTAGGTGAACATGCTTTCATCCTGATATACAGAGCATACATTGTTTCAGTATAATATGATGTAGAACCTCATGCCCTATGTCACACACATTCTAGATGTACACACATGTCACTTCACCATTGTTTATACAAGAGTTGCAGAAAGCTCTCTCCTCTCCTCTCCTCTCCTCTCCTCTCCTCTCCTTTCCTCCTCTATCCTCTCCCCTTTCCCCTCCTCTCCTCTCTCTTCTTCTAATCTAAAAATCCTCTCCTCTCCAGTGGTGTAGTCTAGTTTTTTCTAGTGGGTATACTGTGATTTTTCCCTCCCAGCCTCATATCGTTTATTTCGGAACGCCATAAAAAATAAGTCTGCGCTCCCTATCTAACGTTATATATCTAACATGACATGTTATAAGGCTGATCTGTGCAAGAAGTGTTGCATTTTGACATATTTCATGTCGCATCTCCCCCGTTGATGGTACATGACGCTATAGTCAGTCCCAATGGTCCAAAAGTCATGTGCTTCGTAACACAGACGGGGTGAATTTTATGAATGAAAGTGTGAAAGTTCTGTCACAAAACGCTGTTACGTAGGAAATCCTTGGCCTTTCCTAGTGGGTATAAGGTGTAGTCTCCTCCCCTCTCCTCTCCTCCCCACTCCTCTCCTCCCCTCGCCTCTCCTCTCCTCCCCTCGCCTCTCCTCTCCTCCCCTCTCCTCTCCTCTCCCTGGTTTAAAGCTGACCTCCTCTCTCAGTGACAGCTCTGTGCTTGGGTAAAGACACAAGACTCCAGCAAACCTTTGTGACACACGGTGCAGTGTACTCTAACTCAGAGAGTCCATTGTGCCCAACTCTCCCTTTCTCATAACACTTAAGTTGATGGCCCATCTCTTAACCCCCTGTACTCATGACAGACACTGTCTCACTAACAGAGACTGAACAGGACTATGGTATGCAGTGCTATAGTTTGAGCAGAACAGGATGGTGAATTGTCCTTTCAGAACGGTAAGAATATGCTATCAGATACACAGTTGTTTCAATTAGCCTAGTTCACGGTTACAATGATTATACTGTGACAACATCTCCTGCACCACTACACCCCATCCATAACTCTGATCTCCTCCTGCACCACTACACCCCATCCATAACTCTGACCTCCTCCTCCACCACTACACCCCATCCATAACTCTGATCTCCTCCACCACCACTACACCCCATCCAGAACTCTGACCTCCTCCTCCACCACTACACCCCATCCATAACTCTGATCTCCTCCACCACCACTACACCCCATCCAGAACTCTGATCTCCTCCTGCACCACTACACCCCATCCATAACTCTGATCTCCTCCTCCACCACTACACCCCATCCATAACTCTGATCTCCTCCACCACTACACCCCATCCAGAACTCTGATCTCCTCCACCACCACTACACCCCATCCATAACTCTGATCTCCTCCACCACTACACCCCATCCAGAACTCTGATCTCCTCCACCACTACACCCCATCCATAACTCTGATCTCCTCCTCCACCACTACACCCCATCCAGAACTCTGATCTCCTCCACCACCACTACACCCCATCCATAACTCTGATCTCCTCCTGCACCACTACACCCCATCCAGAACTCTGATCTCCTCCACCACCACTACACCCCATCCAGAACTCTGATCTCCTCCTCCACCACTACACCCCATCCATAACTCTGATCTCCTCCTGCACCACTACACCCCATCCAGAACTCTGATCTCCTCCACCACCACTACACCCCATCCAGAACTCTGATCTCCTCCACCACCACTACACCCCATCCAGAACTCTGATCTCCTCCTGCACCACTACACCCCCATCCATAACTCTGATCTCCTCCACCACCACTACACCCCATCCATAACTCTGATCTCCTCCACCACCACTACACCCCATCCAGAACTCTGATCTCCTCCTGCACCACTACACCCCATCCATAACTCTGATCTCCTCCACCACCACTACACCCCATCCATAACTCTGATCTCCTCCTCCACCACTACACCCCATCCAGAACTCTGATCTCCTCCTGCACCACTACACCCCATCCATAACTCTGATCTCCTCCTCCACCACTACACCCCATCCATAACTCTGATCTCCTCCACCACCACTACACCCCATCCATAACTCTGATCTCCTCCTGCACCACTACACCCCATCCATAACTCTGATCTCCTCCACCACCACTACACCCCATCCAGAACTCTGATCTCCTCCTGCACCACTACACCCCATCCATAACTCTGATCTCCTCCACCACTACACCCCATCCATAACTCTGATCTCCTCCACCACTACACCCCATCCAGAACTCTGATCTCCTCCACCACTACACCCCATCCATAACTCTGATCTCCTCCACCACCACTACACCCCATCCAGAACTCTGATCTCCTGCACCACCACTACACCCCATCCATAACTCTGATCTCCTCCACCACCACTACACCCCATCCATAACTCTGATCTCCTCCATCACCACTACACCCCATCCATAACTCTGATCTCCTCCACCACTACACCCCATCCATAACTCTGATCTCCTCCACCACCACTACACCCCATCCAGAACTCTGATCTCCTCCTGCACCACTACACCCCATCCAGAACTCTGATCTCCTCCATCACCACTACACCCTATCCATAACTCTGATCTCCTCCACCACCACTACACCCCATCCAGAACTCTGATCTCCTGCACCACTACACCCCATCCAGAACTCTGATCTCCTCCACCACCACTACACCCCATCCATAACTCTGATCTCCTGCACCACTACACCCCATCCAGAACTCTGATCTCCTCCACCACCACTACACCCCATCCAGAACTCTGATCTCCTCCTCCACCACTACACCCCATCCATAACTCTGATCTCCTGCACCACTACACCCCATCCAGAACTCTGATCTCCTCCACCACCACTACACCCCATCCATAACTCTGATCTCCTGCACCACTACACCCCATCCATAACTCTGACCTCCTCCACCACTACACCCCATCCAGAACTCTGATCTCCTCCACCACCACTACACCCCATCCATAACTCTGATCTCCTGCACCACTACACCCCATCCAGAACTCTGACCTCCTCCACCACTACACCCCATCCAGAACTCTGATCTCCTGCACCACCACTACACCCCATCCATAACTCTGATCTCCTCCTGCACCACTACACCCCATCCAGAACTCTGATCTCCTCCTCCACCACTACACCCCATCCAGAACTCTGATCTCCTCCACCACCACACCCCATCCATAACTCTGATCTCCTCCACCACCACTACACCCCATCCAGAACTCTGATCTCCTCCACCACCACTACACCCCATCCATAACTCTGATCTCCTCCACCACCACTACACCCCATCCAGAACTCTGATCTCCTCCACCACTACACCCCATCCAGAACTCTGAGGTCCTCTAACACAGACCTCCTCATCCAACCCAGCGCCAAACTCCGGACCTTTGGGTACAGAGCCTTCAGTGTGGCAGCCCCCACCCTCTGGAACTCTCTACCCAAGGATATCCGCAATTCTCCAACCCTGGACATATTCAAAGCTGCCCTTAAAACCCACCTGTTCACCGTCGCATTCAACCTGTAGAAGCTGTTTCACTGTTTTGTGTGTTTGTCTCTCTGGCTCTGTTCTGTTTGTCCCATTCCCTTGTAAAGCGACCTTGGGTCTGTGAAAGGCGTTATATCAATTTAAGTTATTATTATTATTATTAACCATGAATTTAAATGAATTTCGAAACCGCCAGGGTCGAAACTTCCACTGGTGAAATCACTAACACTAACGCGCTGTGGGTCATCACATGGATGTCATCCCATGTTAGCATTAGAACCCAGGCCACAGTTGTTGCACTATCCAAAATGTCCTGTTTCTCCCTCCCCGCTCACATCATGACTACCAGGCAGAGATCCACATATCCAGAAACCACTCCATCTGGGCCTAGGGTGACATCATGTATAGAACTGCCACCAAATCCCCCACTTGTAAGAAACACAGACTCACAGCTGCCAGCGCTACCCTGCACCCATTCCCCCTCCATTACAGTAACCTTAGCTCTCCATCTACAATGTTAAGCTTTCACCACAGAACGACACTGTAATAATCGTTATCATCAGGATTCGTGCGACTACTCCTGACGACCGCCCCGGTAAAGATCCATTTCCACGGACGTTTACCAATTACTGCCAGTCTGCAGCAGCTCTGGAGTTAGCCTGCTAGAGCTAAACGGGTGAATGTAATCAATTGGCCCCATCACAGCTGGGATTTAGGTAATAGCGCCAATAGGCCGTGACAGACAGATGAGGGGGTCCCGCTGAGCAAACGGTCCCCCACCTGAACAAATACCTGTGTTTTCCCAGACCTAAATGTGTGCATTTACTACGCTCCAGACATTTAAGATGACTACACACACAGTCTGAGTCAGACCAACACACACACACACACACACACACACACACACACACACACACACACAGGACCATTAACCCTCCTGACTATATGTCATGACTGTCCAACACTCCGATTCATCACAATCACGCTCATTCAACAGCACGTGTGACATGTGCTCTGCGAGGGGAGAGACCAGGCGAACGCAAACATTTCCACACGGGGAAAATAAATGCATGTAAGTACACCGAGGTTAACATCACGCACGTCATCAACATGGCCGCACGGGATTCTCCTTTGACGGGCTCTCTCTCTCTCTCTCTCTCTCTCTCTCTCTCTCTCTCTCTCTCTCTCTCTCTCTCTCTCTCTCTCTCAGACATTTAAATGCTTTCCTGCAGGTAACATGGACGTATAAAGACTGAAAACAACAACCATCAGTCAAATAAATTATTGAAGAAAACTGTGCCAAAATAAAAGCTGTATGATATCAAAGGTTGGTGCGGAGCCATGGGCAAGGAGAGGCTGATGGGAAAGAGACAAGCGTTGGTGCCAAGAGACCTGAACCAAACCTGACCTTCCTTTGAAGAAAACCTGGTCATTGTCTAGTTAGTTTACTGCTGTCTTGGTCTTTCCTGTACACCGATCATTACAGTAGAGCCACAGGCTGTTGTCCTAGGACTGTCCTTGTCACTAGCCTAGAGGTGTGTGTGTGTGTGTGTGTGTGTGTGTGTGTGTGTGTGTGTGTGTGTGTGTGTGTGTGTGTGTGTGTGTGTGTGTGTGTGTGTGTGTGTGTGTGTGTGTGGAAGGTCAGTGCAGCTGGCCCCGGCTCTACAGAGAAGAAAGGCTCCTTTGAAGCCCTACTGCAGGTTCTCCTGTCTGTCTGTCTGTCTGCCTGTCTGTCTGTCTGTCTGTCTGTCTGTATGCCTGTCTCTCTGTCTGTCTGCCTGCCTGCCTGTCTGTCTGTCTGTCTGTCTGCCTGTCTGTCTGTCTGTCTGCCTGTCTCTCTGCCTGTCTGTCTGTCTGTCTGCCTGTCTCTCTGTCTGTCTGCCTGCCTGCCTGCCTGTCTGTCTGTCTGTCTGTCTGCCTGTCTGTCTGTCTGCCTGTCTCTCTGCCTGTCTGTCTGCCTGTCTGTCTGCCTGCCTGCCTGTCTGTCTGTCTGTCTGTCTGTCTGCCTGTCTGTCTGTCTGTCTGTCTGTATGCCTGTCTGTCTGCCTACCTGTCTGTCTGTCTGCCTGTCTGTCTGTCTGTCTGTCTGTATGCCTGTCTCTCTGTCTGTCTGCCTGCCTGCCTGTCTGTCTGTCTGTCTGCCTGTCTGTCTGTCTGCCTGTCTCTCTGCCTGTCTGTCTGCCTGTCTGTCTGTCTGCCTGCCTGTCTGTCTGTCTGTCTCTCTGTCTGTCTGCCTGCCTGTCTGTCTGTCTGTCTGCCTGCCTGCCTGTCTGCCTGCCTGCCTGTCTGTCTGTCTGTCTGCCTGTCTGTCTGTCTGTCTGCCTGCCTGTCTGCCTGTCTGTCTGTCTGTCTGCCTGTCTGTCTGTCTGTCTGTCTGCCTGTCTGTCTGTCTGTCTGTCTGCCTGTCTGTCTACCTGCCTGTCTGTCTACCTGCCAGCCTGCCTGCCTGCCTGCCTGTCTGCCTGCCTGCCTGCCTGCCTGCCTGCCTACCTGCCTGTCTGTCTGTCTTTCTGTCTGTCTGTCTGTCTGTCTGCCTGCCTGCCTGTCTGTCTGCCTGTCTGTCTGTCTGTTTATCTGTCTGTGTGTGTGCGCGTATCTGTGTCTGTGTATCTACAGTATGTGCCTGTGTGTGTGTGTGTGTGTGTGTGTGTGTGTGTGTGTGTGTGCGCGTGTCTGTGTCTGTATAGTATGTGTATCTACATGTACCTGTGTGTGTACTCCTGTATTAGTGTATTAACGTCCAGTGTTGAGTATGTGTGCACGTGTGTGCGTGTGTGTGTGTGTGTGTGTGTGCGTGTGTGTGTGCGTGTGTGCATGTATCTGTGTCTGTGTATCTACAGTATCTATGTGTGCCTGTGTGTGTGTGTGTGTTTGTATATGTATGTGTGTGTGCTCCTGTATTAAGTGTATTAACGTCCAGTGTTGAGTGTGTGTGAATAATGACAGGCTGCGGCTCCACTGGAGGGGATTGATAATAGCCCCCCCCCCACAGCCCCCCCACAGCCCTCCCCCCCAAGCCCCAGCCCCCCAGCCCCCCTGGGGAGAGCAGGTAGACGCTCTCCTCAGTCCTGACCCTGCACTCTCACATTACTGAGTGCCTTGCCGCCACAAACCACAACCCTCCCCCCTCCCCTCCCCTCCACACCCCTCCACCATGACATCACTGCTAGCCCCTCCTATCCTCTCCCTCCTCCTCTCTCTCTCTCTCTCTCTCTCTCTCTTTTTTATCTCTCATCCTCCTTCATTTATTTCAGATCAAACTGAGAAGTAGCCTTTAAAAGCGCTGTGAGGCCTTTCTACTGTAAGTCACTTCTGTTCTGCTGCCCCGCTAGTCTCTACAGCCCAGCCCGAGGCACTCTCTGTTTACCTGCCTTACACTACCAACACCAGAGTCTGTACACACACACACACACACACACACATACACACACACACACGTACTGTACACATTCAAGCCTTACTGTCCCAAGCACACAGTCCCAACTCAAACTCAAGCACTTGAAAACACAAGGGGCTTGGCAGATGTCCAAGAGGAGGGAGGAGAGAGAGAGAGAGAGAGAGTGAGAGAGAGAGAGAGAGAGAGAGAGAGCGAGAGAGAGAGAGAGAGCAAGAGAGAGAGAGAGAGAGAGCGAGAGAGAGAGAGAGAGAGAGAGAGGCGCAGTCCGCCCCACTGACTCATATCCTTCCCTTCTGACATTGCTCCAGCAATGATGTAATGCTCTTGGCTTTTCTCCCTCCCCCAACCCCCTGCCTGCCTGCCTGCCTGCCCCTAACCTCCCCCCCTCCCTTCTCTCCTCTCCTCTCCTCCTTTCTCTCTCTCTCTCTCTCTCTCTCTCTCTCTCTCTCTCTCTCTCTCTCCCTCTCCCCTCTCTCCTACTTCCAATCCAACAGTGCTACAGTGAAGTCACTCGCTAAGCTCTCTCTCTTAGCTGGGGTAGTAGACACAGCAGCCCTCGAAAAAGAAAGAAAAAATCAGGAAAAAAAAAACGTTCGAAGTTCGAACGTAACCAAAACAGCCCGGGGCCGGGCTCCAGACGCTCGGGAGAGAGACTGGCGGTGTAGTCGCCATGGGAACGGAGGTAAACACGGGGAGAAAACAAGGCCCTCAAACAGCTTGCAGCTGCCCGGGCTCTCTGAGTCAACAGTACGCAGGGCCTTGCCCCTGATTTACTGCCTTTAATCACCAGTGGGAGGAGAGTGCCATGGGGTTTTTTGGACCGAGGAAATAATACGGATCTGATCAAATAAATCAGCCCTAATGGCTTACGACACAGGCTGACTTTTATTAGCAGGGAGGGGAGGAGAGGGAGGAGAGGGAGGAGAGGGAGGAGAGGGAATGGCTGGGAGGGTTGCTAGGGATGCTGGGATGCATCCTCATCCTGATCCCTCTCTTCCTCTCCTCTCCTCCCTCCTCCTCTGATCCCTCTCTTCCTCTCCTCCCTCCATCCTCCTCTGATCCCTCTCTTCCTCTCCTCCCTCCATCCTCCTCTGATCCCTCTCTTCCTCTCCTCCCTCCTCCTCTGATCCTCTTCCTCTCCTCCCTCCATCCTCATCCTGATCCCTCTCTTCCTCTCCTCCCTCCTCCTCTGATCCCTCTCTTCCTCTCCTCCCTCCATCCTCCTCTGATCCCTCTCTTCCTCTCCTCCCTCCTCCTCTGATCCCTCTCTTCCTCTCCTCCCTCCATCCTCATCCTGATCCCTCTCTTCCTCTCCTCCCTCCATCCTCCTCTGATCCCTCTGTTCCTCTCCTCCCTCCTCCTCTGATCCTCTCTTCCTCTCGTCCCTCCATCCTCCTCTGATCCCTCTCTTCCTCTCCTCCCTCCTCCTCTGATCCCTCTCTTCCTCTCCTCCCTCCCTCCTCCTCTGATCCCTCTCTTCTGTACTGGCCGTGGCTGTGCTAGGCTGAGCTGTGCTAGGCTGTGCTGAGCTGTGCTGAGCTGGGCTGTGCTGTGCTGGGCTGAGCTGGGCTGTGCTGGGCTGTGCTGGACTGGGCTGTGCTGGGCTGAGCTGTGCTGTGCTGGGCTGGGCTGTGCTGGGCTGAGCTGTACTGTGCTGTGCTGTGCTGTGCTGTGCTGGGCTGTGCTGTGCTGGGCTGTGCTGTGCTGGGCTGTGCTGTGCTGTGCTGGGCTGTGCTGTGCTGTGCTGTGCTGTGCTGGGCTGAGCTGTGCTGGGCTGTGCTGTGCTGGGCTGTGCTGTGCTGTGCTGTGCTGGGCTGGGCTGTGCTGGGCTGGGCCTGCATGTGTGGTGGCCCCAGGGCAGAGATGACAGAGCCCTGCTGGAATGAGAGGGAAGAGAGCCTGGGCGTTCCTCTCCAAACGCACTATTAAACCCACTGCAGTACACAATGAGCTCATCTTAATTCAGGTCAGATGTACATCCTGCATTCTCTCTCTCTCTCTCTCTCTCTCTCTCTCTCTCTCTCTCTCTCTCTCTCTCTCTCTCTCTGTGTTTTCTTCTTCCTCACACTGTTACTCTATCTAAGGTCACCATGGCAGTTCACCCGTTCATCACGTCCCAAGCTCTCAAAAACAGACGGTGCCAAGCGGACAGTGCCAAGACACCACCCCCCCACCCCCCCCTTCCCCCCCCCACCAACCACCCCCCATTCCCCCGGCATGTGGCAGTTCCCTTGCACTCAGCGCGGACCACCCTTCTTATCTGGACTAAATGCAATCTAATCATCAACAATAACAAAGGGAAGTTGGTGTTTAAGCTGCTAAAGGGTCATTAGGTCAGAGTTCGGCCATGGAAACATGAAAAGCCTGACGGGTCTTTACGGCGTGACGACTTCCCCACTCTGACACCGTCACACAATGGGCAGCAAAACAAATAAAGGATAGCATCTTTTCATCTACGGAGAGAGTCGTGAGAGGCAGCATAGAGTCAGAGTGTTCAACACTTTTTCGAGTCGTGGTTTTGTCAGTAGCTACCGTAACTTTGACAAGAAAAGGATTTTAGTCTAAAGATCCGCTCGAAGCGGTGCTTGTCGTCGGTGAATCACTCTCCGAGCGTTTAATAGTCCGCATTGTACAATTCGCTTGACAGGTTTAAACAGACAGTGATCAAATAATTATACATTATACGCAATCTCAGCAGCTCGTAAAAACTGTACAGTGCATAACTCGAGACTTATCGAAAAAGCTGCAGGCCTCCAATGGAGGACGACTCGGGAAAAAAGACAATGAGTAAGTCATAAGACCTATTCTGTGTGAGAAGACAGAACAAGCCCAGAGGAACTACGACATCACAGTACCCTAGCCCTGGTGTGACATCACAGTACCCTAGCCCTGGTGTGACATCACAGTACCCTAGCCCTGGTGTGACATCACAGTACCCTAGCCCTGGTGTGACATCACAGTACCCTAGCCCTGGTGTGACATCACAGTACCCTAGCCCTGGTGTGACATCACAGTACCCTAGCCCTGGTGTGACATCACAGTACCCTAGCCCTGGTGTGACATCACAGTACCCTAGCCCTGGTGTGACATCACAGTACCCTAGCCCTGGTGTGACATCACAGTACCCTAGCCCTGGTGTGACATCACAGTACCCTAGCCCTGGTGTGACATCACAGTACCCTAGCCCTGGTGTGACATCACAGTACCCTAGCCCTGGTGTGACATCACAGTACCCTAGCCCTGGTGTGACATCACAGTACCCTAGCCCTGGTGTGACATCACAGTACCCTAGCCCTGGTGTGACATCACAGTACCCTAGCCCTGGTGTGACATCACAGTACCCTAGCCCTGGTGTGACATCACAGTACCCTAGCCCTGGTGTGAACAGTACCCTAGCCCTGGTGTGACATCACAGTACCCTAGCCCTGGTGTGACATCACAGTACCCTAGCCCTGGTGTGACATCACAGTACCCTAGCCCTGGTGTGACATCACAGTACCCTAGCCCTGGTGTGACATCACAGTACCCTAGCCCTGGTGTGACATCACAGTACCCTAGCCCTGGTGTGACATCACAGTACCCTAGCCCTGGTGTGACATCACAGTACCCTAGCCCTGCTGTGACGCCGGTGTGAACAGAACAAGCCATTCTATTTCAGGAGGTGAACCTCCCTTATATAAACCACAAGATGCTGATCAGCTCAGAGGTGTGAAAACCAACATACATCTTCTGAAATGAGACCAAAAGCCCAGTGCCTTCCCCCGGTGCTCCTCTGCTTGTCAGAGCCCAGTGCCTTCCCCCGGTGCTCCTCTGCTTGTCAGAGCCCAGTGCCTTCCCCCGGTGCTCCTCTGCTTGTCAGACATTCGTGACAACAATGTTTCATTCTGCAAAGTCGCATACCCATAACCGACACATTTTGCCTTCGTTTAAGCAGGGGGCACTTTAAGTCCAACGGTACTGATTCTTTAAGAACCGAAGGGTGATGGACAGCTGATTCGCACGTATGCAAAAAGCGTCCATCTATCGTATGTTCAGGGACGAAAGGCTGGAAAGCAGCCCAGTTTGTGTAACACTCCAAGAGGGATAAACAGTGTGACGCTATGCATGTGGTATCTGTTGGTCCTCCAGCCACACCGCCCCCAGCCTCCCCATGTTGGACTTCATATCGTTACACTTCAGGCAGAGAGCCAGACAGGGCGGAGCCATCCGATTACGTCCAACTTTAAATGTATCACCGTTTTCATTCAAATAACGATTCATCCAATGGAAGTGTCCTGAGCTGAACTCTCTCTCGTGCATCAAAACCTCCTCACACACTCCTCCACCAACACACTTCACACTCCCCCCCCAAATAATTGACCTCATCAAAAGACCAAGTCTGCATTACAAACACAATAAATAAAAAAACGCTGTTCATACGTTGAATAATAATGTCAGAAATATGGAAGAAGGTGGGGGCGTGCTGGGGCGTGCTGGGGCGTGCTGGGGCGTGCTGGGGCGTGCTGGGGCGCCTAGGTGGCGTAGCGGACTAAACGTTGACCACGTAACCACAGAGTTCCCGGTTTGATTCCGGCCCGTGGACATGTCCTGCATGTCATCCCTTCTCTCTCTCTGACATGTCCTGCATGTCATCCCTTCTCTCTCTCTCTCACACATCCCTTCCTGTCATATCTCTACTGTCTCTATTACAATAACAAGAAGAATATGAGTGGGACTGCCCCACTTAAAAAACATTACTTCATAAATAAATATGGAATAACGCTACACAACATCAGTCATAGAACAAATATGAGTTATTCTGCTCTTCTCTGAGGTGAGGTGAAGTGATATCTCACATGCTATTTTGCAAGGTGTCTGAGTCTAGGAAGGAGTTGTGCAAGTAGATGGAACAGCAGGTTACGAGCCGTCTCATAAACAACTAAACTACTTTGGTATCAAGATGACTGCGGGCGGAGATGTGTCTCATGCCAACGTACCGCCTTGCAACTCTCATCACTTCTGGGAAATGTTTCACAATCATTTTTTTATTACAACAAATACTTTGAGGCAGATTAATCAAAAACACTGTTATCATTATTCTACGTTTGCCTGTGGGTCAATAATAATTACCTGACTTTCATAGTCAATTGAACGTGTTGAGAGATACAATTGGCCCCCTTAATGTGATGGCGAAACTCAGCAGCATCGTTTTGATCATTTGTGGGGAGTACTGTGTGATGGTGTACTAGCAATGGTTTACGGTGAATTACAACATTGACTTCAAATGGAGGAGGAAGCACTGTGGTTCTTGGATAAGGAAAAACGGCACTGTGAAGATTCTTATGTATAATAGATAGGGCCGTTAACCACTGAACCTTACACCGCATCTGAAATCAGACCTGACTTGAAACCCCGTTGTTTTTACATTCCTTGTACTGTGTGATGGAGATTCTTATGTTTCATTCATGGACCTCATCAAGAGGTTTGGATATTGTTGCCGTTGCTTTTCTGCCCTCCATCCACCAACCAACCCCCTCTGTTGAGAGTCAAAAGGTTGAGGTCTCCAGCACAATGTTGTATCTCACTTGGTTGACTCGCTATGTCTAACAGATTTAGCCCTGACATAACTCAGGACCAGATGTTTAGAATTCAAAAGGCAGAGAGAGCATTCAAATCCGTTGGACACCCCCTTCCCTTTGTATGATAATGATAGCCATGACATTAAGATCTGCTGGCTTTTTTTCTCTTCTCGAAGGCCTGGTTTTAACACTGGTTTGTGTCAGTGCAATTCCCTGAGGGCCTTGTTCAGGGACTCTGTCAGTGCAGAGAGAGAGGGGGGGGGAGATAGAGAGATGGGGGGGGAGATAGAGAGAGAGGGAGAGAAAGAGAGAGAGAGAGAGAGAGGGGGAGAGGGGGAGAGAGGGGGAGAGAGAGAGGGGGAGAGAGAGAGAGAAAGAGAGGGGGGGGAGATAGAGAGAGAGAGAGAGGGGGGGAGATAGAGAGAGAGAGAGAGAGGGGGGGGGGAGATAGAGAGAGAGAGAGAGAGGGAGGGGGGGAGATAGAGAGAGAGAGAGAGAGAGAGAGGGAGGGGGGGAGATAGAGAGAGAGAGAGAGAGAGAGAGAGAGACAGAGAGAGAGAGGGGTCTTCAGGTTTCACAGCTGCAGGCCCCAGCTCAACCCTAAAGTAAATGGCCTCTAGAAAAGCCAATCTTAATTGATTCCAAGCCTCAAAGCTCTTTAGTAAACATCGTGGAGCAATGAAAATGACTTGTTATCCTAATTCATTGGACGCTCTCTACGCCTCGCGTTCGGCAGGGGCCGAGAAACCCCTGAAAACAGATGGGATTTGGGTTCAACTCATTTTGGTGATTTTTCTTCCTTCATTCAGTAAGATTTGTGCTCTAACAAAGGGGTGTGTCAGGGCCAAAAGCTTTACAACAACAACAACAACAACAACAACAACAACAACAACAACAACATGGACTATTACATCCCTTCAGGATGAGAGAACCGACTGAACTCTGTCTGGCCGAAGTCGTCGTCATGGAAAAGAGAATGTCGTCTCCACAACCTGCCTGGTCAAAATTAATGCCCTGCTGGCATGCCCTCTCTCCCTTCTTCTCCTTGCTTTCGTGTCTGTCTTCATTATAGAAAAAAATACTTTAAAAAATATATATATATTATGTCGAACCAAATGGGAGAAATCTTGTGGCATGTGCAGAAGGCGACAAGGCAGCCACATACAAACATACAGCAGAACAACAAGGAAGGGTTTCAGCAGCACTGACTGTCAGGATCAAGGTTGACCTCCGGTGCCTTGTTGTTTATGATGAACACACTCCCACCTGAGTTTCACCCCTAGCAGAACCACCGCGGCTGTTCGAGCTTGCTGCCTGTGTGGAGGAGCAGCTCGGGGGGACAGGAAGTTCCTGTGGAGAGACCCCCGTGCGTGGAGCCGCTAGTTGGCACCAAATGGTTTCCTGTGGAAGCGATGTTTCTCTGCAGAGGGGTTTCCTCAAACCATTTTTCCTGCTGATGTGAACATTTCCAGCGCTCTCCTCTCCTCTCTCTCTCAGGGGAATGCGCTCATCCAAACAGCCTTCCTACTCATGTGATTTCCATCGTCCTTTGCTGTAAACAATTGGCTCTTGATCGGTCAGGGGGAACACTCTCTGTCTCTCTCTGACAGTTGGCAGCTAGCTGGCTAGGTCAGTTGGTGGCTAGCTGGCTAGGTCAGTTGGTGGCTAGCTGGCTAGGTCCGTGGAGAAGCACGAAGCAGGCAGAAGGCAGAAGTTCTGCTTCTCTCTATGTTAAATCCTGGGGTCAACGAGGGACCCCCCCTCTTTCAGCACATCTCTGAGATCCAGTACTCCCCCCACATGGCAACAGGTTTGGATTCCCCTGACTACCACAATGTCCTGGCATATTATGCCAATTAACCATCCAAAAGACTCAGCCCAGTGTCATGCTGATAAATTTAGCGGTGGCATAATTATGTCATCGCCGAGGTTCACCTCTAACTGTGACCACATGCCATAATACAGCAGATTTCTCTCCTCAAACTGTTTCACATGGATGAATCAGTAAGCGTCGGTTGGCTGTGGCTCCCCATCTGCCGCTGTAGACTGAAGACCCATCTCTGTCCCTCCTGAGACATCTACTACCCCCCCTGTACTGTTTCCCCACTGTGTCATAAAAAAGAATAACAAACTTTTCTTTTCGCACGACGACTGCCAATGGCCCCAGGCCTGAGCATAGAATACCTTTTCCTGCTATGACTGGTGGATATATGATTCACTTACATACAAATGTATTTGTTGTAAGTCGCTTTGGATAAAGAAGATATAAAGACATCTGCTAAATGCCAAAAATGTAAATGTAATGTAAATGCTGTGAGCGGGGGAGGCTGTGAGCCCCTGGGTGCTCTGGCTCAGTGGGGAGTCTGTCTTTAATGACAGGTAAACTCAGGTGAAGCTGGTCTCTCTTACTGGCAGTGATTGCTGCTCCTCTAAGGGGATGAAATTCCATCCCTCCCCAGGACAAAGAGCCTGTCAGGGTGTCAGTCAGGCTTAGTGATGGGCCTCCCATCCAATATTCACAAGCTCTTCCAGCTATAAATCTACAGGGGACTGAACTCAACACAGCATTGACTTAAAACAGAGCTGTTTCAACACCATACTAACTCTAGCTTAATACTAGTTTTACACCAACCAACATCTGGCTCAACACGGAACAGTAAGTACATAATGCGGCCAGCGCTCTCAAATAGAAAAACATAAATGATGGTTTAATGCACCATCAGCATATAGCATAGTCACAGGGATTATGCTGGTTATGCATTAAACCATCATTTATTTTCTATTTGAGAGCGCTGGCCATATTGACTAATTGGATCAACCCTGGGCTCTACAACATCCAGTGACACATCTGAACTGGACTTTATTTACAACGGAGCACGTCTTTTCATTCCTGTCAGCCTAATAGTTAGAAAGTACCACCGCTCATCCTTGATCAGACTTAGCTGAGGTGCTGCAGCTGAAGAGTATCAAATAGAGTGCAAAAAACCCAGCATCCGCACACTCAACTCTGTGCAAGAAACGTAGTTTATTATGTGTGTGTGTGTGTGTGTGTGTGTGTGTGTGTGTGTGTGTGTGTGTGTGTGTGTGTGTGTGCGTGCGTGCTGCATGCGTGCGTGTGTGTTGTTCAGAAGATGACTGGGTTTCATAAGAGACAGGTCAACGGGGTTGAAGGCAACATTTGCGCAATGAAGGAAGGCGTTACCCCCAAACAGACGATATCCCCACCGGGGGACCTGGGGGTTGATGATATCATGCTGTGTCACACCCATGACGACCACGGGTTCCCATGACGACCCCGGGTTCCAGAGCACAGAGATGAACCAACAATAACAACCACGCATTTAAACACTCAAATCCACTCAGTCATTTTTCACCGGACACCGACACAGAGCTTTTAAAGAAAAGCCATTTAGCTAACACATTTATCCAAAGCGTCTTCCAAGCGACTTCCATTAGCTTTCACCAACTGACCTAGCCAGCTAGCCACCGACTGACCTAGCCAGCTAGCCACCAACTGACCTAGCCAGCTAGCCACCGACTGACAGCGAGTGCATAAATGTTTCAATATATACAGTCCTGGCGGGAATCGAACCCCGCAACCTAAGCGTTGTTAGCTCTGTGCTCTACCGAACGAGCCACAGAGGAGCAGGATTATGAACTCATGGTGACAGGAAACCTCTTCCTCCAGGGCTTCAGTCCTCGTTTGCAATGACTATCCCACCAGCCAACAACACACCACAGGGGGGCTTTGATCCTCCTCTCCTCAGGTGAAAGGGACTATTTTATTTTAGAGCATGAAACACTAAACCGCTGTAAAAGCAGTCATGGCACTCGTCAACAAGGGGCATCAGCGATGACCTCATCTGCTCCCCTGAGACTCTCTTGACATGCTCTGCTGTGGTACAATATGACTGAACAGCAAACATGGAATTGTCCGGTCCCCCCCCACCCCCCCCCCCACACACACACACACACATACTGCTCCAAAAATGTAACCGAATACTGATATGAACTCAGAGACGACGGTGGGGGTGGTGACAGTCGTCACGGAGACAATGGGAGCAGGCCCTGCCTATGGCCCTGCCTCGTCATACATACATACATACATACATACGCTCATATGACTGTTCTAGAACACATGATCACTCATATCACTGTTCCAGAACACATGATCACTCATATCACTGACCGTTCTAGAACACATGATCACTCATATCACTGTTCCAGAACACATGATCACTCATATCTCTGTACCAGAACACAACAGCAACAATACAAGTGGTTCTATTCACCAGGACAACAAGACAGCGGTCGTACATGGCCGTATATAGAGATACCATCTATACGTCACCCCAGGGAGAACCGCCACTATACTACTACAATAGAACACACACACACACACACACACACACACACACACACACACACACACACACACACACCATACACCACAACAGCGCATTTAGTAGAATGTGTGTTGCTGCTGGTGTTGTGTTAGTACTTGATGTCTAGTGTTATAGTATAGTCATGTTATTTTTCTACGCACGGGATATTAGGTATTTTCAAGAGTATACCTATGTATGTATGTGTGTGTTTTAGAGCTATGTTGGCCGTCTGTGTGGACCCAGGCAGCATGAAGCAGCACTCACCCTATCTGTCTGTTGGTGGAGGGCGCCTGGGTGATGACTGAGCTGGACTGGGGCGAGGGGAGGGCCTGCTGGATCACTATGCTGCTGTCGTGGTTGCCCATCCGTGCGTGGGATTGCTGGTGCTGGATGTTCTGAAGGGAGGGGGGGGGGGGGGGAGGGGGGGGAGAGAGGAAGACCTGATGAGCCTGGATGAGGAACTGCCAACTGTGGTGAGGGAGGGGAATCTAAACATGAGGTCAATAATTTCATACAGCAACAACACAAAACCTGGCTGGTCTCACCACCCACATGTTTGGGTTTGATCAACGATTCAGTGGAGCAGTGGTGCGGTTCTACTGGCCTGGAAGTGAACGCAGCATCACCTTCGTCTGAATGTCAGCCGGTCTGTTCTGCATTCTGTCGAGCTTCCTGACTGACAGTCTGAATATGTAATGAAGACAACAGACTTGGCGGGCTTTTCCTCGGTGGTGGGAGGAGAGGGAGGGGGAGGGGGAGGGGGGGGGGAGAGGGAGGCGGGGGGAGAGGGAGGGGGAGGTGGGGGGAGAGGGAGGGGGAGGTGAGGAGGAGAGGGAGGGGGAGGTGGGGGGAGAGGGAGGGGGAGGTGGGGGGAGAGGGAGGGGAAGCGTGATTTGTCCAGCAGGACAGCGTGTTCATATGGTCCATGAGCACGGCCACTTGTATTTTATATCACTGGTTAAGTAAACATCCATCCCCCACTGCAGCCACGTGTCGGAGCTCAACCTACAAGCACGGGCAGGTAGAGGTGGTTTGCGTAAGTCACTTCAGAAAAGGAGCTGACAGCAGAGTAGGCTACACTTACAGTGTGATATACTCATACTGTACACATAACAGACTGTGTACAGTGTGATATACTCATACTGTACACATAACAGACTGTGTACAGTGTGATATGCACCTGATTCATGTTTTATTTCGAGAGTCACACATTTTCTAACTACCGTAAAACACTCAAATGGACCTTTTCCGCGACGACAAATAATACAACAAACATCATTCTGCGTACAGCAAGCTTCTGCACTCCCTCTCCGCTGGGAGAGAAGCATGTGTATACTATGTGTTCTACTATGCATACTATGTGTTCTACAGAGGTACTGTCCTCTCCCCTGGTTCTACCAGTGTTCTATAGAACCTCTCACCTCTCCCCTGGTTCTACCAGTGTTTTATAGAACCTCTCCCCTGGTTCTACCAGTGTTTTATAGAACCTCTCCCCTGGTTCTACCAGTGTTTTATAGAACCTCTCCCCTGGTTCTACCAGTGTTCTATAGAACCTCTCCCCTGGTTCTACCAGTGTTTTATAGAACCTCTCCCCTGGTTCTACCAGTGTTCTATAGAACCTCTCCCCTGGTTCTACCAGTGTTTTATAGAACCTCTCCCCTGGTTCTACCAGTGTTCTATAGAACCTCTCCCCTGGTTCTACCAGTGTTTTATAGAACCTCTCCCCTGGTTCTACCAGTGTTTTATAGAACCTCTCCCCTGGTTCTACCAGTGTTCTATAGAACCTCTCCCCTGGTTCTATCAGTGTTCTATAGAACCTCTCCCCTGGTTCTACCAGTGTTCTATAGAACCTCTCCCCTGGTTCTATCAGTGTTTTATAGAACCTCTCCCCTGGTTCTATCAGTGTTTTATAGAACCTCTCCCCTGGTTCTATCAGTGTTTTATAGAACCTCTCACCTGGTTCTACCAGTGTTTTATAGAACCTCTCCCCTGGTTCTACCAGTGTTTTATAGAACCTCTCCCCTGGTTCTACCAGTGTTTTATAGAACCTCTCCCCTGGTTCTACCAGTGTTTTATAGAACCTCTCCCCTGGTTCTATCAGTGTTCTATAGAACCTCTCCCCTGGTTCTATCAGTGTTTTATAGAACCTCTCCCCTGGTTCTATCAGTGTTTTATAGAACCTCTCACCTGGTTCTACCAGTGTTTTATAGAACCTCTCCCCTGGTTCTACCAGTGTTTTATAGAACCTCTCCCCTGGTTCTACCAGTGTTTTATAGAACCTCTCCCCTGGTTCTACCAGTGTTCTATAGAACCTCTCCCCTGGTTCTACCAGTGTTTTATAGAACCTCTCCCCTGGTTCTATCAGTGTTCTATAGAACCTCTCCCCTGGTTCTACCAGTGTTTTATAGAACATCTCCCCTGGTTCTCCCCCTCCAGACTCTTTGACTGACATGGAGGATTGTTCCTGTGAACTCCCAAACCTCAGCTCCTTATCTCTCCCCCCCCCCGGCTCTGTCTCTCTCAGTCCTGCCTCGACTCCTTTCCTGCTGACTGAGCACAAACACACACACACACACACACACACACACACACACACACACAGCTCCCCGACCGTAAACCACAGAGGCGGTGGTTAGGCGAGACGTGGCTGACCTGAGCACAGACAGGCTCAGGAGCCAAACCCACCCAGACGTCAGCCGGGACACCGCGTGTGTAGGCGCACCTCTCCCAGACGCTAGATAAGCACTTCTCGCCTTGTGGGCGAGTGGTCAAACTACTCAACTACGCACGTTACCCCAGGTGAAAGAGCCCCCGCCCCCGCCGAGAGAGATCCGTCCGTTATCGTCAACAACAACCTTCCACGTCAGAGGACCGCGTCGAGACGGTGGGGGCCACACGAGGGGCAGATGGTCCTGGCAGTAAGCCCCTGTCTGTCACACACACTGTCTGTCTGTCACACACACTGTCTGTCTGTCACACACTGTCTGTCTGTCTGTCTGTCTGTCTGATCTAATCTCTGAACCAGGGAAACGTGACTCCGTGTCTCTGCGTGTCCCTGACAGACGACTGGGGGACGTGTTTGAAGTACAGGTGGGGGAACCTGATCTCAGCTAGCCTCCCTCCTCACCTGTGGCAGGTCACCCTCACACCCTCACACCTCCCCACCCCTAGTCTAGCGCTTGTCTTAACCAGCTGAGCCATGATAGCGGGACAGGGTTGTGAGGGGGGGGAGAGGGAGGGCTAGAAGGGTAAGGGGGGGAGAGGGAGGGCTAGGAGGGTGAGGGGGGGGGGAGGGAGGGCTAGAAGGGTGAGGGGGGGAGAGGGAGGGCTAGGAGGGTGAGGGGGGGAGAGGGAGGGCTAGGAGGGTGAGGGGGGGAGAGGGAGGGCTAGAAGGGTGAGGGGGGGGAGGGAGGGCTAGAAGGGTGAGGGGGGGGGAGAGGGAGGGCTAGAAGGGTGAGGGGGGGAGAGGGAGGGCTAGAAGGGTGGGGGGGGGGGAGGGAGGGCTAGAAGGGTGAGGGGGGGGGAGGGAGGGCTAGAAGGGTGAGGGAGGGAGAGGGAGGGGTAGGAGGGTGAGGGGGAGGGGAGGGGGGGCTAGAAGGGTGAGGGGGGAGAGGGAGGGGTAGGAGGGTGAGGGGGGGGGGAGGGAGGGCTAGGAGGGTGAGGGGGGGGAGAGGGAGGGGTAGGAGGGGGAGGGGGGGGAGGGGGGGCTAGGAGGGTGAGGGGGGGGAGAGGGAGGGGTAGAAGGGTGAGGGGGGGAGAGGGAGGGGTAGGAGGGTGAGGGGGGGGAGAGGGAGGGGTAGGAGGGTGAGGGGGGGGAGAGGGAGGGGTAGGAGGGTGAGGGGGGGGAGAGGGAGGGGTAGGAGGGTGGGAGGGGGGGAGAGGGAGGGGTAGGAGGGTGAGGGGGGGGAGAGGGAGGGGTAGGAGGGTGAGGGGGGGAGAGGGAGGGGTAGGAGGGTGAGGGAGGGAGAGGGAGGGCTAGGAGGGTGAGGAGGGGGAGAGGGAGAAGGGAGAGGGGTCTAGCGCTGGGTCTGGGTCTGAGAGGAGGCCTGGTGTGTATTGTTGGCGATGCAAGGGAAGTGTGTGTACTGAGCCGTTAAAAAAGATCTCTCGTGGTGTGTGTGTGTGTGTGTGTGTGTGTGTGTGTGTGTGTGTGCGTGTGTGTGTGTGTGCGTGCGTGCGTGTGTGCGTCTGTCTGTGTCTGTGTCTGTGTGTGTGTGTGTGTGTGTGTGTGTGTGTGTGTGTGTGTGTGCGTGCGTGTGTGCGTCTGTCTGTGTCTGTGTCTGTGTCTGTCTGTGTGTGTGTGTGTGTGTGTGTGTGTGTGTGTGTTTGTGTGAGTACATGCTAGTGTGTGGTGTCCGGGGGAAGGGATGATGACAGCGCTAGATAAGGAGGGACTACCCAGAGAGCACACCTGCCCCCCCCACCCCCCTGCCTGCCCCCCCGCCCTGCCTGCAGCTGTGGATGACACGGGGGCTCTCCTCCGCTCTACTCTACCTGTTTGTTGTCCTCCTCCTCCTGCGCCTTGCGGAACTCCTGCTCGATGGAGCAGTCCAGCTCGCTGAACAGCCCCACCTCCTCACAGTTCTTCAGGAAGCGCGTGGGTGTGGGCGTCTGGTCTGGAACACACAGGAGACAAGACAGGTACTTCACAACATGTTTGAGAGAGACAACAAACTGTTTTTCGTTTTTTTATCTATTGTCTGTACTGTATCACTGATAAAGACAAATCCATCCAAATAAGTGGGTTCTAATAATAATCAATAATAATAGATTTAAGGTGGCGTAGCGGGTTATGCGTCGACCGTGTAGCCGCAGGGTTCGATTCCGGCCGCGGACATGTCCTGCATGTCATCCCTTCTCTCTCTCTCTCTCACCCATCCTTCCTGTCAAAATCTCTACTGTCTCTATTACAATAAAAAGAAAAATATGAGTGGGACTGTCCCACCTAGAAAAAATTACTTTAAAAAATTAAATAAAAGAGCCTTTCTCAGACTCAAGGACACTTTACAAACAAACCAAAAAAAGAACAAAGAACAAAAATACAAAAAGATAAAGCCATAGTCGAAAACAAAAAATGAGAGCTGAAGCAACTACAGGGAACAGCGTTACTCAGCACCCACGCCAACGCTAATGCGAAACATTTCACCACGCTAACGGACATTGTTAAGGGTTAGCGAAGCAACTCTCTCTTTTGATAGCTGACATAGATACCCTTCGCTAGCAACATTTCAGTTAACAAACTTCAGATTGATTGATTGAAAACCTTTATTGTCCCCAATGGGGACATTTTGTTGTCAAACAGCTCAGTTAGGGCAGAAAACATTCAATACAGAAAACAGAAAACATTCAATAAAATACATAAAACAGTGCAGGCTCAATAAGTAAAAAGTTCCAAAAGTTCCAGCTCCAGGTCTCCCCCACCCTGCAGGGCCTGGTTGTAGAGTCGGAGTGCAGCTGGAACAAAGGACTGTCCAAATCTTTTTGTACTTTGACGGGGGAGAACAAATCTGTGGCTGAACTTGCTCCTCATCCCCGCCAGCTCGCAGTACATCGGGTGGGAGGGATTGGCCAGCATGGCCGCCAGTTTTTTCCCCATCCTCTGTTCTGCCACCACCTCTAGGCTGTCCAGCCCGGTCCCCACCACAGAGCTGGCCTTCTTCACCAGTTTGTTTAGCTTCGCAGCATCCCTGGCACAGATGTTTCCACCCCAGCAGGCCACGGCGAAGAACAGAACGCTGGCAACCACCGACTGATAAAACATTTGCAGCAGCTTGTTGCAGACACCGAAAGACCTCAGCCTTCTCAGGAAAAACAGTCTGCTCTGCCCTTTCCTGAGAAGAGCCTCGGTGTTGTCAGTCCAGTCCAGTTTGTTATTAATTTGTACTCCCAGGTACCTGTAGGAGTCCACCCTCTCAACTTCCACCCCCTTGATGGTGATGGGGGCTGGGGTCCTTCTCTTCCTCCTAAAATCCACCACCAACTCCTTTGTTTTGCTGGTGTTAAGCAAAAGGTAGTTGGTGTCGCACCACTGCACAAAGCTCTCCACCAGGGCCCTGTACTCCTCATCCCTGTCGTCTGTGATGTAACCGACGATAGAGGAGTCATCCGAAAACTTCTGCAGGTGGCACTGGTCGGAGCTAAACTGGAAGTCGGAGGTATAGAGGGTGAAGAGAAAGGGTGACAGAACAGTTCCCTGGGGGGCACCGGTGTTGCACACCACCACCTCAGACTGACAGCCCTGCAGTCTCACATACTGACGCCTGTCTGTGAGGTAGTTGTGGATCCAAGCCGTCAGGGAGTCCTCCACACACATCACTGCTAGTTTGTCAGCCAGCAGTGATGGCTTGATAGTGTTAAATGCACTGGAGAAGTCGAAGAACATGGTCCTCACCATGCTCTGTGGCCTCTCCAGGTGTGTGTAGGCCCTGTGCAGCATGTAAATGATGGCATCCTCCACCCCCATGCTCTCCTGGTATGCAAACTGCCGGGGGTCCAGGAAGTCCTTCACCTGGGGCTTAAGGTGTTGCAGCACTAGCCTCTCCAGGATCTTCATGACCTGTGGTGTCAGGGCGACAGGTCTGTAGTCGTTTGGGGTGCTGGGCCGTCCCTTCTTTGGCACTGGGACGATGCAAGAGGTCTTCCAGAGCTGTGGCACCCTCCTCAGTCTTAGAGATAGACTGAAGAGATGTTGGAATGTGTCCGCCAGCTCTCCAGCACACACCTTCAGAACCCTGGGGTTGATGTTGTCTGGACCTCTGGACTTGTTCACATTCACCCTGGAGAGCTTCCATTTTCACCTGCTCCGATGTTATAAAGCTGTGAGTACCGGTGTCTCCAGGTGTGAAGCATGCTCCCTCGCTCCTGGTGTTGGTAAGGGGAGGCAATTGCTGCTGGGGTGTGAGGGGGTCAGGGGGAGTGGGGGCTACTGTTGCCAGGGGTGCGGTACATTGGAGAGGGGAGGAGAGGGTCGGGGGCTGTGGGGGGTGACAGGGGGATGGTTGGTCAAACCTGTTAAAGAAGCAGTTCAGGTCATCCGCCTGCTCTCGGGTCCCCTCCACCACAGTATGTGGCTGCTTGTGGCCCGTGATCTTCTTGAAACCCTTCCACACCTCCTTGGAGCTGTGGGCCACTAGCCCGCCCTCCAATTTCCTCCTGTATTCCTCTTTGGCTGCTCTCAGCTCCTTCTTCACCTCCTTCTGAGTGGCCCTGGATCCCACCTAGCGCTCCAGATCCCACCTAGTGTTCCAGATCCCACCTAGTGTTCCAGATCCCACCTAGTGTTCCAGATCCCACCTAGTGTTCCAGATCCCACCTAGTGTTCCAGATCCCACCTAGTGTTCCAGATCCCACCTAGTGTTCCAGATCCCACCTAGTGTTCCAGATCCCACCTAGTGTTCCAGATCCCACCTGGTGTTCCAGATCCCACCTAGCGCTTCAGATCCCACCTAGTGTTCCAGATC
>NC_137680.1:32953394-33005894 GCF_963989245.1 Nansenia antarctica
TGGAACAGAATGTAAACAGCTCACGGGCCTCCGCGGGGATCAGGTGTAGGGGTCTAGGGGTGTGGAGTGTGTGGTGGTCACATGTGCTACTGGTAAATAGGAGTGCTACTTCCAGTGAGGATGTCTTATCACTATACTTTTTTCTGAGGAGTCCCCTCATATCTTTCTTTTTATTGACCGAGACAGTAGAGATGTTGACAGGAAGGAACCAGGAACCCTGCGGTTGCATGGTCGACGGTTAACCCGTTACTCCACCTAAGCGCCCCACTAGTCCCTCCTTTGACAGACGGTGGTCTATTATGGTTCAGCTGTATAGTTGAATTCAATGAGAGAGACAAAAACGGACACAAAGTCTTCTTTTTTAAACTTTGATTTAGCAGGAGAATTGTTTTGTCTGCTGTCCTCAATTGGAACCGAATGAGGCCATGTAGAGAGGGTACACAATATATCTCGTGCAAATAAGGCCTACTCTCAAAACACACACACACACAAACAATTGATTTAGAAGTCAATATACATACCATGATTGACAATTTAACTGCTTTATATTTTAATAAATATAGACTTTGAGACAAGACCCCACATGACGTCTTCAGCATGAATACCTTCATACATGATTTGCATGTGTGATTTTTTTGACTAGGACAGACTATTTCCTCTAACACAGTCAAAACATTCAAATGTTGTGTTATGTTAACCAGAGACATTTTTCCTTACAGGCCACTTCTGTGGCAAAGCCTCTGGGGGGAGGGTCTGGACAGGGTCTCTCTGTCAGAGAGAGATGAGGAGCGAGTCCCTCGCCAAGCCCTCCCCTCTCACTGGCCCCTCCTCTTTCACCTGGTCTGTTTTGACTCCCAACAATGCCTCAAAGCCTCTCAAAGCCCCTCCATCTCTGAACACACAAAGGATGCTCTGACCTCTCATCTACAAGAAATATACACATCCCAATCTATAGGTTACTGTTCAAAACCTCACATCTCTGCTCAACAACAAGCACCGTCAATTAGTAATCAAATCTAATCTCTATTTTCTAAGAGACATAATGGCACAATGTTGTAACACAGTATTGTGGTAGTTGTGGCACAGATAGAAAGGATTGGCCTTAACAGGAAAACGATCAGGATGCAAACCTGGCACTAACCTGGATTTTTCTAAACCTTACTACACATTTTCTTAAACTGCCTGATGCAGTAAATCATTTGGACAGTCTCATTCTGTTACCCAAACTCCACTGCACATGTCAAACAGAGATCCACAAACATTTCAACAGGGGAAGTATTCTATTTCTGAAAAATAAGTTGCTACTTTATCAGCGTCTGTTATAACAGGCATAAGAAACGTGATTGATTCGCTTTTTTAAACATTTCAAAGGAAATTCAAACCATAAGACACACAGAATCTTAAAACGTGGACTCCGTGTAAGCCGCTGGTGAGTTGTCCAAATGCTTTCGCCCTCTAAATTGTCAAACTGCACAACGCCCTTTCCTTGAACAGGGGTTCACTCGCCTTTCATTTGATATACTGTCGATATTTGAGTTTAAGCAGAGGAAATTTGATTACACTTTTACATTAACCAAGGCCCGATGTGACCAAGACCCGCTGTGAGAGGAAGGATTAGGGACCCGGAGTTCTGTTTCAACAAGGGACCAGAGAGAAACTCTCCAGGTAGACCACATATTAGAATTCAAACAGTATGGTGAGGGAAAAGGGGGTTGAGTGGGGGAGAGTGGTTGGGGGGGGGGTTACAGCAAGCACAAACTTGTGCTGCAACTCAAACCCCCCCTGCTCCCCGAGCCTTCCGCAACTCAAACCCCCCCTGCTCCCCGAGCCTTCCACAACTTCAACAGTGCAGGTTCAAGGTTGGATCACGGCGCGCCCGGGGCAGGAACACAGCAGAGTAAAGACAATGTGCTGTGTTGCCCTGAGCTCCTACGGGCGTACGGCCGGGACAGAGAGGCCCTCCGAGAGGAACCCTCCATCACTGTCAATCACCACGTCTCCCCGGTGTGTCAACTCACAACAACCACAGACACGCCCCCCCCCCCCCGCCCGCCCCAGGGCTTTCAACAACGCTACACACTCACAGTACTGATCACACTCACAGTACTGTTCACACTCACAGTACTGTTCACACTCACAGTACTGTTCACAAACACTTCATATCTACAATACTCTTCATATCTACAATACTCTTCATATCTACATCACTGTTCATATCTACAGTAATCTTCAAATCTACAGTACTGTTCACTAGGTGCTAACATGGTGGAAGAGGGCCCATTAATGTACAGGCAAACCTGTAAGTAGATTAGTAGTAGATTACTTTAACAGCTAATTGTACGAATGGTTCAATGGTATCAATGATTGTATATGGAGATCAATTAGGTTTGTGAACGGATATTTGTGTCACAAGAATCCGACCACGTGACTAAGACATCTAACTTTCAAACACTCTTAGGCCTATTAGTCATATGTCATCTTTGTTCAATAAATTAAAATATAACAAATATGTGTCATTATATTTATATGACATGATGTTGTAAGTAGTTATGGAATACATGATTGAGTACTGTCAATTCAAAGACAGACATTTTCAAGTTCAAGAACACAATTATAAAGGCACAGATACAATAAGCTTTAACTGGACTACTATGCATTTTTCTTTTTATCCCACTAGTCAAACTTGCATACTGATTAGCCTAAATACTATAAACTGAATAATTGTTTTGATGTTTTTTTTATTTTTTTATATCACATTCAAATTCTTGATTCTTGAACGGACATTTTCTGACAAATAGAAGGCTTAATTATTCTGCCAATAACATAATCGATTTTTTTCAATCAGATATCGGACTACTTTTTTGTCGGGTTATTTGGCCTATTGAAATAAAAATGTTCTCTCTCCCTGTCCTGTGTCTTCTCTTATTTGTCTTCTATTTATCTTGTATTTTGTTATAGTTTTGGTAAAGTTAGTTTGATCTGTAGTAATTATGGCGTATAGGCTATAGACTGCACGTGTTTATTCTTAATCATCCTTCTAATAACCTAATCATAGTGAGGCCTAAAACAGTGACTGATAGCCTTCATCATCCCCATCATCTTCATCATCATCATCATCACCATCATCATCATCATCACCATCACTAATAGCAGAATAATACCATCACTAAATAGCCAGTAACTAACAGAAAGAGACTGTGCCTTGTACAGTAAATGTTGCCTTTGTGTGTGTGTGTGGGGGGGGGGGGGGTAAACAAGTGGATGCTGCATGGCAAGAATGATAGAACATCATTTGACACAATGACAATCTAATCATAAGATTAAAACATATTTTTCAGCCCGCGGGCACTTAAACTCAAGTGTGCCTCGTCAGCACAACCGCCTGAAACCTTCAATATCCCGTTAATCAAATACCGCCTGGCCTGCAGAATGACGTAACGTTCGGTTATTCCTCTTTTAAACATGTGCACAGAGGTATTTCGGAATGCACATCTGACAGCTCTGTGATGGAATGACAGTTTCTATATACTCGTATCGTTCACGGCCGTTTGTAAAGCGCATCCCGCAGGACTGCGTTACGCACAGGAACACCAAAGTCTAGACGTCCCCGCATGGGACAGGAGAAGGGCAATGGTCTAGAATTGTGAAAAGTTGGGCATTGCAAAATAGATGTATAGGATGCGTTATAGAAACAAATGATATATCGATGTGCATACTTAAGTGCGTTCCAAGTGATTCTAAACTATCGTGCCTTTTAGCAGTCAATGTTCTTGGGCACAAGAAAAACGCACTGTCACATAGCGCTCAATTCCGCTATCCATCCGCAAACACTTGGTTGAGATTGCTGAAGGTACGCCAAGCCTGCCTGTCCTGCCAGACACCGGGGCATGGAGCGCACCTGACTCCCCGCGCCGAACTCCAACAACATTCAACAGAGTAGGACACACGCGCGTACTTTTAAATGACTACATTGATCTAGTAATCCTGTTCTTGCAGCCATGCATAGTGGAGGCATGGGCTATAGGCTACATGTCTTTCCTCATAAATACACATGCACGAGAAAGCAACACATTATTAGGCACATGTAGAACGCTACAGAAATCTGCGAATCTCAGACCAAGTTGTCACACCATCAGAGGTGAGAAGAAACAACTGTGTAACGGTGTCAACTAAGTTAACAATCTATCATTGCACTCGTATCATTGACCATCCATGCGCTAATGCAATTACTGTTACTTACCAAACAAGTGTAGAAAATGTGCAGCAGCAGTCTCTCAGAAGGAACCACGCTGGACTGAGGAAAGATTACAATACGTTCTATTTAGAGAAGCATTACATCACCCCTGGGTGACGTCACGTGGGATTCCTGAACTTCTAAATCATTGCGGTCCGCTAGGAGGCGGGGCTAGGAGCTAGGAGGCGGGGCTAGGAGCTAGGAGGCGGGGCTAGGAGCTAGGAGGCGGGGCTAGGAGACACATGCACGTACGGTACGGAGACAGCTCTGCTGGACGTGAAGTGGGTGTGGCGCTCAGCACCCACTATGGAGCGGTACACTTTAGATTAGTAAAACTTAGTTGGTGACAAACAATCCGTGTAGGGTACTAAACAAGCAAGGCCTATCCATTTGTAGCCAACTTGGTGGAATATTTTAAACTTTAAATGAAAGTGCAATAATACTATGTGCAATATGACAACCCTCGTGTACATAAGGTTCAGAGATAGGAAATGTTAGGATATTTATAGCATAGCATAGAGTACAGCACAGTGTTTTATTTGTATAGTATAGTATAGTGGATATTGTACATAGCCTTTATTTATGTAAACCAGCTCTTTTTCCCTTCTTGTTTTAGTATTTTTTTTCCTAGCACCAGGGGAGCCCCCCCTCCCAAATTTCGTTGTATGGTACCTGTACTGTATTAATGACAATAAAGACCATTCATTCATTCATTCATTCATTCATTCATTCATTCATTCATTCATTCATTCATATATTCGAGTCAGGTGGCTGTAACCCACAGAGCCCTGCAGGTTAAAGCCCCATGTCATCTGTGAAAGTGGGCGGGCACCAACAACTCCTGGATGTCAACAAGGAGCAAATGCTTCCTATGACGTTTTCACACGCAAATACTACCTGATTTCTATCATGTGTGTACTAGTGTTCAAGAAATGACATTCCATGACAGCATTAATATGTTTTCAAGCACATAAATAGCCTACATTGTTTACAATGTCTTCTAATGACAACAATAACATTTAAACAATAGAGTAATAGTTCTGGTTATGATAAAGAGATAACATTTCACTAACCATGTTCCTCAAAATCAAACAGTATATTTAATTATGACATACTGTGGCTTCAAATGTTTAATTAAAGTGTGTAACTTATTCTCATTATAAGATCTTGATATGGACAGTACATTTCCATATTTCCTATTCCAAAGAAGTGTTAACAAATGCACAAAAAACATCAACATTCCCCTCTCAGGAACATATATATCACAGACTTTGGGACGTTGCCCGGAGAAAATAGAGAATGCAGTCTCCGTTAATAATGAATAATCGTGCTGCCTTGAGTAAATAAATAATTGGTGGCATTATATCGACCTCTAAGTAGATTTAAGAGATGCTGTTACAGAGACAAATAAGCCAGATATTTGTCCTGGGGTAATGTCCAGGTAGACGTAATGTGATGCAGTGAAGGACAGACAGAACAACATCCCATTCCATCAACCAAACAGCTCTATGTACTCAAACACACCCATCCTACCATCCTCTAGCCTACATGCTGATGTCAAGGGGACTTTTATGCACACATTAAAATGGTTGACGGTCTAGAGAAGTGGTTATGGACAATCATTGATATTCCTGTCACTGGTTCAATTACGATATACCTCACTGTCCCCCAATTCTGACACCACGGGCTCACTGTCTTAGATGGTAAAGTAACATGTTCAGCAGTATATCCTCTCCCTATCTCACACAGGTGCAGGGCAGGACAAATAGGCCGACTTAAAGATACCTGACAGCACTGGCGGACTCAGGGGGGGCAGGGGGGCGACCGCCCCTCCTGGTGCCCCCACGGTTGAAAAACGTCTCTCTTAAGTGCCCTTTTGAGTGGCAAAAATGCCCTTTTGAGTGGCGAAAATGAGTGGACGTGCCCTATTGGTGCCCCTCCAATGGTCTAAACTTGACCATGTGCCCCCACCGTTGAAAAACGTCACACTAAAATGCCCTTTTGAGAGGTGAAATTAGAGGATGTGCCCTATTGGCTGCCCTTCCATGTTGTCCAGTAGGTGCCCTTTTTTTCTTTTCGCCCCTGCTGAGTCCTGAGTCCACCACTGCCTGACAGTCCGCTGTTTGTTTTTGTTCCCACAAATACTGTCCGACTATTTCATCTTCGAGTCTCATCGATATGATTCATGCGCAACTATTTTCAGCAATCTTACGTATACCATCATTTAATCCTCTACGAGTCCGTTTAACAGATTATGAAAAGGACACGATGTAAATAATGCTCAAGTACCACCGCCAGAATCATTGAAATGGATGCCTCAGTTATTGCACATTAACAGTGGCCCAGACAGCTGTATGGAGAGAAATCATTCAGGTTGAGGGTTGAGAGGGTGACCCGTCGGTGGTGGCGGCGACGCCTGGGCGTGATTTCGGAGGCCGAAGGCACCGGCGTGGAGCCCTCCTCAGTGGAGCCCTCCTCAGTGGAGCCCTCCTCAGTGCCAGCGATTAATGACTGTCTCCTCACACAGGGAGAGATGTTTAATGACTGTCTCCTCACACAGGGAGAGATGTTTACCGCCTGCCCCACGCCAAGCAGCCAGACTCGCTAAGAGCACTGTCACCGAAACAATAACGGGGGTCTGAAAAGCCTCCATAACTCAGAGCCCTCCCCGCCTCAGTGTTTTAACCAGAGCTTTAATCAACGTTTATGACATCCTTTTGTCCCTTTATTGCCTATATATTTCCCAACCAATCCAAACATCATGTCCCCGGAGAACTGGACTATTAATGGTAAAAGAGCCGATACAGTGTGGGGTCAGTGACCCTCACTAAAGGAGATTTGATCTATATATATATTGTACTACCGGGCCATTTTTACACTGGTGTGCTCCTCCACGAGAGGATTTTTGAATAAGATCACCTTGAAAAGATTTTTTTGATTAAGCAGACTCAATGAAGACAGAGGCTTAGATGCTGGGGCTATGCAGACAGCTTCTCTGTTTGATCTTGTTGATGGAATGTTACTGTCTCGCAGTGTTTATGTCTTTCCATACCTTGAGCAGTGTTGTGGTCGTGCCTGCAGGGATGGAAATGTTGAAGCGTAAAGAGATACATACTCCTTCCTCTTCACTCTGCCTACAAATGTCAATGCCTGCCTTAGGCAGAGCAAGTCAAGTACCCAATCAGACTGTATACACTCACCGAACACTTTATTAGGAACACTATACTAATACTGGGTAGGGCCTCCCTTTGCTCTCAAAACAGCCTCAATTCTCCGTGGCATTGATTCCACAAGATGTTGGAAGCATTCCTTTGAGATTCTGGTCCATGATGACATGATTGCATCACGCAAAGATTTTTCAGGTGCACTTTCAAGCTGTGCATCTTCCGTTCTACCACGTCCCAAAGGTGTTCTACTATTGGATTCAGATCCGGTGACTGGGAAGGCCACTAAAGAACACTGAACTTGATTGTCATGTTCATGAAACCAGTTTGAGACGACTTTTGCTTTGTGACATGGAGCATTGTCATGCTGGAAGCACCGTTAGACGATGTGTACATTGTAGCCATGAAGGGATGCACATGGTCAGCAACAACACTCAAATAGACCTGTGGCATTCAAGAGATGATTAACGAGCCCAAAGTAATCCAAGAAAACATTCCCCACACCATTACACCACCTGAATGAATGAGAAGGCGTACAGGAGTTCCTAATAAAGTGTCCAGTGAGTGTATGTTGTATTATGTTGTGTTATCTTTTTCATTCATCCTACGCACATTTATGTTGGCTTTAGTTTCAGAGGGGACAGGACATATGAAATATATTCTTGTGTGTGTATGTGAAGACAATGGAAAGTGATGAGAGCAAATTTCTGAATGTTATTATAATAATATAGTACCAGCCCAGTGGCCTTGCAGTTTGAGTGTCTGCCCTGAGATTGGGAGGTTGTAAGTTCGATCCCCGGCCAAAGACGATAAAAAAAGGTACCCGATGCCTCCCTGCTTGGCAGTCAGCATTAAGGGTTGGATTGGTGGTAAGACCCTGGGACATACCAGCGTCATGTCCAGGGGGTGTACTTGTACATCAAGCTGCCTCACACTACGGAAACAGGGCCATGGGCTCGAGAACCATCAGTTCTCAAGGCTACTTACTTATTATAATAATAAGGAAGGCATGAGATGGAACATTTTGATGTATTAAGGGGTTTGATGTCATGTCAGAGTACAGAACCGTTGAGGGAGCCTAATGTGGAATGATATGTTTAATGATATCCAGGTATGCACATAATGATGTCATTAGCAAGTTTTCAATGGTTTGTTTTTGCTTCTACTCTTTCAAGGGATCTGATTTCATGTGATGACATCTTGAAATTGCTCACTGCATTGCAGATTCAATATTTGAACTTGGTCTGTAAACTCTGAATGGCCTCTCTGCTCTACAACTTGCCAGATTACAACTGATAAATAAACAGAGCATATTGAGTTGAAATTCAAATAAATAATGTATTCCCAGGAGATTCTCTTGCCTGGTAAATCTCTGTTTCTGCTACTCCTTCTGTCATGCTTATTTGGGGGGATTTGTGGCATTTTCTTTGTAACCAGAAGCCCCTGTCTAGCACAGGTATGTGGGTTTGCAATGAGCATTTACGGACCGCAAGGCATTAGAGTGTGATTCTGTCAATACCCTGCAGTATATGGATGTCTGTGAAATGTGATTCCGTTCACATAGTATGTGGGTTGCCACAGAAGTTCAACTTCTTCACTAAATCGCTGGTGCAGAACATCACACACACAGCCATTACCTCATCTGGTTTTATGAGCTATAATGAATTGAGGAGTAGTGATTTCTGATTAGTAGCAGCTTAACTCATCAAGAACGACCGTCAATAAATAGTTGAGAGGCAGGGCCAACATTTCAAAAGAAAACCCTGGACTGTCTGGAACAGGGAGTGTAGTGTGATGTCATGCTTTCACAGTCATATCCCACACTGCTTTCCAGTACCTCTGGAAAAAAGCGGGTTTACCAGCGCCATGCTGCCTGCTCTGATACTGGGCCGGGTCCGATGAGGACCCATTACACACCACTGGGCACAGAACCAGTGCTGCACCAGGGCCAAACAAATGTGAAAGGGAAAGTAAGGAGAAAAGGTGGATAGGTACAATTTGACAGACTGGTGGTGGAGGGGGAAATATAGCTGGAGGTCAATTTTATTGTGCACTGTCAACGTCAAGGTCAATGCTCAGTAAATTCACGTGTTCAACAAAATCACACTGTGTGCAAATCACAACTATGCATTTAATTTCTGAAAAGATCTGAAATAAAACAACGTCTCAATTTGTTCTTTCTATTCAGTTTCAATCACGGCTCATGCAAGGTGTTTGCAGAATTTATGAGGTATAATCTAAACTCTTCTTAGCATTAATTATATCATACTTCATTATGTTTTTAAACCATTGCATGCACAAACAGCAGTTCCAGTGACAGTTCTTTCGGTTTTTTTGACACATACTGCCGCACTGTGGCCATTACCAAGAACTGCATGAACAGAGTAGGCTAGTGTATGCCAGACACTAACACCATAAAACCATCGGACATAAACATACACCAAGGTCTTGAAAACTCGCACTCCATAATATTCTACATCAATGTAATACTTTCCCACAACCAGAGCACTTTGTTTAAAACTACAGGTAAATTATGACAATTCACATGAAGTGTAGAGAAAGTCTATACTCTTCTTTGCCCAAAATATCATATCCTTAATGTGTGCCCCAGACTTGTTGAATAAGATTTGGGAGTAAAACTATATATATATGATGCAAGCATCACCATTATCATAGTACAGTCATAGTACAGTCATAGTACAGTCATAGTACAGTCGTAGTACAGTCGGTGTGTCATAAAGGCCCTCAGAGAAATGCACTGGAGGACTGTCTCCCTCAAACCAACCACACTCACACTACAAAAATAACATATATTAACCTATATAACTACTTGCACACTACCTGACTACTTGACTACTTGACTAGGCTACTTGACTACTTGTACTGTATCATATTGCATTTCATCTTATTGTACTTTGCACAGCATTTTGCACTATTGATTCCACTGTAGAACGACTGGTTCCGCTGTAGTACAACTACCATCACTTTATCAATTTATTACTTTATGACTTTACTTATTTTACTTCACTCTGTTATTAGGATTAAAAATATATATATATATATATTATTATGATTCATTTTGGATCTTGCTGCAATGCCAATGTTGAAGAACTTTGAAGGACACTTGTGTACTTGTACATTGGATGTAATAAAAAAAACTATTCTGATTCTGATAGATACATTGCTTGTGCAATTGTAATTGATAGACGAAATTGTTGAGTGTCAACATTGCCATTATCAACTTTTGATGTCTCTAAAGTCTTGGTTATGACGTCTCTTATGTGACGTCTCAACATTCTCTGGTGCTCAACAGGTAACGGCAATGACGTCAGTCAGCTGTGCGCGCACCTGGCCCCTCCTCCTCCACCCTTGTCCGCTCCGCTCCAGCTGCTACCGCCGCTGCCTGTCTGCCTGCCTGCCTGTCTGCCTGTCTGTCTGCCTGTCTGCCTGTCTGTCTGTCTGCCTGCCTGCCTGTCTGCCTGCCTGCCTGCCTGTCTGTCTGTCTGCCTGCCTGTCTGTCTGCCTGCCTGTCTGCCTGCCTGTCTGCCTGCCTGTCTGCCTGCCTGCCTGTCTGCCTGTCTGTCTGTCTGCCTGCCTGTCTGCCTGCCTGTCTGCCTGCCTGTCTGCCTGCCTGCCTGTCTGTCTGCCTGCCTGTCTGCCTGCCTGTCTGTCTGCCTGTCTGCCTGCCTGCCTGTCTGCCTGCCTGTCTGCCTGCCTGCCTGTCTGCCTGCCTGTCTGTCTGTCTGCCTGCCTGTCTGTCTGCCTGTCTGCCTGCCTGTCTGCCTGTCTGTCTGCCTGTCTGTCTGCCTGCCTGTCTGCCTGCCTGTCTGCCTGCCTGTCTGTCTGTCTGTCTGTCTGTCTGCCTGTCTGTCTGCCTGCCTGTCTGCCTGCCTGTCTGCCCGCCTGTCTGTCTGTCTGTCTGTCTGTCTGCCTGTCTGCCTGTCTGCCTGCCTGTCTGCCTGTCTGCCTGCCTGTCTGCCTGTCTGCCCGCCTGTCTGTCTGTCTGTCTGTCTGCCTGTCTGCCTGTCTGCCTGTCTGCCTGTCTGCCTGCCTGTCTGCCTGTCTGTCTGTCTGTCTGCCTGCCTGTCTGCCTGCCTGCCTGTCTGCCTGTCTGCCTGTCTGTCTGTCTGTCTGTCTGTCTGCCTGCCTGCCTGCCGCTGGGGTCTGTGCGATAGCTCCTCTCCTCTCCATATTCATGCAGCAGAGACCATTCAGAGACCATGACACTGACAGCCGTCGCCGCTGCCTCCTTCTTTTCCAACGCGTGCAGGTTCGGCGGTTGCGGACTCCACTTTGGATCTCTGGCTGAACTGATTGTCCACATTGAAGACGATCACATTGGTAAGGAACCGATCAACAATCTGTGCTGCAATGGCCGAGGCTACATGCACCAGCCCGCTCGGCAGCTACTTCCTGCGTCCTGACAGCGCTGTGGCTAGGTGTGGTGGTGTTGATGGGACGTGTTGTTATTTGCTGTGGTTTATCTACTTAGGGATTTAGAGAATGCATTATGTATTAAAATATTGTAAGTTCCACATAACCATTTCGCCTATGGATGCGCCAAATGGTCAACGCATTCCGCGTTTACGCACCGGACCTATGGAAGCATATAGCTGACTAAATTCAAATGCTAAGGCAATATGAGATTGCAATTGCATGTTCCACTTTTGCATGCATTCTTTCAGACAATATTCAAATTCAAATGCAATTCTAATGATTTGCATTTTCATTTTCATGTACCCGATGTGCACATTCGCTGTCAATATTAAAATGATAATGCAAAGCCATTTGACATTTAATTTCCAAAGTCATGCGCTGCTTTGTAGCTGACAAAATTCAAAAGTTCATTCTAATGTGCAAATGACTTTGCAATCCCAAAATAGCATATTCATTTGCCACTTTTGCCTGCGTTATTTGAGTCAATATTCAAATTGTAATGCAATAATGTGATACGCAATTGCATTTACATGTTCTAGGAAACACATCCGCTTTGTAGCTGACAAAATTCAAACTCTATGCAATTCGAACGCATCCGGGTACTTTGCTCTCCCGTCATGTCCACGACCCTTTTTGGGTGATAGACGTGGAGAAGTTTGACTGGCGGTCAATGGAAATTTCTGGTCTTTGCTACTTTAATCCGATAAAATAAGAAAACCGTAGTGCTTTTTAGATATTAGGAGCCCAAATACGATTGCCAGTTAGGCAAACTATTATATAGTGTCGTTGCCGATCAATGATCGACGTCGTTATATAGAGAAAATGTATGAAATAGGGGTTGATTCATCAGAGCAGTCATACGTCATCTCCCTGTCATCAGGGATTTGTCGATCTTTGATTTGATTTGCCGTGTAAATCCCCAGATGAGAGTGTTACATTAGTTTTCTTAAGATAGGATAATGAATAAATCTGTTCAATGGGCATTTGCCTACTGTTAATCAGTGCCTACTGTTAATCAGTAGCCTGTATGGTGTATATATGAAGATGTTATAGCTAGCTAGCTACGATTTATCATGAAAATAATGAACAGCAAGCTAGATCCAAAACTAGGGCCGGTGGAGGAGGGCAAGTGTCACATTGGACAGACTACCAAAACAGAAAAATAAAGTATCTTAACGACAGCAAAAGTGATGGATGTCAGAAATACATTACCTGGAGATTCAATAAGGTACTTTTATATGACAGGATATGGGTTAGGGTTATATGACACCCATAGGTGAAAGTGGGCCGGAACGGTCCGGTGCTGCGTTCCGGCAAGACTTTCTGTGCCGGAACGCCGTTGGGGGAAGAGATGCAGCTGCCTGTCAATCAAAATCCGATTGCTGCAGAGTGCAGAAGCAATCACCATTCACGATCCATAATTTCCAACAAGGAAACACATGGCTGACGTTATGTTTCGTTGCGTCTATTTTAATACCTTTGAAAAGGACATGTTAACCCGCTTTACAGTAGACCCGACGCGACGCGACGTGGTTGGGTGGGCAGCACTGGGCACTGAGACAGTCCGACCGGGATTACAGTCGCGCCGTATGGAAGCATAGTGGACTTTATTCAAATGTTAATGCAATTTGAGATTGCATTTGTATGTTCCACTTTTGCATGCATTCTTTCAGACAATATTCAAATTCAAATGCATTTCTAATGATTTGCATTTTCATTTTCATGTACCTGATGTGCACATTCGCTGTCAATATTAAAATGATAATGCAAAGCCATTTGACATTTAATTTTCAAAGTCATGCGCTGCTTTGTAGCTGACAAAATTCAAAAGTTCATTCTAATGTGAAAATTACTATGCAATCCCAAAATAGCATATTCATTTGCCACTTTTGCCTGCGTTATTTGAGTCAATATTCAAATTGTAATGCAATAATGTGATACGCAATTGCATTTACATGTTCTAGTAAACACATCCGCTTTGTAGCTGACAAAATTCAAATTTTCATTCTAATGTGAAAATGACTATGCAATCCCAAAATAGCATATTCATTTGCCACTTTTGCCTGCGTTATTTGAGTCAATATTCAAATTGTAATGCAATAATGTGATTAGCAATTGCATTTATATGTTCTAGGAAACACATCCGCTCATTAGAATTGCATTTGAATTTGAATATTGTCTGAAAGAATGCATGCAAAAGTGGAACATGCAAATGCAATCTCAAATTGCATTAACATTTGAATTTAGTCCACTATATGCTTCCATAAGCAAGCCGTGTTGCCAGATTGGGCTACTTTTGGTCACACTGGACGGGTGGATTCGGCAGCTTTTAGACTGGTTGGGCTGGAAATTGTCAATTCCATCTGGCAACCCTGGTAGCAAAATATGTGCATACGTATCTGGTACTGGTACTTTCAAGTCGCATCATATTACATATTACAATTTACAATACAAATACAACAATTGGGGGTCCCTCAAAGAAAATTTGGGCGCACTGCGCGCGCACAACATCAACCTCCAAGGCTTGATTCTGACCCAGGAAAAACCCTGGTATGTACTGTATAACATGATAGCCATCTATGCACTGTATTTTTATAAGATGATGACCAAGGGTCTTTCTGCTGCTGACCAAGGGGTTGAGTTCACTTGATGAGGCCCAATTTTGTTTTAGACTCTGTAGGCTACTGTATTTGTTTATTAAGACTTAATATATATTATCTGAATTTCTCTTGTTTTATCAAATGTTCCAATTATTTTCATTTCTTGTGCTGGTTTAAAATTGCAGGAAACTAGCACAAATAATTGTGTGGGAGAGAGGGGCCGCCGCTACCAAAACGTGCACAGTTTTGGGTCGCTCCACCACCAAAAACTCTCACTCCAAACTTTTGGTGAAACATGGCAGCCCTAAAGTGTTTCTAATTTCGACACCAACACCACGATGTGTGTGTTCAGGGATGCATGAAGCTGGGGGCAGGAGGAGAACAATATGAAACGATGAAGGTTGGGGTAGTAGCCTATAGTTCCTGTAAGAAACTCAAACCACTTTCACCCCTGATGACACCTGTAGCGAGATAGATAGATAGAGCCAAAAGTAAAAAGTCGCTGAGAGACGCAACCAGGGTCTGGCTGGTAATTGTATGATGCGCCAAACAATCCGCTGAGATGAAAAGTATGTTTTAGAGCATTTATTGAATAGAACAATCAAACTTGGCGACGTACAAAAATAATCCATAAGCGATCAAAACCAGAAAAATAACAAACAATGCATATAGAATATAGAATAGAATAGACCTTTATTGTCCTTGTACAGTTGCCTATACAATGAAATTGTAGTGGTTCTTCTGAAGGTGCAAAAACAGAAAAACATATTCACATATTCACAAACCTATACACATAACATATCACAAATATTACACACTAGACAAATTCAAAAGCGAAAATGCTATAAAACAAGCCAAGAGACAATGAGGTATGTGGTGTCAAGTGCAAATAAAGACAACAATATTAAGAAAATAAAAACAACTATAAAAGCAAGCTAAAAGACATGAGGTCAGAGTCTCATCATATGACTTCTCAATACGGTGATCAAGGCAATAAACAAACAAGTAAACTCACAATAAACCCAGCCTGTTATACTAAATACCCCCTAAATCATATTATTCATGCCTCCGACAACACCTCAGGCCTTTGGGTGGTTCATCCACATGGATGGAGGCAGACTGAAAGTCTGTAATCCTACTTTGATTGTTTGTTTATTGCCTTGATCACCGTATATGTAACACTCTCATCTGGGGATTTACACGGCAAATCAAATCAAAGATCGACAAATCCCTGATGACAGGGGGAGGACATATGACTGCTCTGATGAATCAACCCCTATTTCATAAATGTTCTCTATATAACGACGTCGATCATTGATCGGCAACGACACTATATCATAGTTTGCCTAACTGGCAATCGGATTTGGGCTCCTAATATCTAAAAAGCACTACGGTTTTCTTATTTTATCTGATTAAAGTAGCAAAGACCAGAAATGTCCATTGACCGCCAGTCAAACTTCTCCACGTCTATCACCCAAAAAGGGGCGTGGACATGACGGGAGAGCAAAGTACCCGGATGCGTTAGAATTGCATAGAGAGTTTGAATTTTGTCAGCTGTAAAGCGGATGTGTTTCCTAGAACATGTAAATGCAATTGCGTATCACTGAATTGCATAGAGAGTTTGAATTTTGTCAGCTGTAAAGCGGATGTGTTTCCTAGAACATGTAAATGCAATTGCGTATCACATTATTGCCTTACAATTTGAATATTGACTCAAATAACGCAGGCAAAAGTGGCAAATGAATATGCTATTTTGGGATTGCATAGTCATTTTAATTTTGTCAGCTACAAAGCGGATGTGTTTACTAGAACATGTAAATGCAATTGCGAATCACATTATTGCATTACAATTTGAATATTGACTCAAATAACGCAGGCAAAAGTGGCAAATGAATATGCTATTTTGGGATTGCAATGTCATTTGCACATTAGAATGAACTTTTGAATTTTGTCAGCTACAAAGCAGCGCATGACTTTGGAAATTAAATGTCAAATGGCTTTGCATTATAATTTTAATATTGACAGCGAATGTGCACATCGGGTACATGAAAATGGAAATGAAAATCATTAGAATTGCATTTGAATTTGAATATTGTCTGAAAGAATGCATGCAAAAGTGGAACATGCAATTGCAATCTCATATTGCATTAGCATTTGAATTGAGTCAGCTATATGCTTCCATACGGACCATGTTGTGGTTCGCTCGCTCGTGCGATTCTCGTCTGCAGCGCTAGGCCCGCGAGCTGTGTGGAGGAGAGAAGCTCCACGGTAGAGGTGGAGGAGGAGAGAAGCTCCACGGTAGAGGTGGAGGAGGAGGAGTAGAGAAGCTCCACGGTAGAGGTAGAGGTGGTGGAGGAGAGAAGCTCCACGGTAGAGGTGGAGGAGGAGGAGGAGAGAAGCTCCACGGTAGAGGTAGAGGTGGTGGAGGAGAGAAGCTCCACGGTAGAGGAGGAGGTGGTGGAGGAGAGAAGCTCCACGGTAGAGGTGGTGGAGGAGGAGGAGGTGGAGGAGGAGAGAAGCTCCATGGTAGAGGTGGAGGAGGAGGAGGAGAGAAGCTCCACGGTAGAGGAGGAGGTGGTGGAGGAGAGAAGCTCCATGGTAGAGGAGGAGGAGGAGGAGGAGGTGGAGGAGGAGAGAAGCTCCACGGTAGAGGAGGAGGTGGTGGAGGAGAGAAGCTCCACGGTAGAGGAGGAGGTGGTGGAGGAGAGAAGCTCTACGGTAGAGGAGGAGGTGGTGGAGGAGGAGGAGGTGGAGGAGGAGAGAAGCTCCATGGTAGAGGTGGAGGAGGAGGTGGTGGAGGAGAGAAGCTCCACGGTAGAGGAGGAGGAGGAGGTGGAGGAGGAGAGAAGCTCCACGGTAGAGGAGGAGGAGGAGGTGGTGGAGGAGGAGGAGGAGGAGGAGGAGAGAAGCGGATTCACCGACCGCCACGCGAACAGTTTACTCACCCAACCGACGTTCATGAAAACACTTTTCTAACACTTTTCATAAACGTTCAACATCATATAATGGCATATCATTTTAATGAATTCACATTTGCACACACATGTCTAATCATTTTGTAACCATTTCTTTACATGACATAATCAATATGCATACTACCGTACTATAACCTGCGTCAATTTATCGCATTGTTGTCAGTGAGATACATTGTTTTGTGATTGATTTAGCCCATCCCATGGACCAAGAGATGGATATTGGATTTCCATTGCAGTTTCAACTGCATTTTATAGAAGATAATATTGTGCACATACATTTAAGCTTTGGGTATTTTTTTGTGATACATGTAATGTAGATAGTTGCATTGTTTGAATGACAGTAAGCTCCTATTTGTACAAAGTAGAGTCATATTATTCACCAGATAATACATTATTGTGGATTGCTATCTAAATTAGTCTGTTTCCACATGGCTACTGTAACGTGTGTTGTTGCCCAGGTGTGCTGCCTGCTGTGCGAGTCACCGTGGGAGTCTGAATATGTATGAACCTTGATATGGGTCACAGGAAGCTTTCCTTTTCCAAGTACAGTGGATGAAAATGATGTCGTCCCTCAATGGAGGGTGATGGTTAGGTCAGAGTCACCTACGTACCTCCCATATTGCCAAAATGGTGTGTAGTTTGGATCATTCAATGTTCAGGGATATTGATTTATAGGTTGTTGAGTATCTCTCGTGTGTGTGTGTGTGTGTGTGTGTGTGTGTGTGTGTGTGTGTGTGTGTGTGTGTGTCTGGATGCATGTCTCAGATGGGTCAGTGACCACTGTACTGCAGTCAGACTTTTGGATAAAAATAAAAGTTGTCTTGCCCTTTCAGTTTCATCTCATCATGCTATGTAGCTAAAGCTTCAGAATCAATCATTTATGACCCCTGAGCCCCCTGACCACCACACTGAGGGGCTTGTATGGCTGTCAGTGAAGATAACACTGTGTCCTTGGCTAGAAGGCAGGGATGTAATCATGGTATGGGGGTGCAGAGCACATTAATAGCTAACAAACATGGAGGTTACCATGGTGATGTGTAGGCAGAGCAGCGATGCAAGGATGGGTCATCACCACCAGGCAATGATGTCCCACAATAGGCTTACAATTCAAAACGTTTGTGAGTGTGTGTGTGTGTGTGTGTGTGTGTGTGTGTGTGTGTGTGTGTGTGTGTGTGTGTGTGTTGGTGTGTGTGTGTGTGTGTGTTTGTATAATAATAATAATAATAATAATAATAATAATAATAATAATAATAGATTTGATTTAAAAGCGCCTTTCTCAAACTCAAGGACACAAAACAGAAGCAAAAAGAAACACAACAAACAAAAAGGCCATGGGGGGTCGTGTCAGTCAGGACCCAGGGGGGCCGTGTCAGTCAGGACCCAGGGGGGCCGTGTCAGTATCCCTATGCAGCTGCAGACCGGGGGGGTTACAGTTGAATGGTCTCTGTCCCCTGTGAAGAAGATGTCCGTGGATTTATTTATTGGATATCTATGACCAGGATATTTTTGGGAACATTTTGGATGCGTTCAGAAAGTGTCTCCTTTGAGTCTGTTGGCGCCAAAGGATTGGTGTTGTATTCATCTTGCCAACAGAGGGAGATATATACTTCTAGGAAGCTTTCATGACTTTAGTGCTAGAGGCACAACTTTAGCTGTTTATTAACCTTGGTTGTATACAGTAGTAGGGTACGCAGGAGGGAACGTCACAATGACTACTGGAGACATCATCCCCCAATGAAGACAAATAAGAATGCGAGCAGGAAGTCAGAAGTTAGAACTGACAAAGTAGTAGACTAACTGAAGGCTGATCAAAATGAACTTGTTTGTCTGGTTGAAGGATAGTCTGGGTTGTTTTCTGTGATGTAGGGCTAATTTCCAGTGGTTTCAATTTCTCATCTTTAGTTTCCAACGGTGGATATCCATCACCCAAACTCCACACACTCACTATTCTGTTATACAAGGCTGAGAAACAGCTTCCGTGAATCAGATATGTGTGTGGTGTTGTACAGGGTCAGATGTGTGTGTGTGTGTGTGTGTGTGTGTGTTGTACAGGGTCAGATGTGTGTGTGGTGTCGTACAGGGTCAGATGTGTGTGTGGTGTCGTACAGGGTCAGATGTGTGTGTGTGTGTGTGTGTGTGTGTGTGTGTGTGTGTGTTGTACAGGGTCAGATGTGTGTGTGGTGTCGTACAGGGTCAGATGTGTGTGTGTGTGTGTTGTACAGGGTCAGATGTGTGTGTGGTGTCATACAGGGTCAGATGTGTGTGTGTGTGTGTGTGTGTGTGTGTGTGTTGTACAGGGTCAGATGTGTGTGTGGTGTTGTACAGGGTCAGATGTGTGTGTGGTGTTGTACAGGGTCAGATGAGTGTGTGTGTGTGTGTGTGTGTGTGTGTGTGTGTGTGTGTGTGTGTGTGTTGTACAGGGTCAGATGTGTGTGTGATGTCTTACAGACGTACAGGGTCAGATGTGTGTGTGTGTCAGTGGCGGCTGGCCGATAGAGGGCGCTGGGGCGCCGCCCCCACCTTCACTTCCTCGTTGCGATTTGTAAAAGTTTTTTTTTTAAATAAACATTGTTTATTCACAAAATGCGGCTGATATTCTGTCGGCGCCTATCAGCATTCATTAAAAATCCTACAATACAATAAACATTTTTATCTGTGTGTGTGTGTGTGTGTGTGTGTGTGTGTGTGTGTAAAACTCACTGTTAAAATACATAGGGAGAGAACGCGGGGCGCCGTGTCAATGCAAGTCTATGCCAGGACGAATACTTTTCGCTTACACGTGAGCTGTAGCAGCGCTCCAATTGGCTGTCTCTATTTCTTGGCCAGGACGCACATTTGTGCGCCCTGGCCAAGAAATCTCCGGTTGTATTGCAGACAATGCATTATGCTGAGGACTCCCAACTTCCGGTTTTCCGGACTTCGGGCTTCCGGAGTATTTTAAATGAACATTCGTAATGTCTGTCTCTGATGTTCATGGTCAATTAAATCAGCCTATTTTGTGCAACTAATAATGTTCCCGCTAATGGGTTAACCAAGCAGCCTTGCACCTAACGTGCAAGCACCTATCTTCGAACTATTCATAGCAATATGCGCGGGGCAAGGCGGAGGTACGGGTAAACACGGCTCATGTTCTGTCATCAAAGGTAAGAGTTGGTTTTCTTTAACTCAGCTGATGCATTGTTGTGTTTCTGACATGGTCTGGTTGTGTTTCTGACATGGTCTGATTGTGTTACAGACATGGTCTGGTTGTGTTACAGACATGGTCTGGTTGTGTTACAGTCATGGTCTGGTTGTGTTACAGACATGGTCTGGTTGTGTTTCTGACATGGTCTGGTTGTGTTACAGACATGGTCTGGTTGTGTTTCTGACATGGTCTGGTTGTGTTTCTGACATGGTCTGGTTGTGTTACAGACATGGTCTGGTTGTGTTACAGACATGGTCTGGTTGTGTTTCTGACATGGTCTGGTTGTGTTTCTGACATGGTCTGGTTGTGTTACAGACATGGTCTGGTTGTGTTTCTGACATGGTCTGGTTGTGTTTCTGACATGGTCTGGTTGTGTTTCTGACATGGTCTGGTTGTGTTTCTGACATGGTCTGGTTGTGTTTCTGACATGGTCTGGTTGTGTTACAGACATGGTCTGGTTGTGATACAGACATGGTCTGGTTGTGTTTCTGACATGGTCTGGTTGTGTTTCTGACATGGTCTGGTTGTGATACAGACATGGTCTGGTTGTGTTTCTGACATGGTCTGGTTGTGTTTCTGACATGGTCTGGTTGTGTTTCTGACATGGTCTGGTTGTGTTTCTGACATGGTCTGGTTGTGTTTCTGACATGGTCTGGTTGTGTTACAGACATGGTCTGGTTGTGATACAGACATGGTCTGGTTGTGTTTCTGACATGGTCTGGTTGTGTTTCTGACATGGTCTGGTTGTGATACAGACTAGGGGTGGGCATCGACGATCGATAATTGATCGATAAGGATCTTGGTCGATCTTGGTCGATCACAAAATAAAACATTTGATCGACCAAATGTTTTATTTTGTGATCGACCAAGATCCTTATCGATCAATTATCGATCGTCGATGCCCACCCCTAATACAGACATGGTCTGGTTGTGTTTCTGACATGGTCTGGTTGTGTTTCTGACATGGTCTGGTTGTGATACATCATTGAATGTGTTGACCTGCTGTGATGTGTTGACCACCATCACTCTCCATCATCATCCATCATGTGTCTATGAAATAGATAGTTACTGTACTACTGACTGCAGCATTCATCTCTGCTCATTGATGTAGCCATGTCACACAGACACATAGTACACATATTCATCTGCTACCTTTATTAACCTGAGTGTAGCTGTGAGGCCTGTACTAGCCTTGTTGACTAGACTTCCTCCTTGTCTGACACTGGGTATTGGACCGTACCGACGTCCATAGACCGGTCACTCTTCCACCTCAGTGTCTGTAGTTGACAGGGTAACTTCTCCATGGCCCACACGGTCATTTTAAGGGTGAAAGTTGAAATTATACAATGGTTGTAATGCCAGTGCGTGTTTTATGGCGTGCACGCGAAAAAAAATCGTGCACGCGAAAGAGGGCCCCCCCGCCGCACTGCTGTGCCCCACCCAAATTTTGGGGCACCAGCCGCCACTGGTGTGTGTGTGTGTGTTGTACAGGGTCAGATGTGTGTGTGTGTTGTACAGGGTCAGATGTGTGTGTGTGTTGTACAGGGTCAGATGTGTGTGTGGTGTCATACAGGGTCAAATGTGTGTGTGTGTGTGTGTGTGTGTGTGTGTGTGGTGTTGTACAGAGTCAGATGTGTGTTTGTTTGTGTTTGTTTGTGTGTGTTTGTGTGTGTGTGTTTGTGTGTGTGTGTGTGTGTGTGTGTGTGTGTGTGTGTGTTGTACAGGGTCAGATGTGTGTGTGGTGTTGTACAGGGTCAGATGTGTGTGTGTGTGTCAGGGTTTCCGTTAACCGGTAATTCCCGGTCTTTGTCCGGTAAAATTAGTGGAAGTCCGACAAGTTGAAAACTCGTCGGACATAAATGTCCGGTGAAAATAATTCCCTCTAACCATTTTCAGCTGAGCACCAAACACACACACAGAACACTGCCCGAGAGAGAAGGACCCGCCCCCTTTAGTTAGCCTATAGGCTATAGGCTAACTAAAGGGGGCGGGTCCTTCTCTCTCGGGCAGTGTTACACGAGTGTGTGTGTGTTTGGTGCTCAGCTGAAAATGGTGTGCCGAAGCGGAGCGCTTTAACTTTATCGCACAATAACAAGGATAACAAACAAAACGGACAACATTTACACTAAGATGGAGACAAACTTCAGCGATATGATCTAACAGCCGGTCTTCAGGACGACATACAGACCCGTATGAGCTTACAGGGCTATCCCCTATCTATCTGAGAAAAGGCATAGCCTAGCCCTAGGCTGTAACATCGAACGGAAATTAGCCTATACGCATTGCAAGTTAATTTAAAGCCTATTTATTTTCAAAGAGTTTTATTCTATTTTATTTTATCTGATAAAAGGCATATGAACGGAAATTAGGCTAGCCGTGTCACGCCAGAAGCCTACATGCTTGCACTGTTACTGTTCAATAAAATGTTATACATCTAGACATTGTGGTATTTCTTTATATACGTATCCCAGACTGCCTATCAATTGTTTCTCAATAAACAGTTATGTTCTCCCCATTGTCATACTCCCGAGCTAAACGAAATGCCTTCCCAACCAGCGAGACCTGGTTATAGAAATGACGTTGTTTTATTGATTTAAAAAAAAGGGTAAAACTGGAAAGAGAAAATAGAAAACTCACATTAATCCCAAACAATTTAACAAACTTCAGTTAACGTAATGTGGAGTCCGTTCATTGATCGATGCTGTCTGTTCAGTTCCCAGTGAGGCGCCCGTTCAGCGCTGGATTTGACGCATGGCATAGCGCGCATGCGTCAAATCATGTTATATTATTATATATTATATAGCTCGCATCTAATCGTATCGGATGAGAAATAGACATTAAATGGCATATATAGGCCGCTACACAACAGTAATCACCGCGACAAACAGCTATATTAGATTTGAAAAAAAGAAATATGATTTTGAAAAAAAAAATTTATTATATTTTAATATGATGACCGGAATATATCACGTTTGTCCGGTAAATCGAATTCGTCCCGGACACGATGTCCGACGGCAAATTTTTCTAACGGAAACCCTGGTGTGTGTGTGTGTGTGTGTGTGTTACCTGAGGTAAACTCGTCACAGATCAACATGCCAGCCAACTAGCCAGACAATACAAACCACAGTTCCATTCAAAGTTTCACGTTCGAGCAACCGCCTCCCAAACCACGTGGACGAAACCTTTCGATACAGTTATATAAAATATGCTTTTTCCAACACTTTCACACATTCTATGGTATTCTAAGTTTCTGACCCGATCCGACGCCACCAGGGCCGATTGAAGCCGACTATTCCCAGCTGTCTTCTCTGTTGTTCTTGTTTGTTGCCTGACTGGCTTTAATATCCTCTTCCCTCTGATTGTGTGCCGTCGTACATATGTCCGAGGTGTTAGCCCGAGCTAGGAACGCTCCCAATGACTTATTGGGGAATAATAAGGCAATTAGTGTGCCCAGAGTGGAAAAACCCTGCCCCCCCCCCTCCCCTCCCCCGGTCCGCTGGCTTGTGCCCGCGTGAGAAGTGCGAAACCTGGCCCGTCCTTCCCAGAGCCGCCTGCGAAGGCTAATTACAGAGAGGGGCGGTTGGTTTGGCTTCCCTTCCTCCTCATCTGGCGGCCTGCTGCTCCAAACACGTTTGGCCTTTCTAATTAGGCGCCTGGAAAAACAAGCTCCGCATTCTTGTCCTCCCTCATCACCCTTTTTTTTCCAAAAGGCTGCCGTTTGGGACCGCGGACAGTAGGTGGCGCCGGTCTGTTGTTGTTGACGATGATTCCGTTTTGTGGTAATCGAGGCCTTATGTTCGTTGGCTTTGTGTTTAGGCCCAGCCTTGTGGTATGCAGTTAGGCTCGATTAGGCAAAGGCTGTGTTGGAAACGTGAAATCAGGTGACTACTGATTAACTTAACTTAGGCTACTACTGACTATCTGATTAAGTTAAGAATTTTTCGAATGTAGGCTAATTCTTACATTTCAAGGATTTGAATTGAAATGTTTTAAATCGAACCTTCGACGCGTTGAGAAAGTGGTAGATGAATTGGGCTTACGGTATTGGTTGAATGCGGCATGGCTTCAAGGGGATAGGGTTTGGGGGGTCCTTGGTTTCCTTTATCATCCACACTACATCTCGACTGTGACGAACGAAAAGCTGTTAATGGGACTATTGGTTGGTCCACCAAGTCCAATCCTCCCCTGACTACCTTGGGGAGGTTGATCAGAGCAGGTGCTCGTGGAGGCTGTGAGTGGGTGTGTGAAGAACCAGAGCTTTAAGCTATTTTAATTTTAGCCAAACCACCATGAGATCATTCTCCCCCGAATGAGAATTCTTTGTGGTCTAAGTGGTAAAAGTGACTGTGCGTTTTTCCCCCCACTGATGGTGGTTTACCTTGTGTGGGTAGTCCTACCTGTGTGTTATGTATGTAGTCCTACCTGTGTGTTATGTGGGTAGTCCTACCTGTGTGTGATGTAGCTAGTCCTACCTGTGTGTGATGTAGCTAGTCCAGGGGTCGGCAACCTTGAATGTTGAAAGAGCCATATTGGACCAAAAAACTAAAAAACGAATCTGTCTGGAGCCGCAAAACATTTTAAAGCCTTATATAAGCCTTATAATGAAGGCCAGTGGCGCCGGCAGGATTCGATTTCATGGTACGCACAGAAACGTAACAAAACTAAATAGCGCAGACTAGCCTACAATATACATAGGTTGGATGATTGTATCACCTATTCATAGTTTGCAGTCACGTGACTGGCACAGAGCCCTGGCGGCCAAAACATAGTGGAAACTCTGTAGAACTGCAGCACTGACCTGTCATTTTCCCACCTGTTTCAAGCAACGATTATTTAGATCACCTCTCAAAAGAAGAAAAACTAAGATATGTGAACAAATTACAAATTTTGGACACTTGCGATCCATATAGAGCACCCGCCGCAGTATTTCAATCACTAAAAACAGCGACGTCGCTGCCAGAGCTGCAGTTCGGTGATGTTTACATACATCTTGTGGAGAATCATTCCCCTCACACTGCCGCCAGGATGAAAGCGTACAAAAGTACAGACAGTTATCTGTTTTTTCGATCTGGATGGGTCAATAATGCTAATGTTAGCTAGCTAGGTAGCTAAAGGAACTACACAACCAACTCCAAGCTGGTAGCGTCCACAAAAACAAACCATGTCAGAACGATTATGCAAAGATAATGACTAAAAATAGAATAACTAGGCTAGTCAAAGTCAAAGTCAGCTTTATTGTCAATCCAATATATGTACAGACATGGATTATATGTACAGTCAATCCAATATATGTACAGACACAAGATTAAAAAATAACTATATATTAAAAAATACTAGATAAAAGATTTGAAATGTGCGGTACAATGTACAGGGGTGGAATACAACATGAACAATGACAATAGTGCAATAGTGGTAATTGGCTCAGTATAATAGAGTAAAGTGGCTAAGTAAATAATTAAAATAATCAGTGTTTACTTGAGCTTATCTTTGACACGTCTAATAGCACAAATCCACAATCTTCTCCTCTCTGGGTTCTTTTTCTGACGGAATTCTGTAGAAGCACAACCCAGGGTTGTCTCCTCGTCGGTTAGTGCACCCGATTGCACAGCAACTATCCAGCATTTTATCAAACAACTAATTACTTGGTAAAAACCTGATAAAATAGCTGGCAGGCAGCGGAAGAAAGATTTGTTTTGCCCGCCAGGTGGGCGTTCCCCTTATGCCATGATGACACGTGCAAACAATATGGTGACAGCGCACCTGGAAACACAGATGAAAACAGCCCAGGTGACAGCGCACCTGACACATGGGGGGAACAAACAAAGGGCCTATTTGGTGACACTGTGACAGCGCACCAGTACATAGGCTAGCACCGAAATGAGAGTTTTGCACTTACGACGGAGGACGAGGTAGCAGGCCTAGCTACACAGCTAGCTACCGTAGGGGGCTCGTCACCGTGTAGCTGACTGCTGCTGGCGCCTTCGCTGGTGTTGCTCTCTTCGCATATTTTCTTCCCTCTCCCAAATGCCTGAAGAAGGCTCAACTGTCTTTAATACATTTTCAAAATCACAGACACTAGACAGCTAATTAGGAAGCTAGTTGAGCTAGTTGAAAATAATTTGAGCGCCAGAAATCAAGATCAAATGAGTGACAAGTCAAGTCAAATCAAATCAAATCAAATGTATTTACAGTAGTGACAGTGATGTAAACACCAATCATTGGCCTTTATGTAATGTTTCAAACTAACGGGTTGGGTGATTGGCTGAAGGCAACGTGAAAGAGTTTATTAAGCACGTTTATTACAGAAAAAAAAATACTTTAAAGAAAATTGTACACACAGTGCGTACAGCCTGGATTCCGGCTGCCGGCGCCACTGATGAAGGCAACACATGCTGTAAGTGTCTATATAAGCTATAATATTAGCCTACTATCAAAATTACTAAGTAGGCTAGAAATACATAAGCCTTAGCACATATGATATGCATACAACCGAATGCAAACGTATTGTGCTTTACAAAAGTGAAACACTAGGATAGCGTAAAGGGGGTCTGGGGGGTTCCCCCCAATTTTATTTTTTAACAGAGTACCGTATTTTCCGAACTATAAGTCGCTCCGGAGTATAAGTCGCATCAGTCAAAAAATGCAACATTAAGAGGAAAAACCCATATATAAGTCGCACTGGACTATAAGTCGCATTTATTTAGAAATATATTTCACAAAATCCAAGAACAGACATTTAATCTGGAAAGGCAAGTTTATTCAACTACACAATAGCACACAGAACAACAGGCTGAATAGAAGTCCGGTATGTTAACATAACACATTAACAGTTATTCAGCAACACAATAGCATAAAGAACATACCTGGGAGGCTGAATAGGCTAAATGAACATAACAAGCCAGCGAGTCCAACAAGCAGTGAGCAAGTTCACCAAGCTACCGTTTGCATAGCTTCAACAAGCTAATGTTTTAGATAACTTCTTCAGGGGTTTTGGAGCAGCATATAGTTGTCACAAGCCCAGAGCGGCCCAGAGCGCCCTCTATCGGCTCTAGACGGTAATGTTTACTCCTTGGTTCATGTCAGTCAGTATGAAATTATATATATTGATATATAAGTCGCACCTGACTATAAGTCGCAGGACCAGCCAAACTATGAAAAAAAGCGCGACTTATAGTCCGGAAAATACGGTAGACGCAATTTTGTGTATTCTGGTGCCTTTTAACAGGTGGGTTGATACTTTTATCTGGCTATGCTAGCCTGAGAAAAAATATGGATACGTTTGTCATTTCATCCGGAGGAAGTGAGCAAACCAAGAGATCGTCAGCCAAAAAATAGAAAAATCTACAGACTGTAGACTCCAGTACCAAATGAAAACTAGCCTCCCTTGTCCTCTTTTCACTATTTTAAGTTAAACCCTCAGACCCACAGGAACGCCGGCGCTCCCAAATATCATACCTTCTTTAGAAGTTCATAATTCGGAAACGGTTTGAGCTAAAGACAAGCCGCTTTTTGCATTTAAAAGAAGCCAAATAGCGCTCACTGGGAAGATCCCGTTCATCGATGTGCGTCGCCGATGTCTGTATATAAATCTATGTGGATAGTTTCTTGCTTTGCCTGCCGCAGTACTTCGTCAATCCCTGTGGATATAGGTCTACTCTTGAAAAAAACCTGTCACATCCAGTCACATCCATGTTGGGTCCAGTCAAAACTTATAATACTAGTCATGTGCCAACATATCCGAATCCTATTGGCCCTCGTACAACATTACAGCGTAAACAGGGAGTTGTAGTTCAAGGAGAGAGACGCGGCAACGTAAAAAATAAATAATCGTTGTTAATTTCCATATGTAGGAGGTAGTCCTACCAGTGTGTGATGTAGGTAGTCCTACCTGTGTGTTATGTACAGACAGAGAGCTGTGTGTGTGTACGTGTGTGTGTGTGTGTGTGTGTGTGTGTGTGTGTGTGTGTGTGTGTGTGTGTGTGTGTGTGTGCGCGCGCGCTCTGTGCTGCCGGGGCTGATGGTGGTGTGAAGTGTCCAGGGTTAGGGCCCTGCTAAACAATGGGCCTGCTTGTATGTAGCTCTTCCACACAGGGGGGCTCATTTAGGAGGTTTTGGAATGCCCCCCCCCCACACCCCACCCCCCCTCAAATCTCGAGCGGAAATAATAAATTTGGGAAGTTCAAACTGGCGCCCCGATCTCTGCACCTGGTGGACCTAATTACATCCCCCCCACCCCACCGCGACACCCTCGCCCCACTCTGCCCCTGTCGCTGCTCACTCTAGTGGAGGGGGGGGGGCGGTAACAGAACAGGCTTTATGAGCGATCATGTGCAGGCTCTGTTGATGTTACACTGACTCAGGGTATCTGGTTTGGGTTGTAGACCATACGGTGTGTGTGTGTGTGTGTGTGTGTGTGTGTGTGTGTGTGTGTGTGTGTGTGTGTGTGCGTGCGTGCGTGCGTGCGTGCGTGAGAAACATGCACATCTGTGTGTCATGAGATGAGCGTATGTGTTCCTCCACCCTGGTGGGTCAGTAGTCTGTCTGTCTGTCTGTCTGTCTGTCTGTCTGTCTGTCCTGTGACTCAGGTTCATTTCCTCTGTGTTAGTCAGGTCTTAATGCGTTCCCTGTGCCGCCCCTCTGGGTAACGCCCCCCCCCCCCCCGCTGCTCAGCCCCGCCATAAACATGTCACCATGACCCTCGCCCACCCGCCGCTATCCCATGGTGCACTGGGGCCGAGGGGGGTGGCTGCTGGGATAGGTGACACGTTATGCTGGGCTGCCATGTCATCAGTGAGGGTTTCAGTAAACAACCTTATGAGTGCAGCGGACTGCAGGGACAGAGACACTGAGGGGGTGACTGTGGAGAGAACAGATTGTTTAGTTAGTCAAAAAGAAGTGATGCATGTTTACTGGAGTTGTTCCTTTACTCTCTCTCTCTCTCCCCCTCCCCCCCTCTCTCTCTCTCTCTCTCCCTCTCTCTCTCTCCTCTCTCTCTCACTCTCACTCTCTCTCTCTCTCTCTTTCCCCTTCTCTCCCTCTCTCTCTCTCTCTCTCTCTCCCTCTCTCTCTCCCTCCCTCCCTCTCTCTCTCTTCCACTATCTCCCTCCCTCTCTCTCCCTCCCTCTCTCTCTCTCCCTCTCTCCCTCTCTCCCTCCCCCTCTCTCCCTCCTTCTCTTTCTCTCTCTCTCTCTCTCTCTCTCTCTCTCTCTCTCTCTCCCTCTCTCCCTCCCTCTCTCTCCCTCCCTCTTTTTCTCTCTCACTCCCCCTCTCTCTCCCTCTCCCCCTCTCTCTCTCTCCCTCTCCCCCTCTCTCTCCCTCTCTCTCTCTCTCTCTCTCTCTCTCTCTCTCCCCCTCTCTCTCTCTCCCTCTCTCTCTCTCTCTCTCTCTCTCTCTCTCTCTCTCCATGTGTAATCTCTGTATCTCCAGGTGAGGTGTGTGCTGATGTGAACATCAGGTGAATGTAACCAGCCTCTGACAGCCCCCCCCCCCACTTAGACCACCGCCGTGGACCACCTCTGTAGCCCCCCCCCTCCTCCTCTCCAGGCGGCCAGGCCCAGATCCTAATGGCGGGGCTGGTGGTGGGGTGGGGGGGGGGGGCGGGGGGGCCTCTGCGCTGGTGGCCCCAGAGAGGAGTGGTCCAGGGGGGGGGGGGGGGTGGCTCTGGAGAATTGCTCCCCCCCCCCCCCCCCACCGGAGGTGTGTGTGATTTACAGTGTGCGGGGGTAGATTGATCCGGAGCTAATTGAGCAGCCCCCTGCCCTGCTCCTGGACTCATTAAGACTCTCAGGGAGGACTTCCCCTCACACACACATGAACACACACACATGAACACACATGAACACACATACACATGCATGAACACAGACACACAAACACACACACATACACAGATGCATGAACACAAACAAACACACACACACACACACGCTCCTCCCCCTAGCCCCTCTCAGAGCACTCTCTCCATCACCTCCATGATTTTTGGCGGGGGGGGGGGGGGGCGGTGGGGGGCGGGGGGGGATTATGTGGTTCTGAATGTGTCTTTGGTTTCTTTCTGTCTCGGTGCCTGTGTGAGCGGGGCGGGAGAGGAGAGAGAGAGAGGGTGTGCGGTCCTTTTCACAGCAGGTAAATCACCCTTAATGAAACACTCGCCCAGGAGCAGGGAGCTCAGAGAGAGTGGGGGGGGGTCTCCTAGGGTCTAATATACCCTCCTACCACCTCCCTCTGTCTCCTAGGGTCTAATGTACCCTCCTACCACCCTCCCTCTGTGTGTGAGAGAGAGAGAGAGAGAGAGAGAGAGAGAGAGAGAGAGAGAGACAGAGACACAGAGAGACAGAGACAGAGGGGATGACATGCAGGACATCCCTGCAGTTGCGCGGTCGACGTTTAACCCGCTACGCCACCTAAGTGCCCCTTTTTAACATTGTTTAAATGTGTAAACCTGAACCTGCCATACAGGCCCATACTGAAGCCCTACAGACCCATACTGAAGCCCTACAGACCCATACTGAAGCCCTACAGACCCATACAGAAGCCATACAGACCCATACTGAAGCCCTACAGACCCATACTGAAGCCCTACAGGCCCATACAGAAGCCATACAGGCCCATACTGAAGCCCTACAGACCCATACTGAAGCCATACAGACCCATACTGAAGCCCTACAGGCCCATACTGAAGCCATACAGGCCCATACTGAAGCCATACAGACCCATACTGAAGCCATACAGGCCCATACTGAAGCCATACAGACCCATACTGAAGCCATACAGACCCATACTGAAGCCATACAGACCCATACTGAAGCCATACAGGCACGGCCAGATCTGGGCGATGTGTGTCCTGGTCCAGAGAGGAATGTGGTTGAGGTTTAGAGACGCCCTCTGAAGGGACGTTAAAGGCGTTGGGGAGACCCCCGGCGGAGGGGAGAGGCCTGGCGGTGGGGAGACCCCCGGCGGAGGGGGGAGTCATTAGAGGTGAGGCGGCAGGGCAGAGCGCTCCTCCTGGCCTTTTAACGGGGGAGATAATCTCCTGTGAGTGGCGCGTCTGTGAGCCATTAGCCCAGCAGGGCTGCATGACGTGTGTGTGTGGGGGGGTGGGGGAGTGGGGGGGGGTGAAGGTGTGTGTTTTGTGTGTGCGTGCGTCTGTCTATCTGTGTCTGTGTGTCCGTCCGTCCGTGGGGAACCAAAGACGATGCCAGGATATGGGGCTTTGTACACACCCCACACTGACCCCCTGTCCACTTCCACCAACCAGACCCCAGATGGGAAGATTAGCAGTTCTACGGCCACCCCCAACGCAAGGTTTTCTTTGGAAAGTAGTTTTTTTTCTGAGAGGTTACTGGATCATATCTAGTGTGAATCTGGGGCGCCTTGAGAGCGTGAGAGAGGTGCTTTGGCTTTTAGAATAATAAAGGCGATACGGTGGGTTTTTGCCACATGAAATGCGTCGCCTTCCCCTTTTCCATCAAACATCGAAAACACACAAGTACATCATATATCAAAGACCCTTGAACAGCACTCAACAAACATCATTATATATGACTATGCCTGTATATAACAAGACAAAAAGAAATGTCTTTATGTTAACACTCTCGCATCTCAGGGAGAGAGGGAGAGGGAGAGAGGGAGAGGGAGAGGGAGGGAGAGAGGGAGGGAGAGAGGGAGGGAGAGAGAGGGAGAGAGAGAGAGAGACTTGGGAGGGGTCCTGAAGGCCATATGGAGTTTCCTCCCCCAGGCGACTCTCCTGCCTGCTCTGTCTCTGTCGACCACAGGGGGGCAGCGCTGTCCCACCGCTCGCTGTGCCCCCCTAGGCCTTCCCAGGCAGACAGCTGGTGAGCGACACGCACAGTCGCACACGCAGTGGTGTTGTTGTTTTTCCGGGGCATCTCCCCAGCTCTGACATGCAGGGCGGGGGGGTAGGCTCTGACATGCAGGGCGGGGGGGTAGGCTCTGACATGCAGGGCGGGGGGGTAGGCTCTGACATGCAGGGCGGGGGGGTAGGCTCTGACATGCAGGGCGGGGGGGTAGGCTCTGACATGCAGGGCGGGGGGGTAGGCTCTGACATGCAGGGCGGGGGGTAGGCTCTGACATGCAGGGCGGGGGGGTAGGCTGCCTGGGTCTCACCCCGGGCCCACCTGGCTGTCGCAGGGCCGCATGGGCACAACACACACAGCGTGTCGAATGGGGTCTCATTGTGGAGGACTTCCAGCAGAGCTGGGCTCAGGGAGAGGACTGGCTTGTCTAGACAGGCGTGTGACATCATGTTGTGACCTACAGCAACCGATACAAGGCTACTGTTTCTGTCAAAGCAACTCCCAACACACTCACCACCACCTCTGCTGCTCCTGTGTGTGTTGTGTTGTGTGTGTGTGTGTGTGTGTGTGTGTGTGTGTGTGTGTGTGTATGTGTGTGTGTGCGTGTGTGTGCGTGTGTGTGTGTGTGTGTGAGCGTGCATGCATACGTGTGTGTGTGTGTGTGTGTGTGAGCGTGCATGCCTATGTGTGTGTGTGTCGTGTGTCTGTGTGTGAGCGTGCATGCATACGTGTGTGTGTGTGTGTGTGTGTGTGTGTGCTAGCCTGCGTCCTGTGTGTGTGAGCGTGCATGCATACGTGTGTTATGTGTGGTGTGTGTGTGCTAGCCTGCGTCCTGTGTGTGTGTGTGTGTGTGTGTGTGTGTGTGTGTGTGTGTGTGTGTGCGCGCGCGCGGTTGCTTGCGTCCTGTGTGTGTGTGTGTGTGTGTGCGGTTGCTTGCGTCCTGTGTGTGTGCTGTCATGTGACTGGTCTCTCTCTCTCTCAGACACGGACCCCCGTCTGCTGGAGAAGCAGGAGCAGCAGCAGCCCACCTACCTGGCCCTGAGCTACATCAACAGGTGAGCAGCTGGTCCTCTGGTCCGCTGGTCTTCTGGTCTTCTGGTCCTCTGGTCCGCTGGTCTTCTGGTCCTCTGGTCCTCTGGTCCTCTGGTCCTCTGGTCCTCTGGTCCTCTGGTCCTCTGGTCCGCTGGTCCTCTGGTCCTCTGGTCCTCTGGTCCTCTGGTCTTCTGGTCCTCTGGTCCTCTGGTCCTCTGTTCCTCTGGTCCTCTGGTCCTCTGGTCCTCTGGTCCGCTGGTCCTCTGGTCCTCTGGTCCTCTGGTCCTCTGGTCCGCTGGTCCTCTGGTCCTCTGGTCCTCTGGTCCTCTGGTCCTCTGGTCCTCTGGTCTAACTCTAACTCTGTCTGTCTGTCTTTGCTAACTCTGTCTGTCTGTCTTCACTAACTCTGTCTGTCTGTCTGTCTTCACTAACTCTGTCTGTCTGTCTGTCTGTCTTCACTAACTCTGTCTGTCTGTCTTCACTAACTCTGTCTGTCTGTCTGTCTTCACTAACTCTGTCTGTCTGTCTGTCTGTCTTCACTAACTCTGTCTGTCTGTCTGTCTGTCTGTCTTCACTAACTCTGTCTGTCTGTCTTCACTAACTCTGTCTGTCTGTCTGTCTTCACTAACTCTGTCTGTCTGTCTTCACTAACTCTGTCTGTCTGTCTTCACTAACTCTGTCTGTCTGTCTGTCTGTCTTCACTAACTCTGTCTGTCTGTCTGTCTTCACTAACTCTGTCTGTCTGTCTGTCTATCTTCACTAACTCTGTCTGTCTGTCTGTCTGTCTGTCTTCACTAACTCTGTCTGTCTGTCTGTCTTTACTAACTCTGTCTGTCTGTCTTCACTAACTCTGTCTGTCTGTCTTCACTAACTCTGTCTGTCTGTCTGTCTTCACTAACTCTGTCCGTCTGTCTTCACTAACTCTGTCTGTGTCTGTCTGTCTTTACTAACTCTGTCTGTCTGTCTTCACTAACTCTGTCTGTCTGTCTGTCTTCACTAACTCTGTCTGTCTGTCTGTTTATCTTCACTAACTCTGTCTGTCTGTCTGTCTGTCTATCTTCACTAACTGTCTGTCTGTCTTCACTAACTCTGTCTGTCTGTCTGTCTGTCTTCACTAACTCTGTCTGTCTGTCTGTCTGTCTTCACTAACTCTGTCTGTCTGTCTTCACTAACTCTGTCTGTCTGTCTGTCTGTCTTCACTAACTCTGTCTGTCTGTCTGTCTGTCTTCACTAACTCTGTCTGTCTGTCTGTCTGTCTTCACTAACTGTCTGTCTGTCTTCACTAACGGTCTGTCTGTCTGTCTGTCTTCACTAACTCTGTCTGTCTGTCTGTCTTTACTAACTCTGTCTGTCTGTCTTCACTAACTGTCTGTCTGTCTGTCTGTCTTCACTAACTCTGTCTGTCTGTCTGTCTGTCTATCTTCACTAACTCTGTCTGTCTGTCTGTCTGTCTGTCTTCACTAACTCTGTCTGTCTGTCTTCACTAACTCTGTCTGTCTGTCTGTCTGTCTTCACTAACTCTGTCTGTCTGTCTGTCTTCACTAACTCTGTCTGTCTGTCTGTCTTCACTAACTCTGTCTGTCTGTCTGTCTGTCTGTCTTCACTAACTGTCTGTCTGTCTTCACTAACTCTGTCTGTCTGTCTGTCTTCACTAACTCTGTCTGTCTGTCTGTCTTCACTAACTCTGTCTGTCTGTCTTCACTAACTCTGTCTGTCTGTCTGTCTGTCTTCACTAACTCTGTCTGTCTGTCTTCACTAACTCTGTCTGTCTGTCTGTCTTCACTAACTCTGTCTGTCTGTCTGTCTTCACTAACTCTGTCTGTCTGTCTGTCTTCACTAACTCTGTCTGTCTGTCTTCACTAACTCTGTCTGTCTGTCTGTCTGTCTTCACTAACTCTGTCTGTCTGTCTGTCTTCACTAACTCTGTCTGTCTGTCTGTCTGTCTTCACTAACTGTCTGTCTGTCTTCACTAACTCTGTCTGTCTGTCTGTCTTCACTAACTCTGTCTGTCTGTCTGTCTTCACTAACTCTGTCTGTCTGTCTGTTTGTCTGTCTTCACTAACTCTGTCTGTCTGTCTGTCTTCACTAACTCTGTCTGTCTGTCTGTCTGTCTTCACTAACTCTGTCTGTCTGTCTGTCTTCACTAACTCTGTCTGTCTGTCTGTCTGTCTGTCTGTTTGTCTGTTTGTCTATCTTCACTAACTGTCTGTCTGTCTTCACTAACTCTGTCTGTCTGTCTGTCTTCACTAACTCTGTCTGTCTGTCTGTCTGTCTTCACTAACTCTGTCTGTCTGTCTTCACTAACTCTGTCTGTCTGTCTGTCTTCACTAACTCTGTCTGTCTGTCTGTCTTCACTAACTGTCTGTCTGTCTGTCTGTCTTCACTAACTCTGTCTGTCTGTCTGTCTGTCTTCACTAACTCTGTCTGTCTGTCTGTCTGTCTTCACTAACTCTGTCTGTCTGTCTTCACTAACTCTGTCTGTCTGTCTGTCTTCACTAACTCTGTCTGTCTGTCTGTCTTCACTAACTCTGTCTGTCTGTCTGTCTGTCTTCACTAACTCTGTCTGTCTGTCTGTCTGTCTGTTTGTCTGTTTGTCTATCTTCACTAACTCTGTCTGTCTGTCTGTCTTCACTAACTCTGTCTGTCTGTCTGTCTTCACTAACTCTGTCTGTCTGTCTTCACTAACTCTGTCTGTCTGTCTGTCTGTCTTCACTAACTCTGTCTGTCTGTCTGTCTGTCTTCACTAACTCTGTCTGTCTGTCTGTCTGTCTGTCTTCACTAACTGTCTGTCTGTCTTCACTAACTCTGTCTGTCTGTCTGTCTTCACTAACTCTGTCTGTCTGTCTGTCTGTCTTCACTAACTCTGTCTTTCTGTCTGTCTGTCTTCACTAACTCTGTCTGTCTGTCTGTCTTCACTAACTCTGTCTGTCTGTCTGTCTTCACTAACTCTGTCTGTCTGTCTGTCTTCACTAACTCTGTCTGTCTGTCTGTCTGTCTGTTTGTCTGTTTGTCTATCTTCACTAACTGTCTGTCTGTCTTCACTAACTCTGTCTGTCTGTCTGTCTTCACTAACTCTGTCTGTCTGTCTGTCTGTCTTCACTAACTCTGTCTGTCTGTCTGTCTTCACTAACTCTGTCTGTCTGTCTGTCTTCACTAACTCTGTCTGTCTGTCTTCACTAACTCTGTCTGTCTGTCTGTCTTCACTAACTCTGTCTGTCTGTCTGTCTTCACTAACTGTCTGTCTGTCTGTCTGTCTTCACTAACTCTGTCTGTCTGTCTGTCTTCACTAACTCTGTCTGTCTGTCTGTCTTCACTAACTCTGTCTGTCTGTCTTCACTAACTCTGTCTGTCTGTCTGTCTTCACTAACTCTGTCTGTCTGTCTGTCTTCACTAACTCTGTCTGTCTGTCTGTCTGTCTTCACTAACTCTGTCTGTCTGTCTGTCTGTCTGTTTGTCTGTTTGTCTATCTTCACTAACTCTGTCTGTCTGTCTGTCTTCACTAACTCTGTCTGTCTGTCTGTCTTCACTAACTCTGTCTGTCTGTCTTCACTAACTCTGTCTGTCTGTCTGTCTGTCTTCACTAACTCTGTCTGTCTGTCTGTCTTCACTAACTCTGTCTGTCTGTCTTCACTAACTCTGTCTGTCTGTCTGTCTTCACTAACTCTGTCTGTCTGTCTGTCTGTCTTCACTAACTCTGTCTGTCTGTCTGTCTGTCTTCACTAACTCTGTCCAATAAAATGATAAATATCAGTGGGACTGCCCTAACCTTTCCATGTTTTGAAGTGAGTGGGCGTGGCCAACAACAAGGCCCATTACAGAGTCATAGAGAACACGATTAGGACAAAATGGTTAGAACATTGGTTTATTCATTTGAATGCATACTGTACTCAATGAGAACATGCTAAATGCTAAAGTAATCTCATTCAGTGGTTGTTGGCCCTGTGAATGTTTTTTACGTGTGGAAAAATCTGTGCTCAATCGTGATTAATTAACGTTAGCGCTTGGTAATTGCATTTTATACAGCCTTATATGGTCCCACATGAATAGACCCAAGATGACATTTCAATCTAATCCCAGCCCTCTTTGATATGGTGTTTGAATGGCGGTTTAAAAGGCTTTATGCGATGAGGCGAGGGTACGAGAGAGTTGCTGCCACTGTCCCTCTGTTACACGCACATCTTGATGTGGTTTCAGTTTAATCTGTTAATTCCACTTTTGCTTTAACAATGCCTGTGTGAACATTTCATTTTTATGACATACATTGACCAAAAGACTTTACTATCTAACATAAAGTTTGGTTCAGAGATACAGCGCTAGCCACTGTTTTACATGGGGAACGGATCCAATGAATGATTGATTCAAAGCATATGCCTGGCAGTCATTGAAGTGATGCAATTTGGCACAATCTGGAGTTCCGTTGTTCCAAAGAGAAAAGAGACACTGTCTTGTGACCTTCACAATTGATTAGATTAGATTAGATTCAACCTTTTTGGTTTCAACCCTGACCAGTGTCTCTGTCTGTCTGTCTGTCTGTCTGTCTGTCTGTCTGTCTGTCAACCCTGACCAGTGTCTCTGTCTGTCTGTCTGTTTGTCTGTCTGTCAACCCTGACCAGTGTCTCTCCTGTCTGTCTGTCTGTCTGTCAACCCTGACCAGTGTCTCTCCTGTCTGTCTGTCTGTCTGTCTGTCTGTCTGTCAACCCTGACCAGTGTCTCTCCTGTCTGTCTGTCTGTCTGTCTGTCAACCCTGACCAGTGTCTCTCCTGTCTGTCTGTCTGTCACCCCTGACTAGTGTCTCTCCTGTCTGTCTGTCTGTCTGTCAACCCTGACCAGTGTCTCTACCTGTCTGTCTGTCTGTCTGTCTGTCCTGACCTGTCTGTCTGTCTGTCCTGATCTGTCTGTCTGTCCTGACCTGTCTGTCCTGACCTGTCTGTCTGTCCTGACCTGTCTGTCTGTCCCACCATACTGACAGGTTCATGACGGAGGCGGCGCGGCGAGAGCACGAGACCCTGAAGAAGAAGCCGCCGCCCACCAAGCTGTCTCTGTCCCTGCCGGGGGGTCTGTCCCGCTCGGCCCCGCCCCCCCCTCGCCACCACGCCAGCAACGGCAACCTGACCCCGCCCGTCACCCCGCCCATCACCCCCTCCTCCTCCTTCCGCAGCAGCACCCCGACAGGTAGGTTACCACGGCGATGGTTCACCAAGCAGATGAGATAAGGCGTCACGAGACTTCAGTCTCACACATCGTTTTTGTTTCCTGCTCACTTTGGACGTTGGTTCAGTTAGTGACTGTGTTTACATGCACACCATAGTCCTGTATTAAGGTGTTTACATGCACACCATAGTCCTGTATTAAGCGGCATATGCTCAATATTCAGATTGGGTAAGAGTCATGTAAACACGTACCGAACCCGCCATATTCAGATTCGGCAATATTCAGATTAAGACCCCTGGCATACGCCTGTTAGAATCAGAATATTGTGACATGTAAACACCTTAAGCGGCATATGAACCTTTTCAGAATATTCAGTTACGTCTGTGCATGCTCGATTCTCCTCGAGCTTGCAACCCTGGGTTGTGTTGTTGCTAGGGACAGCTAGATACACTCCTGGGTTGTGTTGTTGCTAGGGACAGCTAGATACACTCGTTCGCCATTTCTTCTCGCTCTTGTCTTCCAATGTTGAGGACAAAGTGGATCAGCAGGAGTGTTGTAGTTAAATTGGGGTTCAAAAGCGCAAGTAGGAGAACACAATAACGGAGGACTTTGTTAGAAACAAGCATTATAGCTTAGCTGTGGGTTAACACCCGCTCAACCACCACAACCAAGCTACCAACACGAACGTTACTATAGTAACAAGCTACCAACACTAACGTTACTATAGTAACAACTAGTGTCCCGCCGAACCACGGGAATATGCCAATCAACTGAATACTCCAGTTGCTACAGCGCATGTAAACACCTTATTCGGAATATTGCAATAACCCGAATATTGACCTTAATTGAAATGTTGGTGTGCATGTAAACGCAGTCAGTGTCTCTGAGTTTCTCATTGGCCCAAGCCAGCACCTCCCTGGCCAATACAGTGTTGTGTAAACCCGAGATAGGCATGAGTGTGTTTCATTAAGACAGAATGTTTCCATCCCCGTGTTGTTGTTGTGTAATAACAGCCCTGGAGGAGCAGAGAGGGTAAGCTCTCACGGTCCAGGGATATACATGTACATCATATGGGAATAGTTACATCATCACATGACAGATCTTATTTCTAGGCTTTTCCCCCCATCTGAAGATGCCCAGTAGTGCTGTTCTTCACCCTTGTTCCATGTGTGTGTTTTCCCCCCGTGTCCCCAGATTGTTAGACATGTTGGGTTTCCCTGCTGTGTGCTTGTATTCTGTTCTGGTTCTCGTGGTTTGGGATCCAAATCTAGCTGTCGAACACTCTGAAATGTCTCATTTACTTGAGCGCATTAACCCTAGGACCTTGTGAAACTACTAAAATACTATTGCAAAAAAGACTTTCCCACCAAACTGCATTTTTCAGTCTTTCCACAAACGTAGTGGGCTTAAGTCACAACAAGGCAAATGCAGAATGTGGGAACGCTACCCGGGAACACATGTGGAGAGTTTGGGTCTGAAACGGCACACACACGCCAAAAGCCCTGCGGCTAGGGGTGCCAGGCGGAGCAGGAGTTCTGTTCTGTCATGGTTCTGTCAGGGTTCTGTCAGGGTTCTGTCATGGTTCTGTCAGGAGTTCTGTCAGGGTTCTGTCATGGTTCTGTCAGGGTTCTGTCAGGGTTCTGTCATGGTTCTGTCAGGGTTCTGTCATGGTTCTGTCAGGCTTCTGTCATGGTTCTGTCATGGTTCTGTCAGGAGTTCTGTCAGGGTTCTGTCAGGGTTCTGTCAGGGTTCTGTCAGGGTTCTGTCATGGTTCTGTCAGGAGTTCTGTCAGGGTTCTGTCAGACTTCTGTCATGGTTCTGTCATGGTTCTGTCAGGAGTTCTGTCAGGGTTCTGTCAGGCTTCTGTCAGGGTTCTGTCATGGTTCTGTCAGGGTTCTGTCAGGGTTCTGTCAGGGTTCTGTCAGGGTTCTGTCATGGTTCTGTCAGGAGTTCTGTCAGGGTTCTGTCAGGCTTCTGTCAGGGTTCTGTCAGGGTTCTGTCAGGAGTTCTGTCATGGTTCTGTCAGGGTTCTGTCAGGAGTTCTGTCATGGTTCTGTCATGGTTCTGTCATGGTTCTGTCATGGTTCTGTCAGGGTTCTGTCATGGTTCTGTCATGGTTCTGTCATGGTTCTGTCAGGAGTTCTGTCATGGTTCTGTCAGGGTTCTGTCAGGAGTTCTGTCATGGTTCTGTCATGGTTCTGTCATGGTTCTGTCATGGTTCTGTCAGGGTTCTGTCATGGTTCTGTCATGGTTCTGTCAGGAGTTCTGTCAGGGTTCTGTCAGGAGTTCTGTCAGGTTTCTGTTAGGGTTCTGTCAGGGTTCTGTCATGGTTCTGTCATGGTTCTGTCAGGGTTCTGTCAGGAGTTCTGTCAGGGTTCTGTCATGGTTCTGTCATGGTTCTGTCATGGTTCTGTCATGGTTCTGTCATGGTTCTGTCAGGGTTCTGTCAGGAGTTCTGTCATGGTTCTTTCAGGAGTTCTGTCATGGTTCTGTCAGGAGTTCTGTCATGGTTCAGTCATGGTTCTGTCAGGAGTTCTGTCATGGTTCTGTCATGGTTCTGTCATGGTTCTCTCATGGTTTTGTCATGGTTCTGTCATGGTTCAGTCATGGTTCTGTCAGGAGTTCTGTCATGGTTCTGTCAGGAGTTCTGTCATGGTTCTGTCAGGAGTTCAGTCATGGTTCTGTCAGGAGTTCTGTCATGGTTCTGTCATGGTTCTGTCATGGTTCTGTGGTGACTTAACCTGGCCAGGCCTCCCTAGCCCCAGGGCTTTTGGCCTGATGATGTGTGCCGTTCCAGACCCAAACTCTCAGCACAGTGACGGGACTGTTAAGAGCTGTAAACACACTATGTACTAAAGTCCACGTTGTCTCTAGGAGTCTGACAGTTCTGTGTCTCGTATGTTTCAGGTAGCGAGTACGACGACGATGAGGTGGACTACGAGGAGTCGGACAGCGACGAGTCCTGGACCACAGAGAGCGCCATCAGCTCTGAGTCCATCCTCAGCTCCATGTGCATGAACGGAGGGGAGGAGAAGCCCTTCGCCTGCCCCGTCCCTGGCTGCAAGAAGAGATACAAGGTGCGTGGCCTGGGGTGGTCCAGTGGTCTAGCACCGTGGCCTGGGGTGGTCCAGTGGTCTAGCACCATGGCCTGGGGTGGTCCAGTGGTCTAGCACCATGGCCTGGGGTGGTCCAGTGGTCTAGCACCATGGCCTGGGGTGGTCCAGTGGTCTAGCACCATGGCCTGGGGTGGTCCAGTGGTCTAGCACCATGGCCTGGGGTGGTCCAGTGGTCTAGCACCATGGCCTGGGGTGGTCCAGTGGTCTAGCACCATGGCCTGGGGTGGTCCCGTGGTCTAGCACCATGGCCTGGGGTGGTCCAGTGGTCTAGCACCATGGCCTGGGGTGGTCTAGCACCATGGCCTGGGGTGGTCCAGTGGTCTAGCACCATGGCCTGGGGTGGTCCAGTGGTCCAGCACCATGGCCTGGGTTGGTCCAGTGGTCTAGTACCATGGCCTGGGTTGGTCCAGTGGTCTAGTACCATGGCCTGGGTTGGTCCAGTGGTCTAGACTAAGTACCATGGCCTGGGGTGGTCCAGTGGTCTAGCACCATGGCCTGGGTTGGTCCAGTGGTCTAGCACCATGGCCTGGGGTGGTCCAGTGGTCTAGCACCGCTAGTCTGTCCTCACTGTATCTGTCCAATAAAATGAAAAATATGAGTGGGACTGCCCCACTCAGAAAAAAATACTTTTTACTACAGAAAAAAAAAAGAGCTACAAGGTGTGTCTCCAAACTCACAGCTTCTAATCACACGCTTAGCTTAGCTTAGCTAGATAGATACACTGAACACAAATATAAACACAACACAGCTCCAATTTTTCACTTTTTCTATGCACACAAAAGGCCCTATTTCTCTCAAATTTTGTTCACACATTTAAAAAAAAAAAAAAATTGTTAGTGAGCACTTCTCCTTTGCCGAGATAATCCATCTAATCCATCCACCTGACAGGTGTGTCATATCCAGATGCTGATTAGACAGCATGATTATTGCACAGGTGTGCCTTAGGCTGGTCACAATAGAAGGGCACTCTAAAATGGGCAGTTTTATCACACAGCACAATGCCACAGATGTATTTTTTTTGAGGGAGCGTGCAAATGGCATGCTGACTACAAGAATGCCTGTGAATTGAATGTTCATTTCTCTACCATAAGCCGTCTCCAAATTCGTTTCCGGGAATTTGGCGGCACATCCAACTGGCCTCACAACCGCAGACCACGTGTCACCACGCCACCCAGGACCTCCATGCTGTCTAATCAGCATCTTGATACGCCACACCTGTCAAGTGGATGGATTATCTCGGCAAAGGAGAGGTGCTCACTAAGATTGAAACAGATTTGTGGAAAAAAATAGGGCCTTTTGTGTACATCGAAAAAGTCTTAGATCTTTCAACTCGTGAAAAATTGGAGCAAAAACAAAAAGTGTTGTGTTTCTATGTTCTACTGACAACTAGCCCCTGCTCATCAGATACACACTCCAAACGAACACCATAGCTAAAGGAAACAGACATGTTCATTTGGTTCTAGCAACCCAGAGCTCTGGTGTGGTCACACACTGGTGCCCATAGAACAGTTAACAGTGAAGACGGATGTGAAATACCGCCATCGATTTCCTGCTTGTCGAGAACGGAAAAATAGGGTGTTCGTCAAACATTGCCAGCATGTCAACATCTTTAAATGCATACATAGCAGTCCACTTCAATGACTTTGCGACTTTTTTACTGGATTTTCCATTCACATCTGGGCCGTGTGGCCAGGATAAATGATGTGCAGCTTGAGAAAATTGCATCGCTGACGTGAGTGACAGGGTTACGGTGATGACACACTGTGTAGCAGCAGGCAGCACCCGTCTATATCTGTACAACACTGAGTTCAGTTAGTAATCGCTGGAAGACATTTCCAGTACATAAATCCAATTATCGCTCGATCCCTGTCTTGCCCCCCTCCCTCTCCCCCTCCCCCTCCCCCCCCCTCCCCCTCCCCCCCCCCAACCTGCAGAATGTCAACGGGATCAAGTACCACGCCAAGAACGGCCACCGGACTCAGATCCGCGTGCGTAAACCCTTCAAGTGCCGGTGCGGGAAGAGCTACAAGACGTCTCAGGGCCTCCGCCACCACACCATCAACTTCCACCCGCCCGTGTCGGCTGACGTCATTCGCAAGATGCAGCAGTAGAACCCGGGGGGGTCGCCGTGCCAACCCCCCCGCCCCCCCCCCCACCATCACCAGCAGTGGCTGTGTCCCATTCCACCCCTTTCCACACACACACACACACACACTCACACTCTCTCCTTCTTTTCTCTACTCTTGATTGCATGCTTTTAAAAAAAAAATCCTGGTTTGTATTATTCTGTTTGTATTATTCTGTTTGTATTATTCTTTCTCCCTTTGTGGAATGTCGTATCTTTGTAGAGTTTCCGAGTTTTGTACTTTTGCACATTTAAGCTATCGTATGTCTGATGACCTTCTGACACATGGTGCTTCGTGTTAACACGATGATGGCGACTGAGAGAGAGCCTAGGTCCATGTCAGCTACCAGTCTGAGAGAGAGCCTAGGTCCATGTCAGCTACCAGTCTGAGAGAGAGTCTAGGTCCAGGTCAGCTACCAGTCTGAGAGAGAGCCTACCCAGTAAACAAAGAGTCCAAAAGACGTCCTCAGGGAAGCCGGAATGTAGGTTCAGATGACGTCTTTCTAGGACGTCCAGATGACGTCTTATGGACTATAGAATCGTCTTCTGTAGTCCATAAGACGTCCTAAAGACGTCATCTGAACCTACATTCCGGCTTCCCTGAGGACGTCTTTTGGACTCTTTGTTTACTGGGTAGGTCAAGGTCAGCTACCAGTCTGAGAGAGAGCCTAGGTCAAGGTGGCAGCTTCAATCCCACGCTGGCCTTCTGCTGGTCTTCTGGTGTTCACGTGGTGTGAGTCTGAGACAGGAAACAGGACACAGGAGGAACGGTGGGATTTCTTCACAGAAAAGCAAAATGTCACCACCACACCTCGTTCCAACCACGCGTCTCAACCGAGCCACTCTCTTTCCATCCAATGACAACGGCAAAGAATTTTGAATGTTTGTAATATAACATTAGCTAACCCAATGTATTGAACATAAAAAAAGATAGATAGATGTGACGTGTATATACATACTATATGGATGTGTAGACTCTCATAATCAGAGGTCAAAATGTAGGCTTTATTACCATTTCTATTTGGGGGGGGGGGGGAGGGGTCATATTTCAGTTCTGAAAGTATAAGATTCACTCATATTTGAGATCTTTCCCTTCCTCAGACTCCGAAGGTTCTTTGCGTTAGCACCAAAAGACGATCTCAGGTGATAGTTCGCCAGCATTTCAGCACCACAATCCTGCCCATGTGTTCAGATAGTAGTCAGTCAGCTGTTACCATTAAAGCGTGTTCTAACTCTGCAGCTGTTACGCTATTTCCTGGAATCTTGGAATTTTAGATGTCATTGTTCCCAGTATTCCAGAACCCCTCCTAAGGGAGCTGAGCAGTCCTCTCTCCTTCGCCATAGACGGGTGAAGGATTTAAGCACTTTGTAGTAAACCAGTTGCCTACAAAATTAGGATGTTTTTTTGTTTTTTTTTACAATATCTGTCTGCTACATCTTTGTGTTGGCTGTCACAGAGAGCAGTCAAAGGAACTTGACTCTGGGGGGGCTACAGGATTGTTCCAGGAGAACTTTGTTTTCACCAGACCTCCAGGGTTTACTGTTTGTTGTGAGATTATATAACTGGTTGCCTTGAATTGTAGACCACAGCATTCCAATCCAGTACATTGTATTAGCTTCATAGTGACACTTCCGAAATGACTAGCTTGACCTGCTAGAGTAGACGTTGTTTAAAAAGACAGCCTGTTCCTGTCTGTCTGGCCCCTGGTGTAGTCTTAGGAGACCCTGTGGGACCACCCCCCTTCTGCAGAACGAGGCCTAAACTAAACTTGCCATGTATTTTCTCGTAGCAGCAATGAGTACCTCCGTTAGGTGAGACCATACTGTTAATGAAGTGCATTAGTGACTCCTGCTTATGTGCCATATGGAGGTGATGTTTATTTGTGGCAACATTGGGCAAAAGGCAGGGTCTAAGAGTCCACCAGGATACAGAGAGCGAGGGCCGTCAACGGACCCACTGAAACATCATCAAAAGGCAGGGTCTAAGAGTCCACCAGGATACAGAGAGCGAGGGCCGTCAACGGACCCACTGAAACATCATCACTGCATGGAAGTCAATGTTGTTATGGAACTACAGTTTATATTTAGATGAACATTGTGACAGTATTATACTGCCATCGCAGAGGGAAGTATTTGATATATTGTGTATAGTGAATGTATTGTTATGTATCTGTGTAAGTTCATTAAATTATATTTTCGTATGTTTCTGAAGAACGTGGATCCTGTGTGTATAATGTAAACTGAGGATGTGCTTTCTTAAAAAAAGTATAATAAAGAAGCTGCTTCAGAAATGTAAACCTGATTACATTTGAAACATTAAAATTGCCTCTTGATGATTGCCTCAGACTCAAATATATATACATACAGTATATCTCAAAAGTGAGTACACCCTTTAGATTTTTGCAAATATTCTGTCATATCCTTTCAGGGGATAACACTATCTTAATGAAACGTTGATATAACTTAAAGTAGTCAGTGTGCTGCTTGAATAACAGTATAGATTTATTGTCCATTGAAAATTACTCAGTACACAGCTGTTAATGTCTAAACAGCTGGCAACAAAAGTGAGTACACCCCATAGTGAACATGTCTAAATTGTGCCCAAAGTGTCAATATTTTGTGTGACCACCATTGTTATCTAGCACTGCTTTAACCCTCCTGGGAATGGAATTCACCAGAGCTGCACAGGTTGCTTCTGGAATCTTCTTCCATGACGACATCACGGAGCCCACGGATGTTGGACACCTTGCACTCCTCCACCTTCCTCTTGAGGATGCCCCACATGTGCTCAATTGGGTTTAGGTCTGGAGACATACTTGGCCAGTCCATCACCTTAACCTTCAGCTTCTTCAACAAGGCCGTTGTCATCTTGGAGGTGTGTTTAGGGTCATTATCATGTTGGAAAACTGCCCTACGGCCCAGTTTCCGAAGAGAGGGGATCATGCTCTGCTGCAGGATGTCACAGTATATATTGGAATTCATGTGTCCCTCAATGAAATGCAGCTCCCCAGTGCCGGCAGCACTCATGCAGCCCCAGACCATGATGCTGCCACCACCATGCTTGACTGTAGGCAAAACACATTTGTCTTGGTACTCCTCACCAGGGTGCCACCACACGCCAGACACCATCTGACCCAAACAGGTTTATTTTGGTCTCATCAGACCACAGGACATGGTTCCAGTAACTCATGTTCTTGGATTAATTGTCTTCAGCAAACTGTTTGCGGGCTTTCTTATGCATCGGTTTCAGAAGAGGCTTCTGTCTGGGGCGACGGCCATACAAACCGATTTGATGCAGTGTGCGGCGTATGGTCTGGGCACTGACAGGCTGACATCCCACTTCTGCAACCTCTGCAGCAATGCTGGAAGCACTCGCACGTCTATTTTTGGAAACCAACCTCTGGATATGACGCTGAGCACGTGGACTCAACTTCTTTGGTCGACCCTGGCGAGGCCTGTTCCGAGTGGAACCTGTCCTGGAAAACCGCTGTATGATCTTAGCCACTGTGCTGCAACTCATTTTCAGGGTGTTGGCAATCTTCTTATAGCCAAGGCCATCTTTGTGAAGCGCAATAATCCTTTTTTTCAGCCGCTCAGAGAGTTCCTTGCCATGAGGTGCCATGTTGTCCAGCATTCAGAGAGAATTGTGCCCAAAACACCAAATTTAACAGCCCTGCTTATCATTTACACCTGAATCCTTGTAACACTAACGAGTCACATGACACCAGGGCGGGAAAACAACATCATTGGGCACAATTAGGACATGTTCACTATGGGGTGTACTCACTTTTGTTGCCAGCTGTTTAGACATTAACAGCTGTGTACTGGGTAATTTTCAAAGGACAATAAATCTATACTGTTATTCAAGCAGCATAAAGACTACTTTAAGTTATATCAAAGTTTCAGTAGGATAATGTTATCCCCTGAAAGGATATAACAGAATATTTGCAAAAATCTAAAGGGTGTACTCACTTTTTGATTATACTGTATGAATCAAAAGACCAGAGGATAATAGAACTATATTATAGTTCCAAACAGACTTTATTTATTAGATAGTTCAGATTGTTACATGGGACCCACACAAAGAAATCATAGGTTTCTATGATCAAGAAATAACTTAAAAACAAATAGTCAATAACAATGAGAGTAGTTGGTTTAACAGAAGCCTGGCATGCGTTTGAACCAGCAGAGACAGATGTGAGCTCTTCAGCCAGACACACAACTCAGTGAAGAGTTCAATAATCCTAAAACACAAAAATGAAACAAATCAACTGACAGGACAGATCTCTTACCATACACATAATTTGCAACGGCTTGCACCGTTGGCTTTAAAACATGATTCTAAAATAGATTATTTGATAATATATAATTGGGTGTTGATGTAAATCACAGAAGCAAATATTTCTCCCTGACTGGATTATAGTGCACCAAGGCTGCTTTCTAAAAATAATGAATACCTGCCTTCTACTATGAAGCTCAGGGGAAGAATGAATTACCTGACTTATACTATGAAGCTCAGGGGAAGCATTTAGTTGGAAGGGTTCAAATGTATGTTTGGTAAACGAAAGTGCGGCCACTTTCCCTGATTTGTTAAGTCTGGAGTCTGAGACTAGTCTGTCTAGAAACAGAGGTAAAGCTACAGAAACAGTCTTTAAAATAACCTTTGAATACCAAATCAAGGAGACTCGTCACGGTAACGAACCTGTCAAAGACATTGTGATGAACACACAGATAGCCCTGGGACATACACGACAATGAGAGTACATTTGTATTGTTTTTTTGTTTTTTTTAGTATCACACCACCTCAGTGAAAATCCTTTCCCTAAGTAAAAGACACGAATCAAAAGTTAACAGTCCTAAAAGTGGATATTCACACTGTGTCATGCAGGGGGGGGGGGGGGTGTGTGCAAGGTGATTTAATTCAGTGGTGATTTAGAAACTAGATCGGCGTCGGCCGCTGTGCTCCGTGTTCCGAGGCATCTAGTCGAAGTTGAGCACGTTGGCGTCGAAGTGGGTCAGCACGTGGTTCTCAAAGATCTTCTGGTCGCAGTCCAGGGGGAACTGCTCGCTGCACATGGGGCACACCTTCCAGTGGCTCTCCACGTGCTCCTCGAACTTACTCTGGTCGTAGTTGGGGGGGAAGATCACCTCGCACAGCGGACAGCGCTTATGGATCTCCATGCTGCATAGAGGGAGGGGGAGACAGAAAGAAAGAAAGAGAGAGGGAGGGAGGGAGGGAGAGAGGGAGGGAGGAAGGGAGAGAGGGAGGGAGAAAAGAGAAAGATGAAGGGAGAAAAGAGAGAAAGATGAAGGGAGAAAGGAGGGAGAGAAAGCTTGTGTTAATGAGCCGCCAAGTGATGATGTTGGCAAGCCAGGAGAGCAGACACACACACACACACACACACACACACACACAGCTCATAAAGAGCATCTGTCTGGGAGGCTGCGTGGGTGGGCCACCTTGGGGGGGTGGGTGCTGCAGGGTGAGATTCATTTAAATGAGTTTTGGAAAGCAGCTCAGTCCACTGCAAAAAAGTCAGCTCTCAAAAACAAGAAAAACAATAAAATGGGGGGGGGGGGGGGGGGAAATATGACTTAAAATAAGCAAAAACAAGGACATTTCACTTACCTAAGATCTTTTAAAACAAGTAAACAAAATATATTTTGAAACTAGTGCAGTCAGACAAAAAACAAGCATACAGTATATCGTCTTGATTTAAGATATGGAGCTTGTATGAGCTTGGTTTACCTAGACTCGAAGCAGAAGGGGGTCTGTCCGTGGTCCGAGAACGGGCTGTGTGGCTCGGGGGCCGCAGGCTCGTTGGCGTTGCCCTATAGAGGCAGGAAACACCAGCGTCAGACACCATCAAATACGCAAAGAAAGTGACCTGGGGTGGTTCAGTGGTCTAGCACCGCGGTCTACAGTGCACACATGTGCCCATGTCGGCATGGGTTTGAATCCGGCCCATGCCCTGCTGACATGCCCTCAAAACAAAATATACGGAAAGAAAACTTTTTTTTTTGTCTTGATTCATTATTCTATTCAACCGATTCATATGAGCGTATACTGTAGCAACTGTCACTACTCTCATAATAATAATAATACTATCTGGGGTTTTATATAATAATAATAATACTATCTGGGGTTTTATATAATAATAATAATACTATCTGGGGTTTTATATAATAATAATAATACTATCTGGGGTTTCATATAATAATAATAATAATACTATCTGGGGTTTTATATAATAATAATAATAATAATACTATCTGGGGTTTCATATAATAATAATAATAATACTATCTGGGGTTTTATATAATAATAATAATAATACTATCTGGGGTTTCATATAATAATAATAATAATAATACTATCTGGGGTTTCATATAATAATAATAATAATACTATCTGGGGTTTTATATAATAATAATAATACTATCTGGGGTTTTATATAATAATAATAATAATACTATCTGGGGTTTCATATAATAATAATAATACTATCTGGGGTTTTATATAATAATAATAATACTATCTGGGGTTTCATATAATAATAATAATAATAATACTATCTGGGGTTTCATATAATAATAATAATAATACTATCTGGGGTTTTATATAATAATAATAATACTATCTGGGGTTTTATATAATAATAATAATAATACTATCTGGGGTTTCATATAATAATAATAATACTATCTGGGGTTTCATATAATAATAATAATACTATCTGGGGTTTCATATTATAATAATAATAATAATAATAATACTATCTGGGGTTTTATATAATAATAATAATAATACTATCTGGGGTTTCATATAATAATAATAATACTATCTGGGGTTTCATATAATAATAATAATACTATCTGGGGTTTCATATAATAATAATAATACTATCTGGGGTATAGGTATAGCACCTTTCACAGAAACCCAAGGACGCTTTACACATTTGACAGAAAAACTGTAAAGACAGACAAAAGATAAAACACAGAGACAGCGACAAAACAAAAACTAGAGGCCAAAGCCAGTCGTCCTTAGTGAACAGGTGGGTTTTGAGGGGCTGATAGCATTTAAGCTATCTGAAGCTGAGCACTGAAGCTCAGCTTCTACCCCAGGGCCATTCAGGCCCTGAACACAGCAAAGACCTAGGTTCTAGGCCCTGGACAATCTAGACAATTCGATGGCAGCTACTAGATAAGATTGTAATCAAGTGCAATACTGAAACACAACTGTGAACATTTCAAACCTGCAAACTGCGACACTAATGCAATAATACTATGTGCAATATGACAACCCTCGGGTACATAAGGTTCAGAGATAGGAAATGTTAGGATATTTATAGCATAGCATAGAGTACAGCAGTGTTTTATTTGTATAGTATAGTATAGTGGATAGTGTATATAGCCTTTATTTATGTAAACCAGCTCTTTTCCCTTCTTGTTTTTAGTATTTTTTTCCTAGCACCAGGGGAGCTCCCCCTCCCAAATTTCGTTGTATGGTACCTGTACTATATCAATGACAATAAAGACCATTCATTCATTCATTCATTCATTCATTCATTCATTCATTTAGGATATACCCCCAAACCCCACTGAATCAAGACAACATGGGCTCCAAATTCGCTGAACATAAAACGACCGCTGTGTTTGCGCAGGGCTTTTGAGTCAACTCTTTGAGTCACTTTGATCCCGAAGGAGCTACTGGGGTCTTTTAAAATCGCAGCCGCTCTTTGTCATTACACACACCACAACAACAACAACAACAACAACAACAACAACAACACAGCATGACTTTTGGGTCAGTGTGTGTGTGTGTATGTGTGTGTACAAAAGAAGAGATTTAGTGAGGCTGCATTCTCATTTTTATGCACCCAGATTGTGGAATGCACTGCCAGTTTACATTAGGGATGCAACCTCAGCACATATGTTCAAGTCAAGACTAAGGGCCAATCCCAATTCACCCCTACGGCTTCGTTTTGCGCGTTCACGTTTAGGTTGGGTGTCCCAATTCATATTTCATCGAGGGCTAGGGGGAAGGGGGAGGGCTATCCACAGCTTCGCTTGGAGCGTGTTCACGACCAGACTACCTTCGGAGCCATAGCCCTACCTCCCACCATGCATTGCAAATCATCTATAGCAATCTTATTTCGCTCTCCAATGCGGAAGACAGCCACAAATGTCATTTACTTTTTCTGTAATTACTTATTAATAAAGATTAGAAAAATTATGATAACCATCTTATTATCTTAGTTTAATGTAATTTCAATGCATTATAGACCTTTTCTTTATAACAAGCATAACAAAAAAATCGCTGTCTAACCTTACAGGTTGATTTGTGGATAACAGTCACGCATATGACATATTTCCATGTCTGATGGCATATGTGTCATATTTAATGAAATTTCAATGCATTATAGACCTTTTCTTTACAACAAGCATAACACAGGCCAGCGCACAGGGAATTTCCGACATGCATGAAAGGGAGCAACACGGGTATCTACCGGCATTTGGCTCATGTGTGAACGGCGAAAATGCAGAGCACAGCCTTCCCATAGAAGGCCTGGCCCGGAGCGAGATGTACAATCCTGTTCATTTAGAAATGAGTTATTACCTGTGGCGTTTGACAGCGGATGATGGTAGACATACTTAATGTTAAGTTC
>NC_137680.1:33008394-33095894 GCF_963989245.1 Nansenia antarctica
CCTGGATCTGTGGCCTTGCTTCTCTCTCTCTCTCTCTCTCTCTCTCTCTCTCTCTCTCTCTCTCTCTCTCTCTCTCTCTCTCTCTCTCTCTCTCTCTCTCTCTCTCTCTCTCTCTCTCTCTCTCTCTCTCTCTCTCTCTCTCTCTCTCTCCTCTCTCTCTCTCTCTCTCTCTCTCTCTCTCTCTCTCTCTCTCTCTCTCTCTCTCTCTCTCTCTCTCTCTCTCTCTCTCTCTCACACACACACACACACAAACACTTTAATTAGCCTCTTCATTAAAACAGAAACTCCTCTCATTTTCAAAGGGAATGGGGAAGGCTGCGTTTTTTATTGACGGGGGTTCGAGCAGGCGCCAATTTAATTTACAGTCTCAACCTCAAATTGGGTCATTTTTGCTCCTCTTAAGCAACAACTGCCTTTACCTCTCTCAGCGTGGACCTCGCTGTGGTCCAGAGTAATTGAATGGAAAATAAGAACTCACTTCGCTTCGCTTCTCCAATTAGAGAGACACGTTAAACCCGAACCAGATTAGGGGCGCAAAATTGCCCGTTTTTCCAGGGGCATTTTTAGCCTGGTAGAAGGAGAGAGAAAGTGGAGAAGGAGAGAAAATGAAAAGCTGTGGCTCGCTAACCCCCTCCAGCGCCTCCTTCTCCTTCCCCAGCGCGGCCAGCGTGTCCTTCAGCTCCTTCAGCTCTCGGCCCTTCTCCGCCACCTGGCTCTGCAACCAAGGAAACATTCAGCAAACATTCAGGAAACATTCAGCAAACATTCAGCAAACATTCAGGAAACATTCAGGAAACATTAGTTTAACATTCTCAATATGAAGTAAAACAAAACAATATATATATACCCAGTTATATCAAATAAACATCAGATTTATATACGTTTTGTCATAAAGTATACTAGAACGCGTTACTGCTGTATGCAGAAGTAAAGGCCTCGGCTGGGCAACATTAATTGATACAGGCCATAAAAGGCCTCTGAATTCTCCCTCCTCCCTGCAGGTTGATTTACATCGCAGCGAGGTTCAAAACCAAAACAACCCTGTTTGAATCCCCCAGCAGAGACACTGAACACATATCCGTCTGCCCCACCGAGCCAGCGTCTGCATTAGTCCGTCTGCCCAGAGAGAGAAGAAGATTCCTCCCCGGCACGGCCCTGGCTGTCTCCTAGTCCTCCTGTAAACAGTAGTAAACCACGACTCTGGGGACAGGGCCGGCTCATAAACAGCTGCTGTCAGAGAGGGGTTGTGTTTCCAGTGGAGGAGATACCATCAAAGGCTGGATACTTGAGTCATACCAGCGATATACACACACGGAAATAAAAACACGCTGGCTTGGAGTGTGCACTGTACGACGACGCACCGTGCCAAATGTAGCTCTGGGGGGCGTTGTGGAAAATGTTCGAAATGGTACGTTGTTTCTGGGGTTTTTTCATTCGGAGGCCTGCTCTGTTTTTCCGAGGTCACGCGGCGCAAACTTGTGTTTTCTTGCTAGCTCGTCCTGAATGTCCCTCATCTCCTCCCACCCTCAAAACTCAAAGGCTTCGGAGACCGAACTCTCTCCCTCAACCACTCAGAGACTCACCCTCACTCTCCACTTTGAAATCCCACCTCAAAACCTACCTGTTCTCCCACGCAACCTTCCCTACGCCTAACCATCTCCCCTAACCCTGCCCCCCCCCCCCCCCTGGACATTGCTGTGTTAATTGTTCCCTGTTCGTTAACTCTGTGTTCTATGTGCTCATGTTATCTGTTGCTTGTTGTTTCTGTTTTTCCCATATTGTCAGCGTCTTTGAGCCCCAGAAAAGCGCTATATAAATACAATGAACTATTATTATTATTATTATTATTATTATTATTATTATTATTGTTATTATTATTATTATTACTATTATCATCATTTCGGTTGAGCTCCAAAGTAGGCTAAGAAGAAGCCTGGTCTTGGGTTGGATCCTGACCTGTCCCTGACCTGTCAGTTGATAGAAGGATCTAGAATGATGAACAGCCCTACCTTGTAGCGGTCCTCCTCGGCGGCCAGCTGCAGCCTCAGACTCCCGTTGGTCTTCAGCTGCTCCTTCAGCCTGGCCTCCGCCCGGGTCAGCTCATCAGCCAGCACGCCGCTGCGCTCCTTCTCCTCCTACGGACCAACAACAGACATCAACTCTCTCCAGCTCCCTGGTTGAGTCCACCCCACCTACACCGTCTTAACCCTCAACTCCCTGGTTGAGTCCACCCCACCTACACCGTCTTAACCCTCAACTCCCTGGTTGAGTCCACCCCACCTACACCGTCTTAGGGAGGGTTGTTAGCGTTGAGTCCACCCCACCTACACCGTCTTAGGGAGGGTTGTTAGCGTTCTCGCTCTAGACCGCAGGGCTTAAAGTGGGAACAAATCCTGTGCCTGAAACTTTTTCTTGGGGAGGGGGGTCACAAACTGATTAAATCACTTAAGGCCAAACTGATTGCATCACTTATTAAGCCACTATCACTATAACAATAGATCAATAGATCTCCATCAAGTAGAATACTGATGACTAGTGACCAGTCATGCATGAGGGCTGACGAGTTGGCGATGTTTACTTTCCTGCTGGCTAGGTGTTGTGTTGTTACTTTGGCCAGATCATCATCAAAAAATCGAACAGGGACATTGAGGATTTTGTCCATGTTAAGATTAGTAGCTTCGTCGATATTCATTGAAAACGTTGCTTTTTTAAGCTTTTCACACAGCCGTTTTTTAAATTCCGGGGCAAGGCCATGTGTGTTTAAATAGCTGGCGTGCTTATTGGAAACGGACAGCTTTGTCAGTGCATTTTTGTCTTCTGATAGCTTCTTGCACAAATCGACGAGTGGCTGAGCCATTGTGAAAGACAGATCATGTTCAGCTATAAACGCGCTCACTCGGATCTTTTGCTCGCAAACACGGTCGGTCATTGAAGATACCTGTCGCCGTCGCTCCCGGCAAGGTTGTTGTATGAGCAAGCGCTGGAACCGAAGCTTGGTGACCGGGATCTGAGGCATGTCGAGCAATAACCTTCTTCCCACTACTATACTATATACTATAAATATATATACAGTATATATATGTGTGGTGGCCTGGGAAAACCCGTCGGATGTCGCTGGCGTTCGTTTGTGGCAAAGAGCAAAAATAGATGGAAATCGCGATTTTGGTGATTTTGATATTATGTGGTATTCTAGTACTTTGAACTCCATACTACATTATGGTGAATAAACATTTTAAGAAAACAAAAGAGAAAGCACTTATTTTTATGTTTTTCTGGTGGGTAGTTTGCTTTGCATCACAAGCAGACAAACGAGACCGGCCGATCTGCATAGGCTCCTCCCCCGACCCGGAGGAGAAAGGGGTCGGGGGCAGCATGGGGGCAGCATTTCTCACCTTTCACTTTTTTTGACATGATACATTAAAATGCTCATAACTTTTTAAAATAAAGGGCTATCTCAGTCATTCAACCAGTTATGAATAGCTGAGAACTTCTAATTTATGGAAATATTAAAAATGAAAATGTCAAAATGCCACCATGTGAAGGGTTTTCCCAGGCCACCACACATATATATATAGTATATACTATACTGCCGTAGAGGAGTTTCTTGGAGCACGGCGTACAGAAACAAGCACCCGGCTCCCTCAGTTTGAGGCACCACGTCCATAAGGCTTCCCCTCACTACTCTCCTCTATCCATGCCCAGCGCCATTTATTCCTTACTCCTCGTTCTAGTATAGCTGTGTCTTCGCCACGTTTAAGAAACTTGGCTTCCATTTTAATAGACTCTTACTAAAGTTAGCGAGATAGCGGGCTGTTAAAAGCGAACGTCTCTACAAGCTAACATTACACTCATTCAAACTTCGTTCAGAAGTCGTTGGTTGGCTTGAGCAATGTGATACCATTGGTAGGCGGAACTGTCTCTTTGCTGAAGATGACTCTTTAAATTACGATGTAAACAAATAGCATGTGATTATTTATTTTTTTAATTGCTCAAAATTCCCCCGCGCCGGAAATCCGGCACCGTGCCGGAGAACTTTAAGCCCTGTAGACCCCTGTGACGAGAGGGGGGACCCGCGCTTTTGTAGAAGGACAAGCGAGGAGAAGGAAGGAGGTTTTGTTGTAGTTTTATATCATTTTATACTGAGAATTGAAGTCTCTCTACATTTTGGCGAATCTAGCACTCAAGGAAGGCCTTCCCTTCCTGTAAGAGATGGGCCAAGAACTGTGGCGCAGAAGATTATGATTGGTCAAGCAAGAGCAGTGACTTCATCAGGCAGGAAACTGCTATAAAATGCTTGCCCCTTCTGTCTGCTACTTTCTCTCTGAGCTTCTGTAACTTTGCTGAATAAAAAGGCCTCTTTTGAGTCAATCGATTTAAGCTCTTCGTGCTTTAGAAAGTTCTACTCAATCTACTAAGAACAGGGTTCCCACACCTTCTGAAACATCAAATTCAAGCACCTTTCAAGGACTTTGAAGAATCAATTCCCTCAAATTCAAGGACTCAACACGGCATAGTTTGAGACAGATCTAGATGAGAATTTATATAATAGGAACTATCCCCTCACAGACAACAATTAAAAAGAGAGGCTTGAACTCTAGATGGTCTCTTGCCTTCTCTAATCTCTACCACAGCACAGCAAAACAATATATTGTGGAATATGTGTAAAGTTAAGCAATACAGCAACATTATTTACTAGTTGACGAGCTAAGTAAAAGAAGAAAAAAAAAGAAGAAAAAAATTGAGAGAGAGAGGGGGGAATTCAAGCACTTTCAATGACCCATGTCTATTTTCAAAAACTTTTAAGACCTTGATTTTTTTTCTCTCAAATTAACAAACTTTCAAGGATTTCAAGGACCCGTGGGAACCCTGTCTTACACTCTTACACTCTACACTCTTACACTGTCTTACACTCAGCATCTGTCTTACACTCAGCATCTGTCTTACACTCAGCATCTGTCTTACACTCAGCATCTGTCTTACACTCAGCATCTGTTTGCATCTCTTGTACTTGTCGCTGCGGTCGGAGGCCTCTCTGTTGATGCCCTTCAGCTTCTCCTGCAGGATGGCCTCCAGCACGGGGTCGGCCGAGCCCGCTGGGCTCCCTGGGGACGCGCCACACAGAGGCAGGGCGTTAGTGACCCGGGGGGGGGGGGATACAAAGACATCCAGGTCAAGAGCAAAGTGGAAACCACCATGCCAGAATAGAGCAGAGCAGAGAGGGGAGGGACCTACAATCATGAGGGGGCTGAAGCTACAGTCCGCTTGTTTGTGAGTAGAGACATTTTGAGGGAAGAGTGTGTGTGTGTGTGTGTGTGTGTGTGTGTGTGTGTGTGTGTGTGTGTGTGTGTACCTGGCACAGAAGTGTCAGGACTTATAGACACAGGGACTGCCATGGCCTCCGCTGCTGGGTTTCTCTTCAGCTCCTAGAACACAAGACAGGAAAACAGACCAGTATGAAGTCACACAGTGTGTGTGTGTGTGTGTGTGTGTGTGTGTGTGTGTGTGTGTGTGTGTGTGTGTGTGTGTGTGTGTGTGTGTGTGTGTGTGTGTGTGTGAAGTGTGTGTGTGTGTGTGTGTGTGTGTGTGTGTGTGTGTGTGTGTATGTGTGTGAGTGTGTGTGTGTGTGTGTGTGTGTGTGTGAGTGTGTGTGTGTGTGTGTGTGTGTGTGTGTGTGTGAGTGTGTGTGTGTGTGTGTGTGTGTGTGTGTGTGTGTGTGTGTGTGTGTGAGTGTGTGTGTGTGTGTGTGTGTGTGTGTGTGTGTGTGTGTGTGTGTGTGTGAGTGGGTGTGAGTGTGTGTGTGTGTGTGTGTGTGTGTGTGTGTGTGTGTGTGTGTGTGTGTGTGTGTGTGTGTGTGTGTGTGTGTGTGTGTGTGTGTGAGTGGGTGTGAGTGTGTGTGACTCACCCCCTGCTGTTCAGAGAGCTTGACCACCTGCCTCTGCAGCCTCTGACACTCCTTGTACTTCTCCTTGTAGTGCTCTGCAGCCATGTGCAGCCGCAGCTTCAGGTCCTCCACCTCCCTCTGCAGCTCTGCCACCCCCGCCTCCTCCTCCTCCTCCTCCTCCTTCTCCTTCTCCACCCTGGCCTCCACCCCCCTGGCCTCCGCCCTGGCCTCTGCCTCAGCCTCCGCCCTGGCCTGCTGACAGATAACACACAGACATTTGTGACACACACAAAATAAAGCAGCCCCTAGGCTCTGGAATAGCCTCCCCCTCCACGTCAGATCCGCCCAGAGCATCCAGGCTTTTAAAAAACTAAAACACACCTTTTCTCCCTGACCTTTGACCTGAGGTGAGCCTGCCTCCCGACCCTGCACTTTTTGTACTTTTATTACTGCACTTGTATTTTGTATTGCACCTTGTTTTTAGTGTATTTTTATCTGTTGTTTCTCTTTTACTAGTGTTTTCTGTTAAGCACTTTGGACGGCTGTTTTTGTCGTTGTAAAATGTGCTATATAAATAAACATGACTTAGTTACTTATTTACACAGTCTGATCATTTGGTCCACATGTCGGCCAATCAATCAAAATGTTCAGCCTTTTCTTTTGAAACACGGACCTACGTTTCAACGTTGTTGAGAATCACAACACAAACTCGCTAGTCAAGCTGAAATACTGCAAAGCAAAGGATGCGGTGAGTAATCTCCACTGTTACCTAGTTAACTAGAACACTACTTTACATTGTTAGCAGGCTCACAAAACAAGCTGTGTTAGTTGACTAGCGATGTGTCGTTGATCTTCTCACAGTCCGATCATTACATCAGATACCGACATGAGGACCAAATTATCAGACTGTCACATTTTTAACCATTTAGCAGATGCTTTTATCCAATGCGACTTACGAATTGTGACACGGTCTGGTCGGTAATCCGATTTAATGTTCAGACTTTTCTTTCAGAAACATTTTAATACATTTCAGCGTTGTTGAAAATCAACGAGACACATCGCTAGTCAACTAACACAGCTTGTTTTGTGAGCCTGCTGACAATGTAAAGTAGTGTTCTAGTTAACTAGGTAGCAGTGGGGATTACTCACCGCATCCTTTGCTTTGCAGTATTTTGGCTTGACTCAAAATGAAAGTCTGAACTTTTTTTATTTGTTGCCGACTTGCGGGCCGAATGTCCAGACCGTGTCACAATTACAGATTCCAGGGACATTCTCCCTGGAGTAACATAGGGCTATGTGCCTTACTCAAGAGCTCACTAGTGGTGGTGTTCCCAGGTGGGATTTGAAATCATGACCTTCTGATCACAAGTCCAACTCACTATCCCCCCTAGGCCACCACTACCCCACACAGGGGACAGGATAGCATGCCTGGATGGATGGGTCTTGTTATCAATCCATCCCCTAGCGGTCATGAGAGACCAGCCTGTGCTGTCTCATTTACTTCTGTGCTGGTTTGTTGGATAAACCCAGCAACTGCTGCTGCTCGCCAATTCCTGTCCCCGCTGAGCGCTGAGCTGAGCGCTGGCCGTTTGCGTGGTACCAAGACGTAACATGTAAAGATAATAAAGATAAGAATTCAACGTCTTACGTCTTAGGTTTTCTTCTATTCCATTTGACCTATCTAGACAGGAAATGACAACATTTTCGGCTTCAGGTCCAAGAAAGAAGTGTGCAGGGCACAAATTCAAGATGACCGCCGTTTTCCCTGAAGAGACACATTTAGCCATAACTTTGTCATTTCTGGGTCTTTTTACTTGGTTGTGGTGTCTAGCTCTATGTTTTGGGGGTCAAGCAATCTATTTATACATCTAGAAATAGTCAAAACCATCATTTGTTGACATTTCTGATCAAATGTACCCTTTTTTTTACCTCAATTTTGAATCATGCCTGTAGACCTAATATTTATTGGTAAATTATAGAAAAAATAGTTAGACAACAGGTTAAATTCGACATGCTAATTAAGGTGAAAAAAGAGGTACATTTGGTCAAAAAAGGTACTAACATCTGAATGTGATTTTTCAGGGAAAAAACTGCAGTCATTCCATGAGTGCTGATATACAGTATAACAGCACTGGGACTTTTAACTATATGTATCACTCCGAAATGACCGTTAATACAAAGTAGCTAGCCTGCAGATGTTTGTGTTCAGGTTACTAGGCAACAGTCCAGTTGCGGAATTTTGTTGTTGTTGACGGAGCCAAAATAAATGATTAAATAAACAAACAAATCATAATCTGTTGTCGCTTATTACTGTTAACTAAGAAATTGCGCTGTAGAACTGTTGTATAAAAGCAATATCACACTGTGATTGTCTTCTACTCGGCCTGCGGCCTCGTACCTACGACCCAATCACAGCCGTGCTGATATTCAGTATAACAGCACTCCCTCTCGTGTGATATTGCTTAAATATATAAGAAAGAAAAAAAGGGCCTTGTTCTCCCTCCTCACCGCCACCAGCTGCGCCTCCTCCTCCATCGTCTCCAGCAGGCGCTCCAGGCGAGAGCAGCGGTCCTGGGCGTCGGCCTGGCCCTGCCGCAGGGCGTCGGCCTCCAGCCTGAGGCGGTACAGGTCAGACATGCCGAGGGCGCGGGCGGTGGAGGCGTCCCTGAGCTCGGAGCCCAGCAGGGCGTTCTGCTGCTGGCTCACCTGCAGCCTCTCCTCCTTCTGACGCAGCTGCTCCCTCAGACCCGCCACCTCGCCCTGCACACACACACACAGAACACACACAGAACACACACACACACACAGAACACACACACAGACACAGACACAGACACAGACACACAGACACAGACACAGACACACAGACACACACACACAGACACACACAGACACACACAGAACACACACACACACACACACAACACACGCACACACATACATACACACATATACATACACGCACAGACAGAACACACACACACAGAACACACACACACGCACACACACAGACAGACACACACACACTTCTCAGAAAAAAGGGTCTACACTACATGATGGGACGATTCCTAATTGTGTGTGTGTGTGTGCGTGTGCGTGTGTGTGTGTGAGACAGTGAGAGTGTGTTCCAGCGTACCGAGGCGGGGCCCTGGGCCAGCAGCAGGCGGTGCTGGCGGTCCTTCTCAGCCAGGCAGGTCTTCAGGCGGAACAGGTCGTCTCTGAGCCCCGCCAGCAGCTTCTCCTGGGCCGCCTCCCCCCCCCGCAGGGCCTGCAGCTCACAGCCCAGCCTGGTGTTCTCCAGCTCCCGGTTCTTCAGGTGAATCTACACACACACACACACACACACACACACACACACACACACACGCACGCACACGTGCACACGCGCACGCACACGCACATGCACACGCGCACACACACACACACACACACACACACACACACACAAACACACAAACACACAATAAGTGGAGAAAAAGGAGGAGGGGATGATTAAAATCGTCCAAATTGTTTTTGGGTGCATTGTTTTTGTTTTGGGTGCGTCGTCTTTTTCATCGACACCCGACGGCATTTTTGGACTCCCAGAATAAATGTGGCGTGACGTGTAATTACAACACAGAGGCTGAGGTGGACCCGTAAAAAAAAACTCCCCAACCGGGGCCCAGCTCTGCGATGGAGCTAGAGGTTAAATTAGGTGCGGGTTTCGACTGTGAGTTTCCCGTGGCAACAGTGTGTGTGTGTGTGTGTGTGTGTGTGTGTGTGTGTGTGTGTGTGCGCCACTCCCTGGTTCCCCCGCCACTACAAAGGCGTCCGCAAACAGCAGGCGGACCAGGAAACAACAAAGCGGCGGGCCTTTAGACAGAAACACACAGAGACGCACTGGTGTGTTCACATTCGCTTTTAAAGAGCCAGAAAAAACAGACACGGAAAACACGCAATTGGTTGGGGGGGGGGGGGTTAGGGTTAGGGTTAGGGTTAGGGTTAGGGTTAGGGTGGGGGAGAACTGAGGAGAATTTAAGTGCGACTCCCGATGTGCGCTACGATGCCGAGCACGATCCTGTCAGTACAGCTTCGACCCGACGCGCTGCCGACGCAGATCAAACCTGGCAAAGCAGATCAAACCCAGCCCCCCCCGCCACCTTTCACATGTCCATGTACCGCCACAGGGACGCCAGTCATCACTGACTGATCCTGGACCTGAGGTTGGGTCAGGCGGGTCAGGCGGGTCAGGTGGGTCAGGTGGGTCAGGTGGGTCGGGTGTTTACCTTGTACAGCTCCTTCTCGTCCTTCTCGTTCTTCAGCTGGGACTCCAGCGCGTCCTTGTCCACAGACAGCTTCTTCACTCTGTCCCTCAGGCTGGGGGAGGGAGACACACACCACCACATCACACCACCATGAGTTAGATTTCCTCTGTTGTGCACTCGACCCAAAAGAACAATAAGTGAACCCGTGATATAAGCGGGTTTCAGTCCGTCTCCGTCTCCTCTTCCCTCCCCTCCCCTCTCCTCCCTCCCCTCTCCTCTCCTCCCTCTCCTCCCTCTCCTCCCTCTCCTCCCTCTCCTCTCCTCTCCTCCCTCCCCTCCTCCCCTCTCCTCCACCACCCACCCGTCCAGCTCCGTCTCCTTCTGCAGGCCCTTCTTGGTGACCTCTATCAAGTCCTCCTCCAGCTGCAGCACCCTGGCCGTGGCCTCCTCCAGCCTCCTCTGCACCTCCTCCCTCTCCTCCTGCAAGGCCTGGGAGGAACACTGCACATCCTGAGGCGTGCGCACACGCGCACACACACACACACACACACACACACACACACACACACAGACACAGACACAGACACAGACACAGACACACAGACACACAGACACACACACACACAAATGGGATCAAACTTAACTTTGTTGGGGAAAAAGAAGAGAAAGGACTAGCTGTTTGGTATATGCATAGAATCTGCCTAAAACCTGAATATAATATTAGAATACTCCAAAATATCTCTCAAAATCCATCCTACCCAGTTTCATTGCTTCCTGCTTCTACGGCACGGCAAGAACAATAAGATAACATGGCTGCTAGCGAAACCTATTCCCCCCCAACTGCCGTGCCAGACGCCAACCCCAAAACACGGACTCCTCGTGACGCAGAGGTCGCCCTGGAGAACCCAGCTGAGCTCTGAGCCGGAGGAGAAAAAACCTCCTAAAAAACGAATGTTTTCCCCAAATATAATTTCACAAAATCTCGCAAACGATGCATTGCAATGTTGCTACGTCCCTACTTTAGAGCCTGGACGTGTGCCTTACAACCGCTGCTGCGAAAGCCAAGGAGATTGACATTTTTTTGACAGTATGTTTTATGTTTATGAGCAGGCTTTTTGGAATCATTTTTTTCGCAGCACATAAAAAAATAAAAAAAATAAAAAAGAAACATATAAAAGTGCGGTCATAAAATTAACAGCCGCACAAAATGTGTAATCATGTTTTCATCTCCGAAAAAGCTTGTTTTCAAACCCGGCAGATTTATGGGACTTATATGTTATAAGTTATATGAATTATCGTTAACACAACTTTTTTTAAAGATGCCTTTTAAAAAAGACACTTAAATGTGAAAAGTGAATAATAAACGATGATAATACACATGATCATAACTGTCGAGGGGTTTGAGTTATGCTTTCTGGTGGAGACAGAGTTTGGAGCCTAGAGGACTGGAGCCTGACTAGACTGGAGCCTCACTAGAGGACTAGAGGACTAGACCCTGACTAGAGGACTAGAGGACTAGACCCTGACTAGAGGACTGGACCCTGACTAGAGGACTAGAGGACTAGAGGACTAGACCCTGACTAGAGGACTAGAGGACTAGAGGACTAGACCCTGACTAGAGGACTAGAGGACTAGACCCTGACTAGAGGACTGGACCCTGACTAGAGGACTAGAGAACTAGACCCTGACTAGAGGACTAGACCCTGACTAGAGGACTAGAGGACTAGAGGACTAGACCCTGACTAGAGGACTAGACCCTGACTAGAGGACTAGAGGACTAGAGGACTGGACCCTGACTAGAGGACTAGAGGACTGGACCCTGACTAGAGGACTAGAGGACTAGACCCTGACTAGAGGACTAGACCCTGACTAGAGGACTAGAGGACTAGAGGACTAGAGGACTGGACCCTGACTAGAGGACTAGAGGACTAGACCCTGACTAGAGGACTAGAGGACTAGACCCTGACTAGAGGACTGGAGGACTAGAGGACTGGACCCTGACTAGAGGACTAGAGGACTAGAGGACTGGAGGACTAGAGGACTGGACCCTGACTAGAGGACTAGACCCTGACTAGAGGACTAGAGGACTAGAGGACTGGACCCTGACTAGAGGACTGGAGGACTAGAGGACTAGAGGACTAGACCCTGACTAGAGGACTAGAGGACTAGACCCTGACTAGAGGACTAGAGGACTAGAGGACTAGAGGACTAGACCCTGACTAGAGGACTAGAGGACTAGAGGACTGGACCCTGACTAGAGGACTAGAGGACTAGAGGACTGGACCCTGACTAGAGGACTAGAGGACTGGACCCTGACTAGAGGACTAGACCCTGACTAGAGGACTAGACCCTGACTAGAGGACTAGACCCTGACTAGAGGACTAGAGGACTAGACCCTGACTAGAGGACTAGAGGACTAGACCCTGACTAGAGGACTAGAGGACTAGACCCGGACTAGAGGACTAGAGGACTAGACCCTGACTAGAGGACTAGAGGACTAGAGGACTAGACCCTGACTAGAGGACTAGAGGACTAGACCCTGACTAGAGGACTAGACCCTGACTAGAGGACTAGAGGACTAGAGGACTGGACCCTGACTAGAGGACTAGACCCTGACTAGAGGACTGGACCCTGACTAGAGGACTAGAGGACTGGACCCTGACTAGAGGACTAGAGGACTAGACCCTGACTAGAGGACTAGACCCTGACTAGAGGACTAGAGGACTAGAGGACTAGACCCTGACTAGAGGACTAGAGGACTAGAGGACTAGACCCTGACTAGAGGACTAGAGGACTAGACCCTGACTAGAGGACTAGAGGACTGGACCCTGACTAGAGGACTAGAGGACTGGACCCTGACTAGAGGACTAGAGGACTGGACCCTGACTAGAGGACTAGAGTAGGGATGCACAATATTATCGGCACCGATATTTATCGGCCCGATATTGAGGAATTAATGTTTATCGGTATCTGTATTTATTATAAAATTTAGCCGATATTTAACCGATAATATGAAGCCGGAAATATTTCTGCTTCCGGTTTCCGGTTTCCGCGCTCTGCTTCCGGTTTCCGCGCTCAGGCACGCAGTTTGTATAGACGAGACGCGAGCGAAACATGCCTTCCCCGGTGTGGACATTCTTCACAATTTCTAAGGCAGATATTGCGTTTGCAATTTGCAATACATGTTCAACAAAAGTTCGGAGAGGAGGGCAAAGGTCTACGAGTTACAACACAACGAATCTAATAAGTCACCTGAAGAATCACCATTGCAAGCACGCTGTATGGAAGGAATATCAAGCACTAGGTAGCCTAGCCGCTTAGGTAGCCTAGCCTTCAGAAGGTAGCCTAGCCGCGGTGGTAGCCTAGCCTTCAGAAGGTAGCCTAGCCGCGGTGGTAGCCTAGCCTTCAGAAGGTAGCCTAGCCGCGGTGGTAGCCTAGTCTTCAGAAGGTAGCCTAGCCGCGGTGGTAGCCTAGTCTTCAGAAGGTAGCCTAGCCGCGGTGGTAGCCTAGTCTTCAGAAGGTAGCCTAGCCGCGGTGGTAGCCTAGTCTTCAGAAGGTAGCCTAGCCGCGGTGGTAGCCTAGTCTTCAGAAGGTAGCCTAGCCGCGGTGGTAGCTCCACCAACTCCATGATTTTTTCATTGATTGCTTGAGCCTTTGAGCTGTCTGCTGTCTTCCTGCAGTTTTCAAATGCGTGTTCAATGTGTTGCACCGCGGCTAGGCTACTGCTTCTGAAGGCTAGGCTACCACCGCGGCTAGGCTACCTTCTGAAGACTAGGCTAGCAAAGGTTCTATGAGGTAGGAATTGTATTCAGTTTGTATATTAGGGAACACCAATGGAAAACGTGTCTATTATTTAGGTGAGAATGTGAATGTAGGCTATACAAGACAAATTGTTTACAAGGAAAACATGCACTTTTTGTTTTTCCATGTCAGTGCAATTTATTTTGAATTCTTATGCAAAACGTTTGATGGGCTTTATCACAACCTACCTCATCCTCATGCACTAAAAGTAGCATAGCCCAGCCCTTTTCAGTTGCTTTATTAAGCATACTAGTGTAGCCTACTATGTGCCTTGTATCATTCTGTTTATCTGCAGACTAAGCAGCCATTTGGCACTAGTTTCTGTAAAAGTTCTATAAAACTTTTGGTTCTTTAAAAGTCTTTATTTTTGTATTGACTGATGCACAAGGTGCACTTTATTTTTGACACTTTTTTGATCTAATTACTCTTAGGTGAGCCTTTTTGGTTTTCATAAAAGGAGGCCAGATCTTGGCTAAAAAAAAGCATTGTGCACTGTATAACATATTCTGTTTGTTAGAGGAAATAATAAATGAACATTTGAAGACTCAGAAGTGTTCTCTTTGTTGTGTTAACAATAGTGATGTAAGTTAGATTTGGTGAGATCACTATGGAATATTAAATCATCAATCTTTGCTCACTACATAGCCTTTCTTACCTTCAGGTGTGCATGAACTACAGGTTATCAACTGTGAAATTATATCTGAATGGTCTTTATTGTCATTGATATAGTACAGGTACCAAACAACGAAATTTGGGAGGGGGAGCTCCCCTGGTGCTAGGAAAGAAAAAATAAAATAATAATAATAATATCGGTATCGGTATCGGTTATCGGCCACGAGAAGCGGGTAAATATCGGTATCGGTATCGGTTGGAAAAAATGCATATCGTGCATCCCTAGACTAGAGGACTAGACCCTGACTAGAGGACTAGAGGACTGGACCCTGACTAGAGGACTAGAGGACTAGGGGACTGGACCCTGACTAGAGGACTAGAGGACTAGACCCTGACTAGAGGACTAGAGGACTAGACCCTGACTAGAGGACTAGAGGACTGGACCCTGACTAGAGGACTAGACCCTGACTAGAGGACTAGAGGACTGGACCCTGACTAGAGGACTGGACCCTGACTAGAGGACTAGAGGACTGGACCCTGACTAGAGGACTAGAGGACTGGACCCTGACTAGAGGACTAGAGGACTAGACCCTGACTAGAGGACTAGAGGACTAGACCCTGACTAGAGGACTAGACCCTGACTAGAGGACTAGACCCTGACTAGAGGACTGGACCCTGACTAGAGGACTAGAGGACTAGACCCTGACTAGAGGACTAGAGGACTGGACCCTGACTAGAGGACTGGACCCTGACTAGAGGACTAGAGGACTAGACCCTGACTAGAGGACTAGAGGACTGGACCCTGACTAGAGGACTAGAGGACTGGACCCTGACTAGAGGACTGGAGGACTAGACCCTGACTAGAGGACTAGAGGACTAGACCCTGACTAGAGGACTAGACCCTGACTAGAGGACTAGACCCTGACTAGAGGACTAGAGGACTAGAGGACTGGACCCTGACTAGAGGACTAGAGGACTAGACCCTGACTAGAGGACTAGACCCTGACTAGAGGACTAGACCCTGACTAGAGGACTAGAGGACTGGACCCTGACTAGAGGACTAGACCCTGACTAGAGGACTAGACCCTGACTAGAGGACTAGAGGACTAGACCCTGACTAGAGGACTAGAGGACTGGACCCTGACTAGAGGACTGGACCCCGACAAGAGGACTAGAGGACTAGACCCTGACTAGAGGACTGGACCCTGACAAGAGGACTAGAGGACTAGACCCTGACTAGAGGACTGGACCCTGACAAGAGGACTAGAGGACTAGACCCTGACTAGAGGACTGGACCCTGACTAGAGGACTGGACCCTGACTAGAGGGTGCTGAGAGACTATGGCCAGATCACTGCCGGTCAACTGCAGCCACCATCCCTTCATGTTGTTGTTCATTTTGGTTTACAACTATAGCTAAATGGACTGACTTATATAGCGCCATACTCCAAAGCACTTTACAACGGCCTCTCATTCACCCATTCACACACACATTCACACACAATGGCAGCAAGCTACCATGCACCTCCTGTCTCAGCTGGTTCTCCTGTCTGTTTCAGCCGGTTCTCCTGTCTGTCTCACCTGGTTCTCCTGTCTGTCTCACCTGGTTCTCCTGTCTGTCTCACCTGGTTCTCCTGTCTGTCTCACCTGGTTCTCCTGTCTGTCTCACCTGGTTCTCCTGTCTGTCTCACCTGGTTCTCCTGTCTGTCTCACCTGGTTCTCCTGTCTGTCTCACCTGGTTCTCCTGTCTGTCTCACCTGGTTCTCCTGTCTGTCTCAGCTGGTTCTCCTGTCTGTCTCACCTGGTTCTCCTGTCTGTCTCAGCTGGTTCTCCTGTCTGTCTCACCTGGTTCTCCTGTCTGTCTCACCTGGTTCTCCTGTCTGTCTCACCTGGTTCTCCTGTCTGTCTCACCTGGTTCTCCTGTCTGACTCACCTGGTTCTCCTGTCTCAGCTGGGCACAGTTCTCCTTCTCCTGCTCACACTCCTTCTGCAGGCTCTCCTTCTCCTCCTCCAGCTGGTCCTTCTCACTCTGGAGGAGGGTCATGGTTTTCACCAGCACCTCCTTCTCTCTGTGGGCCTCCTCCATCTTGTGCTTAAGGGCCAGAAAGAGAAGGAAGGGACGGGTCAGGACGGGTCAGGACAGGTCAGGACGGCGCAGGCGCCAGACCAGACTAGACGATCGTGGAGTGAAGATAAAGCGTATCTATCTATCTATCACACTTTCAAAATATCAAGTTATCTATCACACAGTCAAACTATCTATCTATCTCGTGTGAAGTGGGAACTAATATTTCCTAAAAGACACTTGAGGAACTGTCGTTCGGGATGTAGTTTCCGCCTGTGAGCCTTTTTTGACGCACGCATTACCTAAACCAGCCTGTAAGTCTGCTCGGGACCAGAATTACTCAGAAGGATTGGTTGCATAGCAACCAAGCAGCGAATTATTTGAGCCACATTGATGGAACCGACCGCAAGCTTATTTAAACCTGGATCAGAGTTAATCGCCTGGATCAGAGTTAATCGCGCTTAGTGGAACACCTAGTGCTCACTTTCTGAAACATCAAATTCAAGCACCTTTCAAGGACTTTCAAGACTCAATTCCCTCAAATTCAAGGACCCAACACAGCATAGTTTGAGACAGATCTAGATGAGAATTGATATAATAGGAACTATCCTCTCACAGACAACAATTAAAAAGAGAGGCTTGAATGTGTGAACACTAGATGGTCTCTTGCCTTCTCTACCACAGCACAGCAAAACAATATATTGTGAAATATGTGTAAAGTTAAGCAATACAGACACTTATTTACTAGTTGACGAGCTAAGTAAAACATTTTTTTATATATATATTTTTTTTTAGAAAGAGAGAGAGAGAGAGGGAAATTCAAGCACTTTCAATGACCCATGTCTATTTTCAAAACCTTTAAGACCTTGATTTTTTTTCCTCAAATTCACAAACTTTCAAGGATTTCAAGGACCCGTGGGAACCCTGGATGATGATGATGATGATTACCTCCAGGTAGCCAGCCTTGGTGGTGACCACCAGGATGTCAGAGTTGCACTCGTCCTCCACGGTCAGCAGCTCGTCCTCAGAGGGGCTGTTGGCCCGGAGCTGGAAGGGCGTGCTGGCCCCGCGGATCTCCCCCTTGTGGGTGACGTAGCAGAACTGGTAGAACTCTGCATCGTCGTTGGGTACGTAGTATCCTGGGAGAGAGGAGAGCCACAGTCACACACATCATTTCCTGCCATACTGTATCGTATTAAATTATTATTATTATTAATAATAATAATAATAATAATAATATGTTTTATTTATGGGCGCCTTTCAAGGCTCTCAAGGACACCTTACAAGAGATAGTTAAAACCACATATCAAACATTATAAAATCAACAAAGCAAAGTCAGATAAAAACAGCAAAGTCCGATATAACAACAAACTGAATACAGCAGATCAAAACCAAATATGGCGTTGTGAAGTGTGTTTTGAGACTGGATTTGAATGTGGAGAGAGTGTCAATATTACGTATGTTAGGTGGCAGAGTTCCGAGGCGGGGAGCAGAACGGCTAAAGGCTCTCGATCCCATAGATATTATACAGTATATCGCATTTCATATCATCGTACTCTGCACAGCATTTTTGCACTATTGAAGCCACTGTAAAATCCATCACTTTATGACTATCAATGTAGGGTTACTTTTTTACTTATTACTTACGTTGCTTATTATTTTTATTTTTTTATTTTATTTTATCTGAATGCTACAATGTCACTGTTGAGGAACCAACGGTGAAGAATTTGACACTTTGTGCTTTGGTTCCTCAACATTGAAATTTTACTGAAAGCGATTCTGGCAAGGCAAGTTCCCTAAACTAACATCCGAGGACCAGGAATCAGAGCCTCGTCCTACCCCCAGTCATCCCCTGATATAGAAATAAATAAATAAAAACATACTATGAAAAATGGTCTTGTTAACACCAGAAGAAAGGCCTGTGGACAGAGGTTCATATTTTACTGTGTCCGCTGTTTCGGTATAAAAAAATCTTAACGGCCCTCCGCGGGCCTCTCTGACATGTGGTCGCGAGAAGTGGCAAAGTTATATAAAAACATGTGGTCCAATTTTCTTTTTTACCTTGAAAGACCACAACCCTGTTGACCGCAGTACCCTCCACGTAGCTCTCTGGGAGGGGCGACCACAAGAATGTGTAGTAGTCCCGCGCTGTGCTCCAACCCACCTGCAGGTTAGGAGAGGTTAACGTCAGTTGGCGAGACGCTTTCGACATCGTTACAGTGGAAGCACTTTGGCACACGAGAGAAAAGTTTGAGGGCGGAAACCTCTTCCTTCATCCTTCATCCTCTTTCCTGTTCTAATGGGATTTCTGTGGTGAAGACAGCAATATCTCATTTCTACACAAACGAATGATACATTCTCTCAAAAGTGGATTGCAGTGGCCTGGGGTGGTTCAGTGGTCTAGCACCGCGGCCTACAGTGCACACATGTGCCCATGTCGGCATGGGTTAGAATCCGGCCCATGCCCTGCTGACATGCCCTCTCTGCCTTCTTCTCCTTACTTTCCTGTCTGTCCTCACTGTATCTGTCCAATAAAATGAAAAATATGAGTGAGACTGAAGAAAAGTGGATTACGGTTACCAACATGGACCACATTCCAGAACACCCTTTTACTATATACAAATATAAGTATGAAGTAGGGATGTCCCAATCCGATATTGATATCGCATATCACCGCGATATTGGTCCTGAATGCTGGATCGCAGATCGCACCAGAAAAAAAATAGGCAGCGATCTGGGGCTCGCGATCCGGCGTGTCACTCACGTGATGACAACAGTAGTAGTCAGTGGTGAGAGTTGGCTAGTAGCTACCAGTGTGTAATGAGTCTGACAATGTCATGATGCTAGCTGGTGAAATCATAAACCATTTGCTTACGTAATTTTCGGTTGTTTACATAGTCTGAAACTACAGATGGTAAGCTTTCAAATGATGCGTCATACATTGAAATCGGAAAAACATTCAAGACGACACGAGTATTTGAATGTTTGTTTGTATCAATATTTTGCTCAAGAATGGTGACAGCTAAAAACGCTGCTAACAGCTAGTGGCTAACGTTTCGTTCTAAAACGAAAGTATGTTTACAAGCCAGGTATCACTTACCGGTAGCCTCTGGCAACAGTGAATCCAACCCACAGATTATAAGTATTTTATTGTTAAACTGTTGTATATTATATCGAGTGGTACTTTAAAACTTCATTTGTAAGAGAAGATAAATAGAATAAAAACATGAAGGCACTAAAACTAGAAATCAGACAGTAACTCTTTTTTTTCTACAATGCTGAATGCTGCAGTTTAAATTGTTTTAACTTTAAACCAGTTGGTCACTGAGTACTGCAGAGTACTGTTTTTGTTGCTTGAATAAAGGCTGTCAGTCTTTAATAGCCAACAGTTGTTGTGGACTATATACTGGGGAAGTATTTGTTATTATTCAGGAGTAAAACAATAAATACAAATATCGGATTGATATCGGTATCGCAGATACCTGAAGCCCAGGTATCGGTATCGGTATCGGTAGTGAAAAAATGGGATCGGGACATCCCTAGTATGAAGTTACGGGTTTGAGAAATGAAAGAGGGGCCGTTTAACCATCCGAGCCCATGGCTGCCACGTGTATGTGGCCTGCCCTCATGAACACGCTCCACTGCTACAACTCACCTCAAACAGGAAGAGGAAAATAGGTGAAAATGTTATACATACTTCAAAATGGAAACCAATACGTAATTATAGGAACTTTATGTGTTGTTAACTGATGGCTGATGAGGGGGGGGGGGGGGTAGAGTACAGAAAATACATCCAGAATTTCAGCCCGCTGCCATAAAACTGTCAAACGCAATCTGACTCACATAGAGCTGGCTGGCTTTTCAAGGGTACATGCTCAGGCACACACACACATGCATCCAAAACAAGCCCCGCTTCACTACTACGTTGGCCTATACCACGACAGAAACATACCTTACTTTACCAACTATACTGTATGTCTCTCACACACACACACACACACACACACACACACACACACACACACAGAGACACAGACACAGACACAGACACACAGACACACACACACACACACACACACACACACACACAGACACAGACACACAGACACACACACACACATACACACACACACACACACACACACACACTCACACACTCACACATTCACACATTAACACACAATTAGGAATCTTCCCACCATGTAGTGTAGACCCTTTTTTCTGAGACGTGTGTGTGTGTGTGTGTGTGTGTGTGTGTGTGTCTATGTGTGTGTGTGTGTTTTCATGTATGGTCAGATGCAGCACTGTTGTGACTTGCTTTCCTTCCGTAGTGTAGTGTGTAGTGTAGTGTGTAGTGTGTAGTGTAGTGTAGTGTGGGGGTAGTGGTGGTCTAGTGGATAGTGAGTTGGACTTGGGATCGGAAGGTTGTGAGTTCAAATCCCGCCTGAAGCCACACCACTACTAGTGTGCCCTTGGGTAAGGCACTTAGCCCTCAGTTACTCCAGGGGGAATGTCCCTGTAATTCGTAATTGTAAGTCGCTTTGGATAAAAGCGTCTGCTAAATGGCAAAATTATTAAAATGATTAATTATTAAAATTATTAGTGTGTAGTGTAGTGTGTAGTGTGTAGTGTAGTGTAGTGTGTAGTGTAGTGTAGTGTGTAGTGTAGTGTGTAGTGTAGTGTAGTGTAGAGTGTAGTGTAGTGTAGTGTAGTGTGTAGTGTAGTGTGTAGTGTGTAGTGTGTAGTGTGTAGTGTAGTGTAGTGTGTAGTGTGTAGTGTAGTGTGTAGTGTAGTGTAGTGTAGTGTAGTGTGTAGTGTAGTGTGTAGTGTAGTGTAGTGTAGTGTGTAGTGTAGTGTAGTGCGTAGTGTAGTGTGTAGTGTAGTGTGTAGTGTGTAGTGTAGTGTGTAATGTAGTGTGTAGTGTAGTGTAGTGTAGTGTGTAGTGTAGTGTAGTGTAGTGTGGGGGTAGTGGTGGTCTAGTGGATAGTGAGTTGGACTTGGGATCGGAAGGTTGTGTAGTGTAGTGTGTAGTGTGTAGTGTAGTGTAGTGTGTAGTGTAGTGTGTAGTGTAGTGTGTAGTGTAGTGTAGTGTAGTGTAGTGTAGTGTGTAGTGTAGTGCGTAGTGTAGTGTGTAGTGTAGTGTGTAGTGTAGTGTAGTGTAGTGTAGTGTGTAGTGTAGTGCGTAGTGTAGTGTAGTGTGTAGTGTAGTGCAGTGTTTCCTCTACATGCATTTATTGGTGGCGGGCCGCCACGATGGAATTTCCTCCGCCACGAATTGATTCAGTCCACAAAAAAAAAAAAAAAAAAATCTCAAAAAAAAAAAAGATCATTTTAGCTGATTAAAATATATCTGATCCTAGATCAGCGCTATAATGGATGTTGACTAAAAGTGCACCTAAATCCACGCCCATCTCTCTCTAACCGCTGATCCAAAATCAGATTAATGACATTCAGTTGACGACGTGACACAAGGGCTCCTGATTGGTCTAAATGTGAACTGTGGTATTATTGTTATTGTGTACAGGCCACCGTAGTGACATCCGGGGGGTATTCCATCAACATCGCTAAAGGGAAAATCCAGGTTTAGTCTGATAAATCTCGCGAGAGTTCTTACAAATATCCAGGCATATTCTGATAGGTCTCGCGAGAGTTATCAAAAATAAGCCAGGATTTTCCTTTAGCGACGTTGATGGAATACCCCCCAGGTCAGGTGGGCAGGTTACGACGAGACAACAAGAGACCGGTATTGTAGAGCTTACAGAGCGAGTTAAAATAAAGACACTTACATTGAAATACAGAAGGACTCACGTGTATGTTTAATAGAATAACACGACATGGTGTCAGAAGTCCTGTAAGTGAGTGTTAAGAGTTAGATCGGCCGACAAGTGTCATTTGAGCTCGTGACGGTGAGAAGGGAGAAGAAAAGATGGATGCTAATGCTAACGCGGGAGCAGCTGCAGTCCAGAGAACGGCGCCAGTTTCAAGTGCTACGTTAGCAGACATTAGCAAGTCAAAAAACGATTCTTATGTGCCGTCACTTTAGCAACGACACAGTATTGTCAAGGGGAAAAGAAGGGGAGACGATTTTTTTATTGACAACGGAATTACATGCTGGAAAAACATGCAGCTAAAATTCAGGGAACATTTGGACAATAAGAGACACACGGGAGAAGTACGGGAAAACAGGGCTCATGTGGGTCTCATCAAAGGTAAGAGTTTGTTTTCTTTAACTCAGCTGATACTCAGCTGTTTACCGAATGCTCCATCTGACTGTGATTTTACTTCTGTAATGTGGTGGGTTGACATAATTCACGCACGGAACTATAGGTTGAGACTATTGTTCCGTCCGTAGTACCCAAGTTGTTTAGACTGTTCTATTTACTGCTTGAGTGTGTTGTTGACAATCGTTCATGTCCTTCATTAAACGTTTAGCTTTGTCATTTGATATGCCGCCTACGACTACCATCTCTCTGCACTACAGTAAACAGTTAATCAGTAACGTTAGCCGCTTTTGTGCTCATGTAGGCCTACTTCGTATTATATTATAGCTGATGATCTTTGTGTGTGTATGTGACTGTCAGTCACAAGTTTATATTCTGTATATTCATATATTTTTTTTTTTGGCCATCCTCTAGTTTTGGCTGTGATTAGAAAAAAAAAAAAAAAAAAAAAAACTTTGTTTTGAGCGCGCGTGCGCTGCGCGCGCGGTCACGGCCACCCGCCACCATTGTAAAAATTCCTGGAGGAAACACTGGTAGTGTGTAGTGTAGTGTGTAGTGTAGTGTGTAGTGTAGTGTGTAGTGTAGTGTGTAGTGTAGTGTAGTGTGTAGTGTAGTGTGTAGTGTAGTGTAGTGTGTAGTGAACAGTGTGTAGTGTAGTGTGTAGTGTAGTGTAGTGTGTAGTGTAGTGTAGTGTGTAGTGTAGTGTAGTGTGTATTGTAGTGTAGTGTGTAGTGTAGTGTAGTGTACAGTGTGTAGTGTAGTGTGTAGTGTAGTGTACAGTGTGTAGTGTAGTGTAGTGTAGTGTGTAGTGTAGTGTAGTGTGTGTGAGACGTAGTGTAGTGTGTAGTGCAGTGTGTAGTGTATAGTGTGTAGTGTAGTGTGTAGTGCAGTGTGTAGTGTAGTGTGTAGTGTAGTGTAGTGTAGTGTGTAGTGTAGTGTGTAGTGTGTAGTTTAGTGTAATGTGTAGTGTATTATAAAAAGTATAATTAATTATTGTAGTGTAGTGTGTAGTGTAGTGTGTAGTGTATAGTGTGTAGTGTAGTGTGTAGTGTAGTGTATAGTGTAGTGTGTAGTGCAGTGTATAGTGTGTAGTGTAGTGTAGTGTATAGTGTAGTGTGTAGTGCAGTGTAGTGTAGTGTGTAGTGTAGTGTAGTGTATAGTGTGTAGTGTAGTGTAGTGTGTAGTGTAGTGTGTAGTGTAGTGTAGTGTAGTGTGTAGTTTAGTGTAATGTGTAGTGTATTATAAAAAGTATAATTAATTATTGTAGTGTAGTGTAGTGTGTAGTGTAGTGTGTATAGTGTGTAGTGTAGTGTGTAGTGTAGTGTGTAGTGTGTAGTGTAGTGTAGTGTGTAGTGTAGTGTGTATAGTGTGTAGTGTAGTGTAGTGTGTAGTGTAGTGTAGTGTATAGTGTAGTGTGTAGTGCAGTGTAGTGTAGTGTGTAGTGCAGTGTAGTGTAGTGTGTAGTGTGTAGTGTAGTGTGTAGTGTATAGTGTATAGTGTATAGTGTGTAGTGTAGTGTAGTAGTGTGTAGTGTAGTGTGTAGTGTAGTGTGTAGTGTAGTGTGTAGTGTGTAGTGTGTAGTGTAGTGTGTAGTGTGTAGTGTGTAGTGTGTAGTGTGTAGTGTATAGTGTGTAGTGTGTAGTGTAGTGTAGTAGTGTGTAGTGTGTAGTGTAGTGTGTAGTGTAGTGTGTAGTGTGTAGTGTATAGTGTGTAGTGTAGTGTGTAGTGTAGTGTGTAGTGTGTAGTGTGTAGTGTATAGTGTATAGTGTGTAGTGTAGTGTAGTGTAGTGTGTAGTGTAGTGTATAGTGTAGTGTGTAGTGCAGTGTAGTGTGTAGTGTAGTGTAGTGTAGTGTGTAGTGTGTAGTGTAGTGTGTAGTGTAGTAGTGTGTAGTGTAGTGTAGTGTGTAGTGTGTAGTGTAGTGTGTAGTGTAGTGTAGTGTGTAGTGTATAGTGTGTAGTGTAGTGTAGTGTAGTGTAGTGTAGTGTAGTGTAGTAGTGTGTAGTGTAGTGTAGTGTAGTGTAGTAGTGTGGAGTGTAGTGTGTAGTGTGTAGTGTGTAGTGTAGTGTAGTAGTGTGTAGTGTAGTGTGTAGTGTAGTGTGTAGTGTGTAGTGTGTAGTGTAGTGTAGTGTATAGTGTATAGTGTAGTGTAGTAGTGTGTAGTGTAGTGTAGTGTAGTGTAGTGTAGAGTGTAGTGTATAGTGTATAGTGTATAGTGTATAGTGTGTAGTGTAGTGTAGTGTAGTGTAGTGTAGTGTAGTGTAGTGTAGTGTAGTGTAGTGTAGTGTAGTAGTGTGTAGTGTAGTGTAGTGTAGTGTAGTAGTGTGTAGTGTAGTAGTGTGTAGTGTAGTGTAGTAGTGTGTAGTGTAGTGTAGTAGTGTGTAGTGTAGTGTAGTGTGTAGTGTATAGTGTGTAGTGTAGTAGTGTGTAGTGTGTAGTGTAGTGTGTAGTGTAGTGTGTAGTGTAGTGTATAGTGTGTAGTGTATAGTGTGTAGTGTAGTGTGTAGTGTAGTGTGTAGTGTGTAGTGTATAGTGTATAGTGTGTAGTGTAGTGTGTAGTGTAGTGTATAGTGTAGTGTGTAGTGCAGTGTAGTGTGTAGTGTAGTGTAGTGTAGTGTGTAGTGTAGTGTGTAGTGTATAGTGTGTAGTGTAGTGTAGTAGTGTGTAGTGTAGTGTGTAGTGTGTAGTGTAGTGTGTAGTGTAGTGTGTAGTGTAGTGTGTAGTGTAGTGTAGTGTGTAGTGTATAGTGTGTAGTGTAGTGTAGTGTAGTGTAGTGTAGTGTAGTGTAGTAGTGTGTAGTGTAGTGTAGTGTAGTAGTGTGGAGTGTAGTGTGTAGTGAGTAGTGTGTAGTGTAGTGTAGTGTAGTAGTGTGTAGTGTGTAGTGTGTAGTGTAGTGTGTAGTGTGTAGTGTAGTGTGTAGTGTAGTGTATAGTGTATAGTGTAGTGTAGTGTAGTGTAGTGTAGTAGTGTGTAGTGTAGTGTAGTGTAGTGTAGTAGTGTGGAGTGTAGTGTAGTGTAGTGTAGTGTAGTGTAGTAGTGTGTAGTGTAGTGTAGTAGTGTGTAGTGTGTAGTGTAGTGTATAGTGTATAGTGTAGTGTAGTGTAGTGTAGTGTAGTGTGTAGTGTAGTGTAGTGTAGTGTAGTGTAGTAGTGTGTAGTGTAGTGTAGTGTAGTGTAGTGTAGTGTAGTGTAGTAGTGTGGAGTGGAGTGTGTAGTGTGTAGTGTGTAGTAGTGTGAGAGCGGTCCTGCAGCGTGTTACAGTGATGGCAGTGTTCTAACCGCCTGCTTGTCACCGGGGGTGTTCCAACTTCCGGCAGTAAAGCGCAGGAAGCCATTAAACCACGCACATAGTTAGACCGTCATTACTGAGAGCGAGCCCTCACTGCCCCACTCATTAGTGTAGCAGAGGTGAGAGTGGGTGGAAACCTTCTGTTAGAAGGCCTTTCACATGGGTCAGAGACAGGGCTGCACATTTTGGGGGATATTCGGACGTGGAAACTATCCATGGGAATTAACGGGAACATATGGGAATTAATGGAAATACATATCATATGGAGACAGAAACATAAACCATTTACCTTATCATAGGTAAAAGATTCCCCCCCAAAAAACTATTTAATTACGAATTGAACTTAAACTAAATGAGTTGACATGGGATGATTTCGCTGAAAAGTGTGATCCCCAATGATCCATCCTAACCCTAATCCTAGTTTACCAGGAAGCATGTAGTCCTTGGCTAGTATGCAAGATCTTGAGCTGGACATGACGGAAGAATGCACTGTGCATGCACAAGGGCTGCAATTCCATTGAATTGGGGATAGTTTTACCAAAATATTCCTCACCTAGAATTGGCATATGTCTATCCCACAAAAAGGTTCACTGTTATAAGCTAACTTTTTGGGATGAATTTTAAGCACAATTCCCCAAATTCCTGGAGTTATCTTCCCCTGGAAAAATCCAGAAAAAAATCCAGAAATTTACCGGAAATGTTTGGACCCTTTGCGACCGTAGTCAGAGAGCCTGTATGCAGCTACCCTCAGAACTGGGACAGGAGGGACGGGGCAAAACACTGTTAAAGATCCAATTGCAAGGCAAAACATTGGCCATAGCCATAGGAGATGTTTTTTTCCCAACTACCAAAGCCATTTAGCTAATCCAAGCTTCAAGAAATGTTTTATAATATAGCCTAGTTAGTATAGTAGTTAGTATTAGGGATGTGCATAACACATCTTTTTCATATTCGAATAATCGGTGGGTGCTATGATCGATTATCGATAATCGATTATTCTGTCCCATCCCTAGTTAGTATAGTAAAATAATAATAAAGTATAGTTTTCACTCAAATGATAGAGGCCACTGTGAAGTGCTAACTGTTCTACAGAAAGCTGCATGTGACTAGTAGAAACATTTCTGCAACAGTAGGGTTTCACTTTTTGTTGTTGCTCTGTTCATATATCAGACATCATCAGGCAGGCAGGACAAGTTGTCCATGAATCACGGCGCAGGGCTGTGCTCAGCGACAACTTAATTATAAAGCTCTGTTTGCCTTCTCCTCCACCGCTCTGACAACCTGTCCCGACACCCCTCCGCTGCACATAACACCTCCGATCACGCCTCACGGTAAATGTTCCAACATCAAAGGGCCGAAGGCTGCACTTGTGCATGTTCAAACAAGAGCCTGTCCCCCCTTCCCCTCCCCCTCCCCCTCCCCCTCCTCTGAGGCTTAATAAATGGTTGCATAAAAAAGGCTTACTTTAGTTTGGTGAGTGGAACCCTGCAATTAAGGAGATTTGTAAACTACAGTTTTGCATGTATGCTCTAAAAAAAAATTCATAAAAACGGTTTAGTTTAGCTTGGCGAGTAAAGGCACTGCACACAATGGTGACGTTTGTAAACAACTAGCCTACAGGTTTGGTTCAAGTCTAGAATCGTGTTCGAAGGAATTTACAGCTCGAGCTCGAGCTGTTCTTCGCATTCGATTATCCGGCAATTGACTTCCATGCAGAAGTACCTGATCTACGGCTGTATCTGAACACATCCTAGGAGTCGTTGCAAGTCAGTGGTCTAAAGCAGTCTCCTTCCCTTCCTCTACATTGCTATGAAAGAACTGGACACATGCAAATATACATAAAAAAGGTGTCCATCGCATTCCTTTTCACATGGTGTGTAAGATCAGTGGTCGCTATCAGACAGCCTGAAGTCAATCTCATTTATCGGAGGCAATATCAGCTCCGTGTCACTAGGGGGCGATATCACCTAACTGTGCTTACTGGCGGGGAGCTGCAGCCCTGCTTCAGGCACCAGTGAGTCATGGCCCAGGTATCCATCCCGCTGCGAGTTCTGGAGCTTGGCACCCCAGCCTCCCGTCTGTCAGCACAGCCAGGAACATTTACACGATTTACGATCCCCCCAGCTCAAACTTTTTCCACCTTGACTCTGTGTTTTAGAGGCTCTGGGAATTAGTGCGTGTTTGGGGAAACGTACACGGCCACAGTAGGTGCCTCGCTGGAGGGCAAACTTGTGCGGTATGTATGTATGCCATCCAACCTGAAGTAAAATCCAAAAGTTCAATACTCTAAACACCCCAGACATTAACCTGACCCTCCCCCAGCCACCCAACATAACCACGCTTCTCACTGAAGCATAGCTCTGTAACGCTGCTCACACGCTGAAACGAGGGGTTCATAATACTTAGAAGAAATGGAAGCTGGGCTTTTCTGGAGAGCCCCGTTTATGGTTATACTTTAAAGTCATATTTAATCGTTTTATCCGTTCAATTAGATTCACTTCCATGGAACACAGAAGCCCCTTCTACAGTAAGGCTTATTCCCATCACACTTTCTGATAAAGAACACATTCTGCAGTGTCATAAAACAACAGCCAAACAGAAGCAGTCACCCCAAAGGGTGTGCGTGTGTGTGTGTCTGTGTGTGTGTGGCCATGTGTCAGTCTGGCTGTGTGTGTGTGTGTGTGTGTGTGTGTGTGTGTGTGTGTGTGTGTGTGTGTGTGTGTGTGTGTGTGCGTGCGTGTGCGTGTGTTCAATCCAGCGCCCGCACAGGACGGAGGAATCCCACTCTCGCTGCTTTGATCTGGTCTAATTTAAGGCCGGACCACCACATCTCATCACAGTCCCAGTTCCCCTTCAGTAACGGGCCTGCCGGTCCACAGCAGCCTTGCCCCCCCAAACTCCACCCCGCCATCTTTCACTACAGAGAGAAGAGGCTAAAAATCAATTACTGCCAGTGCGTCGGAAATGTTATGTGCTCCTTTAACCAGGTCCGTCTGGGGTTCTCCAGTCTGCAGCGGAGGCCAGAAACCTCCACCCCCCCTCTGCCAAATACTACTGCAGCCTCACACAAACACATAGAAAGACAGGGTTGGATTTACTTTGAAGAATGCTTTTTTCTTTTAACTTGTCTGTGTCCTTTTCTAGAAAAATGGGTTTCTGTTAAGTCTTGAGAGTTGGAATAATGGTTGTTTATGGTTGTCATGGTTGCTCGGAGGGCTATGACCCAGATTTAGAGCCATTTTAGGTCAGTCCTTAAATCAGGTGTCCATGTTGCACACTGTAAATGTGGTCAGGTCTGAAAGATAATAATGATAATAATAATAATAATAATAATAATAATAATAATAATAATATCTTTATTTGTATAGCGCTTTTCCTGCAAACATTGCAGCTCAAAGTGCTCCAATCATTATATAATCATCATTTAATTATTTAATTATTTAAAGGCAATATTAAAAAGATGCATCCCTAATGTAAACTGGCAGTGAGAGACAATCTGGAGCATAAAATGAGTATGCAGCCTCACCAAACCTCTTCTTTTGCCCATGACATGGGCAGCTGATTCAAGGTGGGGATGATTAGTAGGTCCATAATGGATGCATAGACAACCATAGGACAAACTATTTCCCACCTTTATACGGGCCTGATGAAGACCTACTAGACATACATTGTCCTCCACGATCAGAATGTTATGCATTGGAAAAAATATGACTCTTCTAGAAGAAATATTAAAAGGAGCTACGCATTTCATTTTCATTTTTACTACAGCATATCACAGCCTTGAAAAAATCTGCAGGGATTGTGGAACGATAGCGGTTAACATAATACATAGCCAGCATCAAAAACACTGGTGGGTATGGTATTATTAATGTATTGAGTTACACTGGCCGGTACTGCCACACTATCTAGCTCGTTACAGAAAGTAATCAATCATCAAAACTATCCGTGTCCCAGGCAAATATTCACTATCACCTGTTCACTTGACACGATCTCAACGGCCTGGATCGTCGACGGAAGCTAGCTCATACCGATTGATACTGTAATCTTTGTAAAGTTACAAAGTGCAAGTTCTGCAATTTCTACCCGTGGCACAACAAGGAAACCGGATTTCATGTATAGCTTCCTTCTGACAACCTTCTCGGTATCGGAAGGTTGTCTTAATCATTCTTAATCATTCAGAAGGTTCTTAATCATTTGGAAATATCTCGTCAAGTCTCCCAGGTTTCACCTCACTCACATGTGAACTGATAGAGAAACTCTGAACACAGAGCAAGCTTCCCCCGTCTTAAACTGGTGCCTGGGAGAGGAGAGTGTTAGAGAGGCCTCACCTTGAAGATGCCGACCCAGTCCTTGTGGTGTGGCTTGATGAACTGGGTGAGGGTGTAATGACACTCCAGAGCGGCGTGGGGCAGGTAACTCTTCCCCACATTCTGGAAGATGACGTGAGCGAAGTTTGATGTGTCCATGGCGTTGCTTAATGATGTCCCGTCCAGGAAGAGCGCCATCTGTCACTCAGCACAGCGGCTACACGGGAGGAGGCAGAAAATAACACAAAAAAGAAGTTTCCCTATCATGTGACTCAGGACTGATGGAAATTGTAGCCTAAATGAGCAAGAAACATAATGACCCAATTCACCATCTTACAAGGTTAAATGTATGACTGTTAGGGAAAACTTATGTTATATATAATGACAAGTTACCCTACTGGCAAATAAGCACTGCAGAGGACAAAACTTAATTCAATACCGCCTCTAGATAGCTTATTTAGATGAACAGAAACTTGAGCGGCAATCGATGGTTAGGCCCTAAATACTTCCTGGACGAAGAGCAGCACATCCGTTCATAATCCATGTCTATCCACTTACGGCTCTTTTGCCTGCTAAAGATGTGTTTTCCATCCAATGAGCCCTCCCTAAGCAGACGTCCTGGGGCTGTTGCTGCGCATGAACAACTATCCTCTCTGACTGGCTGTAAGTCCACAAGCGCTGGGCTGTTCCTCAGCTCTTCACAACACTATGAGAGTGACTCAACAAACCAGTGTGGAAAATGGAGCCTAATATCTTGCATGAGCTATTCAACATTGTTAGGACTGGGTGTCCTGCCTTTTGACCTTTTTAGCAGTGGAAGCTTGGGGAGGTCATTGTAATGAATGAGCCTCCACCAGGCTCTCCTGCTTTTCAGTGTGACTCAGGTGAGGGAAGGAGGCGACTGTTTAGTAATCATAGTAATCCTGGTTATGATCTCAGTCTGGAACATCCAGTAAGACCTTTGTGCAGAGAGGACCCAACTAAAGGTTGTGGTTATATTTAGAGGAGTTTCATCAGTGGCCAGTGTGGTTACCCTACCCTGGTGACCCTACTGGTCACTGTTCTATTTGGCACATTTGACAAATTAAGAGTAGCTCCAACTTTATTGATTAGGCCTAAATAAAGTTTAGAAAGGTAGCTATGCACGCATAATTTATTTCCAGTTTCTGAACAAGGAAACAGGCAAGAAGTGACGTTCTTAAAAACAGTCCAGGTGGAAACACGACTGACTGTTCAATCAAACGTGTGATGTTCTAATTCAGCCAGGCCAATGACACACAGCCTACTCGTCTTATTATTAAACCTCGCAAAATGACACAGTCTTTTTGAGATATATAAAAGAACATATGGCCAGATTATCAAATGACACCGTTCATTGTCAAACAATAGTAAGGCATTGTTCAATTTACTAATTGTCTCTGCTGCCTGAAATACTTAGCTAGCTATCTAGGCTAGATCGTTTTCATTCCTTTTACTTGACATGTCTTAAAAGCAGGTCTTCCCGTCCCTGTCCCGCCTGGCCTCGGCCTCGCTTAGACAGTCATCCCGTCTGACCTGCCTCTCTGTCCGCTGTAGCCTACCGCTAGCTGGCTGTGTTAGCTCGTTAGCCTGTTAGCTTGTCGGATTAAGTTACCACCACAGCGATTTCCTCGAGCGATTTCACTGTTTGTTATTTTATCGACGAATATGTATTAGATCTGCTGACATACCTCTTTGCCATAATGAATTGTAGTTGAAAACCAAATGTCTTCGTCCAAACAGTTGTTGACGCAGTTGAGCTTCTCTCTTCTCTCTTCCTGAAGTGCAACAACAACATTACATCATTTCCGGTAAAATGTGTCACCGGCGATCCAGATTCCACATGCCTTGTTACCTTGTAACCTTCCACATGCCCTGTTACCTTGTAACCTTGTAACCTTCCACATGCCCTGTTACCTTGTTACCTTGTAACCTTGTAACCTTCCACATGCCCTGTTACCTTGTAACCTTGTAACCTTCCACATGCCCTGTTACCTTGTAACCTTGTTACCTTCCACATGCCCTGTTACCTTGTTACCTTGTAACCTTCCACATGTCCTGTTACCTTGTTACCTTGTAACCTTCCACATGCCCTGTTACCTTGTTACCTTGTAACCTTCCACATGCCTTGTTACCTTGTTACCTTGTAACCTTCCACATGCCCTGTTACCTTGTTACCTTGTAACCTTCCACATGCCTTGTTACCTTGTTACCTTGTAACCTTCCACATGCCCTGTTACCTTGTAACATTGTAACCTTCCACATGCCCTGTTACCTTGTAACCTTCCACATGCCCTGTTACCTTGTAACCTTCCACATGCCCTGTTACCTTGTTACCTTGTAACCTTCCACATGCCCTGTTACCTTGTAACCTTCCACATGCCCTGTTACCTTGTAACCTTCCACATGCCCTGTTACCTTGTTACCTTGTAACCTTCCACATGCCTTGTTACCTTGTAACCTTCCACATGCCCTGTTACCTTCCACATGCCCTGTTACCTTGTTACCTTGTAACCTTCCACATGCCCTGTTACCTTGTAACCTTGTAACCTTCCACATGCCTTGTTACCTTGTTACCTTCCACATGCCCTGTTACCTTGTAACCTTCCACATGCCCTGTTACCTTGTTACCTTGTTACCTTCCACATGCCCTGTTACCTTGTTACCTTGTAACCTTCCACATGCCCTGTTACCTTGTAACCTTCCACATGCCCTGTTACCTTGTTACCTTGTTACCTTCCACATGCCCTGTTACCTTGTAACCTTCCACATGCCCTGTTACCTTGTTACCTTGTAACCTTCCACATGCCCTGTTACCTTGTAACCTTCCACATGCCCTGTTACCTTGTAACATTCCACATACCCTGTCCCTTGTATTCAATCTCATGTCGGTTGGGGAAATTAACTAAGCTATTGGATACATCAGAGAAAGAAAAAACTAAAAAGCATATAGCTCTCTTATAACCAACCATGGAATTGGAATATAGTTTATTACTCATTGTAGTAAGTGATAAATGGACAGATATGGATGTATAAAATGTAAATCAGTTCATGTGGTCATGGTGGAAAATTGGAATCCACCGTGAATCATCATCCCCCTGTTACTCAATGATATCATCGTATCTAAATCATGGTTTTTAAAAACATTTCTTTAATTTAAAAAAATCATAGCACAATAAACATATGTGAGCTTTGTTTTATTTTATTTTTTTAAAGTTTAAATCATTGTGTTCTGCTAAAGTTGAAGTAGCCTATCCAACTGAGAGCCATTCTGTACCTGAAAAATGTGTGTTGTTGAAATGTATACAGTACACTGGTGTTGTTGATAGATTGAAGTGGATGTATTAATTAGTGTTGATTAATGAACTGATGAGAAATTGCATATTGTATATGATGATCATAATGATGACCATTAGCATTATGATGATCTGTGAATGACTTGCAATGAATATGTTATAGTTTTCATCTCAATTGCATTACTTGTTGTACTCGGACTGGCTCATAAGGTGAATGTCATTTCGAGATCTTTAACTCTTAACTTTTACTAAATGTAATTCTGACTGAGCATACTTCACAGTGTTCCAGTCATGCCCTTCAGACTGGGAAAGATCCTTGATGTCCCGCCCCCCACCGTTTTCATTGGACATGGGTCTGAGGGAACTGTTCTGCGAATGGAGAGAGCACCTGTCATTCACAACCTGCCCAATGCTGTCACAGGACACCAGAGGAGAGAAGCATGGCTGCTGTGTTCAGGGGGTCTCGGACACTAGTGGGAAGAAGGTGCTTTAAGCATGTCGACCTTGCTCTGGGTAAGGAGGTTTAAACTCTCACGTAGCTGCCTGGTTGTCTTGCTGTCGTTTTACTCCGGGTTGCTTTGACCATTTCCCGTCATAAAATGAACGGCAGTTGCTTGCAAATGATTGATGAGAAGTTGATTAGCTGGCTAGCTGGATTAGCTCGACGTCGTTTGATGGAAGTGCTAGCTTGCTTAGCGACAGTCATGCCATGGCATTGCTCTCGTTGAGCGTCTAATTTGGGGGTTTTTCGGGTTAAAACCATCTACTATACACATGTGCAGCTACCTACCTACCTGATCTAACGAGTCCAGGGCGAACGTGACACTCAATGACGTATGATGTATGACGTATCTATGATGTATGAGCCAGGTGTCCAAGTCTCTGACACGGAGGGTCCAATCGAAATCTATTTCAGCATTATTTCCAATATCCTCACGTTGCCTTAACCTTTCTGCTGTTTCATATCTCATGCCACAACACTCACACAACCACATCAACTGCACTGTTGGCATCTTCTATGCCTAGTGTTGCACTGCCCTGTCTGGAATGCCCTAACCCAACTGTGCGAAAAGCACCTAGCCACCTTTATTTTAATAGCAAGATCACCACAAAGCAATGGGTGGTTTGTGCACCAGTCAGTGTGTTGTATGGTGATAGAAGTAGTCTGGGCACACTCCTCCTGCCAGGAGTGGTGGGTGAACGTGGGGTTTCTCCTGGTTACAGTGAAGATGGGTGGGGAAAGGCACGTGAGACACCTGACTGCCCCCACCCCCCTCTCACCAGGGTATTTATAATGTGCCCTTTAGCCGATACAGCTCTACTTTCATATAGTATGTTTTCATACAGAGCAAAACATTGTTTTTTAAGTATGAATACTATAGTTATGTATCGTTAGGCATTTTCTCTACCTCTGATTTGTGCAGTTGGTTCCATGCTATACGGGTTTGGGTATGCACACATGTCATGTGTGTGATCTGTTGCTGGCAGAGAGTCACCTTGCAATAGAACAATTAGGCTAGGCTAGTGTGCAAGCCTTTTAATGTCTGTATGCAGGTGGTCACCATCTCATGTATCTGTCCTGTCCTTGGTTGCCTTGGTTGGTCCTATTGTGTTTTAGTTTTATGTTCAATTCCCATTGCTTTTAGACTATTGTGCCACAAACTATCAAGTCTGCTTACCACATTAGTCAATGTGTGCACTTCTTAAGTAAACATTGATAGTGTAGTTACTTTTGGATTACATTGAAACAGAAGGGCATGGAGTCATGCTGCATGATGTTTGATTGCACAAGGGAACCATTTTTGTATTATTACAACTTTGACCCAACATATCTCAAATGTATCATATTGTCATGTTAACACATCCTAATGTTACATTTTTTCGTTGGCGTTTCAAAATAGATCATCTCATATTCTGTTCTCAGAGCTCTCACAGCATGGCTTAGGCCTAATATTTGAGAGAATGCGAATCGTTTTTGGGATAGAGACAATCTCAGTAGTCACTTTGATTTGCTTTCAATCAGTAACATGAATAATCCAGTTGTTCCTCCGTCTTCCAGTCTCCACCAGGTCCATGGCCTTGAAGACTCAGGTGGGGTTCATTGGACTGGGTAACATGGGAAACCCAATGGCCAAGAACCTGTTGAAGCATGGATACCCAGTCATTGCCACGGACGTGTTCCCTGAGTCTTGCAAAGAACTCCAAGAGATGGGTGCTCTGGTGGGACACAAAAAACGAAACAAAAAAAAATCTGTTTTCATAACTCTATGTTTTCATAACTCACAAATGTGTTTCTTCTTCTCTGTGATGTTCAGATTCTGGACAGCCCTGCAGAGGTAGCAGACAAGGCAGACCGCATCGTCACCATGCTGCCCTCCAGTCCCAATGTCATTGATGTCTACACCGGACCCAACGGGATCCTCAAGTAAACAACCCATCCTCTGTCACTCACTCTCTCACTCTCAACCCAGCCTCTGTCCCTCACTCTCTCCATGTCACTGTCCTGTGTTGTCTAAGACTAGGCTATGGGGGTGGTGTGTTGTCCAAGACTAGGCTATGGGGGGGGGGGGGGGGGGTATTGAGGTGGTGTGTTGTCCATGACTAGGGGGGGGGTTCTGTCTAAAACTAGGCTATGGGGATGGTGTGTTGTCTAAGACTAGGCTATGGAGGTGGTATGTTGTCTAAAACTAGGCTATGGAGGTGGTGTTTGAACTGTTTTACTTTCTACAGGAAGGTGAAGAAAGGCTCTTTGCTCATTGACTCCAGCACCATCGACCCGTCCGTTTCCAAAGAGATGGCTGCTGCCGCCGAGAAGCTGGGAGCCGTGTTTATGGATGCACCTGTATCAGGAGGTAAAGACAGCAGTGTGTATGGATGCAGCTCAGTGTTTCCTCCAGGAATTTTTACATTAGTGGCGGAGAGCCCTGTCCGCACGCTGTGCATCTAACGAGCTCAGGGCGACCGTGACACTCAATGATGTATGAGCGAGGTGTCCAAGTCTCTGAAACGGAGGGTCCAATCTCCATCTATTTCAGCATTATTTCCAATATCCTCATGTTGCCTTAACCTTTCTGCTGTTTCATATCTCATGCCACAACACTCACAACCACATCAACTGCACACTGTTGGCGTCTTATATGCCAACACGCGATTTTTTTTTCCGCGTGCACGCGCGCTCAAAACAACGACCTAATTTCAACCAAAACTAGAGGGAGGATGGCAAAAAAATAAAATAAAAGAATATACAGAATATAAACTTGTGATACCGGTTTCCATCCATCAGCTCTGAAGGTTTACGTTACTCACGGATCCAATGTCCTTCCAAACGAGCAGTCTTGGCTCCGTCTCAAACACAACAGGAAAAGTATGTCCAACTTGGCGAAAGTTTCCGAGTATTTCCAACTTGCGCGAGTTCTTCAACTTGCGACAGTTTTTCAACTAGATGTGATGGCTATCATGTCTATCATGTCTATCATGTCTGTCAAAATTATCAAATGAGCCATCGTCCTGGCATGATTGGGTGTTGGTTTCAACGCACCTGTTGTTTGTCCTTCCTCCGTTTGCAACAAGAAACTCTGGACCTTTTCATGAATTAAAGTGGTCTTAAAATCCAAAGTCCAAATAAAAGTAACAAACGAAAGTAATATATGTTGGTGTACATACCACAGCGCACAGTAGCTGCTGCTTGTTCTCCCGCTGTAGTTGTAGCTGGTGGTGGTGGTACCCCGCCATAAACGTTGTTAGCTGATCCACCACCTAGCTCCTTTGCTCCTGCCAGCCATGCAGTTTCGGATCGCTCATAGCCACTGCTAGCTTCAGCAATGTTTGAAGTGTCAGGGACATCTTTTTTCTTGAAAAATCCATCCATCTGTCGCTGTTTTCGTTTAATTTAACGTGGTATCTTATTTGTGCACCTAGCTAGCTAGATCAGCTTTTTGTATCTTTTAGATGGTTCACATTTAGACCAATCTAAATCTCTTTAGACCAAGCCCTTGTGTCACGTAGGGCTGCAACGATTAGTCGATTAGTCACGACTAATCGATTACGAAAATTCGTCGACGTGAAATGTTGTTGTCGACTAATCATTTTTTTTTTTTTTTTTTTGGGGGGAACGGGAGCCATGCAAGAATCAGCTGGGTAAGTTTTAGCTAACGTTGTTAGCCAACTGGCTAACGTTATATTGTTAGGGTCGTAATGTTTATGTTAGCTTTACTGTTACATGTTGGAAAACAACGTCTCATGGACAGGGCTGTACATGCTATGAGCGTTTGTGCTATTAATTTATTTGCCCTGTGGCACGCATGTGACAGACAGAGGCGCTTGTATGTAACGTTACGTAGCAGGGGTTTTCCATGTTGAAGCCAGGAGAACGCGAGATGAAATGAAGTGAGGGGTGGTCGCTATTAAAATACCAGGTAGTCATGGTGGATGATCATGAATGATGCTTGATAAGTGAATGCTATTTCAATTATGTTGAGTCCACCAGCGAGCTGTCTGTAAGATAAACAGCGCCAAGCGTAGCCTACTAACGTGAGCTGTCTGTAGTCTAGCCAGCAATGCTAGCTAGCCAATCAACTAGCTCTGTGAGCAGCTGTAGCTTGGCGTAACGTTAGGTTAGATAGCTAGTTAAGCCGGATTTATGCTTCTGCGTCGCCATTTACGCGCAGCGAAAAGCCACACGACTAATCGAAAAAATAATCGACAGATTAGTCGACTACCAAAATAATCGTTAGTTGCAGCCCTAGTGTCACGTCGTCAACTGAATGTTTAATGTCATTAATCTGATTTTGGATCAGCGGTTAGAGAGAGATGGGCGTGGATTTAGGTGCACTTTTAGTCAACATCCATTATAGCGCTGATCTAGGATCAGATATATTTTAATCAGCTAAAATGTTCAGAGGTGGATTTTTTTTTTTTTTTTGTGGACTGAATCAATTAGTGGCGGAGGAAATTCATTCGTGGCGGCCCGCCACCAATAAATGCATATAGAGGAAACACTGCAGCTGTATCAGGAGGTAAAGACAGCAGTGTGTATGGATGCAGCTGTATCAGGAGGTAAAGACAGCAGTGTGTATGGATGCAGCTGTATCAGGAGGTAAAGACAGCAGTGTGTATGGATGCAGCTGTATCAGGAGGTAAAGACAGCAGTGTGTATGGATGCAGCTGTATCAGGAGGTAAAGACAGCAGTGTGTATGGATGCAGCTGTATCAGGAGGTAAAGGGCTGTGATCTGATGACCAACCACTCCGATCTGTCATTGGTCATGTTTTGGACCTTTTTTGTTTTTTTTTTGTTTGTTTTTTCCCCAAAAGAGCTTATGAGTGCATTTTCTAATATGGATCATTTCAAATCAATCGGAGCATTTGGAATTTGATCCGAAACACATTCTCAGATCCCAGCAGCCACCCCCCTGAAAACATTTGTTGTCGAAAGGGAACTTCTTGTCCCAGTGACAAACTGGTTGTTTCATAGTGTAGCGGACAATACTAAGCAGTAGGGCTGCAACTAACGATTATTTTGGTAGTCGACTAATCTGTCGATCATTTTTCCGATTAGTCGCGATTAGTCGTGTGGCCACGGCAGTGGCCGCGGGCTCCAGTGCATGTTGTACCTCACCTTCTCAAGTCTGCACACCTGTGAATGTCACCCTGTTGTCCAGTCTCTCTGGCTTAACATACGTTCCCATTGCAAATTCAAATAATGACTCATGAAATATTTGAATTTGGACCTTCCAAAACATTTAATACATACAATAATCAATCTTTGTTTCAATGAAACAAAATAAATAATAAACGGATTTATGCTTCTGCGTCACACAGACGACGCGCACCTTCCCCAGAATCTCAAAAAGGGGCTAGTGCTACGCAGAACAACGCAGACCGCACTGCACGTGATTGGTCCGCTTGGTAGCACGTGACTCTGACATGTTTCTGACTGCCTCGTCGGCCTGAATGCGCAAGCGATGATAGAAATGTTGTTTACGTTTTCTGTAATGAGCAGGTTTGAAAAATTAAGATAACCGTCGCATTATCTTAGTTTAATATAATTTCATGTTTCATGTTAATGTTACCTTTTTTTATAACAAGCTTTAAAAAATAAAAAAAAAACGTTTATTTTTTATTTAAATTAAAAATACGATTAGTCGACACTAAAATTCCACGTCGACGAGTTTTTATGATCGACGTCGTCGATTATGTCGACTAATCGTTGCAGCCCTACTAAGCAGCATGATGTACATAATTCACCTGTGTGTTCGGTTATGGGGAATTGTGTGCGGGCACTTTAATGCCGGTCACTGGGGTGTGACGTATGAGGATTATAGGTAGCATATAAGGAAGTGTTGTATGTTGCTATGGGCGCTATGTCAACGGTTAAATAAATACAGACGCGGTCGGCTTTATACTGGCACCAAGCCTCTGTTACGTTTGTATGCTCCAATTTCTACAGTGGTGACCCTGACGTTGCTTTGGGACGCTTTCCAAGGATTATATTGTTTTTGTTTTTTCAACTATGGATAACGCACCGGCTACAACGAACGCTGTCGCGGTGAAGTTGCCTGAGTTCTGGGAAAAACAGCCGACAGTATAGTTTGCTCAGACGGAGGCACAGTTCGTGCTTAAAGGAATTACCGTGGATGCTACGAAATTCTACTATGTCGTCTCTGCTCTCGGGAGCTCTACAGCAGCCAGGGTTGTGAGTATTCTTGAGCAGCCTCCTGAGCACAACAAAATTGGAGTATTGAAAAGCGTACTTACTAGAGACTTTTTGTTTAACTGAATCTGAACGTGCCCGTCAGCTGCTCTCTCTGCACGGCCTCGGCGAGGCTAAACCCTCAGAGTTGATGGATTATATGTTAGCTCTCCTAGGGGATCATAAGCCATGTTTTCTTTTTAATGAACTATTCCTGCAACAGCTACCATTACAGGTTCGGGCTGCATTAGCTAACTCAATTATTAAAGATAGCCGTGCTTTGGCTAGAGAGGCAGATAAGTTTTTTTCTGTTGGTGTGCAACAGTGCAGCATGGCCATTCGAGGTTCAGACAGTGTTAACCCATCGTGGCCTGGAGATACAGTGGAGGTTCCCGCTGTGGGCCGGCGGCAACAAGCCACAGGCCTGTGTTACTACCACGCACAATATGGCTCCAAAGCTAGGAGGTGCCGCCCCCCGTGCAACTTTGATACGTCGGGAAACACCAGGGCCGGCGCTCAGTAGCTGCCATGAGTGTCGACCGTTCAGCTAGCTTGTTGTTCATTACGGACACAGTTTCGGGAAGGCGGTTCCTCTGTGACACAGGGGCTCACCTGAGCGTCCTGCCTGCATCACGGATAGAGATCCAGAGCAACAAACATGGCCCCATTCTGGAAGCTGCCAACGGCAGCCCCATCCGCACTTTTGGGATGAGGAAAATACCACTGTGCTTCGGAGGACAGCGTAAACTGGGAGTTTATTACGGCTACGGTGTCTACTCCACTTCTTGGCGCCGACTTCCTCTGCGCTAACGGCCTTTTGGTGGACGTCAAGAACCGACGACTCATCAACGCAGAGACTTTTAGTTCCCTCGCATGTGCACTCAGTGGTGCGGGCACGACAAGACTGTCTAGTGCTCTTTCTTCTGCTGATGTGTTTTCCCGCCTCTTGGCTGAGTTCCAGAGTCTTACGGAGTCCACTTTCTCGTCAGCCGCCACTAAGCATGCGGTTGAGCATTACATCGCCACTACTGGACCACCGGTCTATGCTCGTGCCCGACGCCTGGATCCAGCTAAGCTCGACGTTGCTAAGGCGGGGTTTGACACCATGGAGCGCCTTGGCATTATTCGCTGGTCAAACAGCCCCTGGGCTTCTCCACTGCACATCGTCCCGAAACCTGGTGGTGGGTGTGGCGATTACCGCCGCCTCAATGACATTACCCCTGACCGTTACCCAATCCCACACATTCAGGAATTTTCTGCCCGGCTGGCGGGGAGGTTGGTGTTCTCTAAGGTGGACCTAGTTCGTGGCTATCACCAGGTGCCTGTCCATTCACAGGACGTCCCGAAAACATCAGTGATCACCCTATTCGGCCTTTTTGAGTTCCTCCGTATGCCGTTTGGTCTTTAAAACGCGGCACAGGCTTTTCAGCGGCTGATGGACACCATGCTTAGGGACCTGCCATTCCTGTTCGTTTATCTGGATGACATTCTTATCGCCAGTGCTTCCATGGCAAAGCATGTGTCTCATTTAAGAACTCTCTTTGAAAGGCTTAACCAGCATGGCCTGATCATCAATCCAGCCAAATGCCAGTTCGGGCTGACTTCAATCGATTTCCTTGGACATCGCATTACTAGGGACGGGGCAGTGCCCCTGGCCTCAAAGGTAGACGCTATCATGGATTTTCCATGCCCACTCACGATCAAGGCCCTGCAGGAGTTTTTAGGCATGGTGAACTTTTACCTCCGCTTTGTTCCACGAGCAGCCTGGTTTATGCGGCCCTTGTATGAGGCTTTTAAAGGCAAGACCGCCAAGCACATCATCGGCTGGTCTGTGGAGATGGACGATGCTTTCACTGGCACTAAGAGAGCTTTGGCTAGGTCAACTATGCTGGCACATCCCTCGCCGAATGCACCGATTGCCATAACCACGGATGCTTCTGACTATGCAGTCGGGGCGGTGCATGAGCAGTGGGTGAAGGGAGCTTGGCAGCCACTCGCTTTTTTCAGCCGGCAGCTCCGCCCTAACGAACGTAAATACAGCACCTTCGATCGGGAGCTCCTGGGCCTCTACCTCGCCGTTCGGCACTTCCGTTTTCTGTTGGAAGCCGGCCATTCACAGCTTTCGTGGACCACAAGCCATTGATGTTTGCAATGGCGAAGGTTTCAGAGCCGTGGTCTGCCTGTCAGCAGCGCCAGCTGTCCTTCATCTCTGAGTTCACCACCGACATTCAACATGTTGCAGGGAAGGACAACCGGGTTGCTGACTGCCTCTCCCGGGCAGTCGCAGGTGCAGTTCACCTCGGCATCGGCTACGCCCGCATGGCAGGTGATCAGGCCTCTGACCAAGATCCTCAGGCCCTCAGGACGGCTGTCACAGGGCTTAAGTTGGAGGACGTGGTCTTTGACGACACCGGGACCACGCTCCTGTGTGACATATCCACTGGGCAGCCACGGCCCGTCGTGCCCCTTGGGTGGAGACGACAGGTTTCTGACGCTATTCATGGCCTGTCCCACCCAAAAACTGGTGGCAGCTAAGTTTGTCTGGCACGGGCTTAGAAAGGACATTCAGAAGTGGGCAGATGCCTGTGTCATGTGTCAGCGCTCTAAGGTGCATCGACATATGAAGGCCCCTCTGGCACATTTTTCAGTGCCGGAGAGGAGATTTGATCATGTCAATGTGGACCTGGTTGGGCCTTTGCCACCTTCTCATGGGTTCACCTATCTCCTCACAATGGTCGACAGAACCACACGGTGGCCGGAGGCCGTTCCACTATCATCTACCACGACTGCTGAGGTGGCTCGTGCGTTCATTGGCACTTCGGTCGCCCGGTTCGGTGCTCCATCGGACGTCTCCACTGACCGGGGGCCACAGTTCACCTCTGAGCTCTGGAGTGCGGTTGCCGGAGGCCTGGGGATGAAGCTACACCGCACCACCGCATATCACCCACAGGCCAACGGGTTGTGTGAGCAGTTTCATCGTTCTATGAAAGCTGCACTTCGGGCCAGCCTCAAAGTGGTTGGGTTGACAGGCTCCCGTGGGTCATGTTGGGCCTTAGGACCGCCCCTAAAGAAGACCTCCAGTCACCATCCGCCGAGCTGGTCTATGGACAGCCACTATGGGTTCCTGGGGATTTCCTCCCTAACGCCACGACCCCTTGGTCGGCGCTCAAACAGCGGGCCGTGCTGCTGGATAACGCCACGGTTTTCGCACCTGTACCCACCTCACAGCATGGGCTACCCCAGTCGTATATGCCACCCAGCCTGCGGAGGGAGGAGTATGTGTTCATCTGCCATGACGCCCACCGAGGACCATTTCAACCGCCCTATGGCGGTCCGTTTCGTGTTCTGGAGGCTGGAGACAAGGCTTTCCTGGTGGACATCGGGGGTAAGCCTGATTACATTTCAGTGCACCGACTTAAACCAGCTCACTTGGATCTGGACCAGCCCGTGGGGTTGGCTCGGCCCCCGAGGCGGGGCCACCCTCCAGCTATGCCGCCACAAAGCCTCTAAAAAACCACCTGCTGTCCCTCATAAGCAGGCCACTGTTGAACTTTCAGTCCCCGCTCCGGTTTTACAGAGCCGTTTTGGACGGGTGATCCGGGCCCCGCAATGGTGACTGTTCTCAATTATGGTGAATTCTGGGGGGAGGTCTGTAGCGGACAATACTAAGCAGTATGATGTACATAATTCACCTGTGTGTTCGGTTATGGGGAATTGTGTGTGGGCACTTTAATGCCGGTCACTGGGGGGTGGGGTTATAGGTGGGGTTATAGGTAGCATTATAGGTAGCAAATAAGGAAGTGTTATATGTTGCTATGGGCGCTATGTCAACAGTTAAATAAATGCCGACACGGTCGGCTTTACACTGGCACCAAGTCTCAGTTTCGTTTGTACGCTCCAATTCCTACAATAGCAGACTATGTCCAGTCATGGTCTGTTACCATCATATGTCCAGTCTGTTACTATCATATGTCCAGTCTGTTACCGTCATATGTCCAGTCTGTTACCATCATATGTCCAGTCTGTTACCATCATATGTCCAGTCTGTTACCATTAGAGATGCTCCGATCTGATCGGCGCCGATCGATATCGGCCGATATGCCCTTGATCGGTTTTGATCGGAGTTCTCAAAACAGCCGATCAAACACGGCCGATCAGTTTACATAGAGAAATGGCGTCGCCAGTCTGGCAATATTACACAGTGTCGGAAAGAGACAACAAATATGCAGTTTGTAATGTCTGCTCAAAAGAAATACCTCGCGGAGGAACGCACGCAAGGTCTTTCAATACCACGAATATCATACGGCATTTGAAGGCTTGTCACACCAAGGAATTTAACGAGTTTGATAAATTGGCGAGCGCTAAGGCCAGAGAGAAAGAGTCGTCGAAAGAACGTTCGACGCCACTCACTCAGTTAACTGTTACAGAGACATTGAAACAACAGCAACCATACGGCAACGACAACAAGAAACGAAAGGAAATAAATGCGAAAGTAATGGAATTCATATGCCTTGATCTGCAGCCCCTGTCTGTTGTGGAAGACGCCGGGTTCAAACGCCTTGTTTCCTGCCTGGATCCACGCTATACGCTGCCGGGGCGAAAATATTTCAAATGCCGTATGATATTCGTGGTATTGAAAGTCCTTGCGTGCTGCTTAATCAGAAGTAAGGTTTGAGTCTGAAATCTCCTTAGAAATCTCCTTAGGTGCAATGTTTTTTGTTCCTCAGGAAAGCTACAGTATAAGCTCCAAGTTCTCTAAGAGCCCCTAGTTCCTCTCATTCGAGTGGAATGTTGCACATTTGATGTGACAGTGTACATTTTATTTATTATGATTTTTATTTTCACATTTTATTTGTTTTTCCTGAAGTAAGCTACAGGTGGTTGTGAATTCAATAAAACAGATGGTTGTCAATTCATGATACTTTCTCATCTCCTAATTTCATTTGAATACTTAATATACAATGTCAATGGTGTTAAGAATAATTAAAAACATAAATAATGCTACACAATAAATAGAATGCTTCAATTGCCATTTTCGACACTGTGATCGGTGATCGGTGATATCGGATCGGCAGATCACTGATTCCAGTGATCGGTGATCAGTGATCGGCACCAAAAACCCTGATCGGAGCATCTCTAGTTACCATCATATGTCCAGTCATGGTCTGTTACCATCATATGTCCAGTCTGTTACCATCATATGTCCAGTCATGGTCTGTTACCATCATATGTCCAGTCATGGTCTGTTACCATCATATGTCCAGTCATGGTCTGTTAGATGAAAGCACAGGTGGGTATACCTGCTGGGCATTGCTGCCTGTCGCACCTCCGACGGTGCCAGTGGGCTGACTGCAGGGTCGTCAGCCGGGAGCCACCCTTCACTGATGTTTCGCTCCTTTAATCCCGGAACATCTCAAGGTGGTGGAGCAGTGACAGGGACGTCTCCCTGCCACTCCCTGCAGCCAGCCCTAGGATCCTCCTTTCCCCCACGCCTTGTCCTTTCTTCTGAGCCAGAGCCAGAAGCTCCCTTGTTCAGCCTCCTCCGCCAGGTCTTTGAGCGCCTTTCTCAGCTTGGATCCTGTGATCCCCAGCGACCTCAGGAGCCGCTGTGTAGATGTTCCTGTATAGCCTCTGCACCCAACTTCCACAGGATAGGTGACTGCCCTCCACCCTGCTTGCGAGCACGCAGCTGCCAAGTCTGTGTACTTTTCCTTCTTTCTCTCGAAGGCAGCCTCCATCCCCTCTTCCCATGGAACGGTCAGCTCCACCATGATGACTGTCCTCATCGGGGTAGACCAGAGTACGACATCTGGCCGAAGGGAGGTTGATGTGATCTCGTGTGGGAACTTCAGCTGTCGATCGAGGTCAGCTCTCATGTTCCACTCTCCTCCAGGAGACAGGAGGGACCACTGCTTCGTGCTGCTGCCCTGACTTTCTCCCCCTTGCCGGACAAACTGGATCCGCTGCTGTGATGTGACTGGGCTGCTCTTGTTTGATTCCAGTCTGCGTGCTTCCAGAATTTCTGCTAGTTTGCGCAGCACCCGGTCGTGCCGCCATCTGTACCGACCCTGCGTCAGTCCCGCCTTGCATCCAGAGAGGATGTGTCGCAAGTTTGGGTTGTTGGCGTTGCAGAGTTGGCAGGTCTCCTCTGTGCCGTACCAGAGGTGCAGGTTCCGGGAACTGGGAAGGGTGTCGTAGGTGGCCCTGATCGAGAAGCTCAGCCTTGCTTGGGGCAGCCTCCACATATCCTTCCATGTGATGGCTCTGTTGATCACAGCCTCCCACGTTGTCCACCTTCCTTGCTGTTGTTGGCCCACGGCTCTGATTTTGTAGCACTCCTCTTCGATCTTTACGACTTCAGAGATCACTAGATCTTTCCTTTCCTTCCTCGTTGCCTTGGACCACATCTTGGGTGCTGATCCCCATCCAAAACCAATCCTGCCTGGCTGCAGCACCCCGACGATCTCCTGGTGTTTCAAGCGATTGATGGCCTGGTCAACTGCCTGCGTGGCATCCCACTTGCGTCCTGTGCGAACCTGGGCCTTGCTTTGTTGGACAAACGGGTCGGGTGAGTCTCTCAGCTCGAACACAAGTCTCACTTTCTCCTGTTTATAGCCCAGGCTGATGGATTTCAGTGGGAGCTTCAGTGTGGTTCTTCCAAACAGCGCTGTATTAGTGAGGCAGCGGGGAAGGCCCAGCCACTTGCGGATGTAGTTGTTGGCTTTTGCGTCCAACTTCAGCACTGTTGTTAAAGTGATGTCACACAACTTCAGGGGCCACATGAGACGTTGGTATAAGGTGAACTGGTAACACCACACCTTGAATTTCCCTGGCAGGAGGCTTTGGTCGATCTTCTTCAGGCCGTCCAAGAGCTGGGAAGTGACAGAAGAAGCCATGTGCTTGTCAGAAAGGTCAGCCGTGTAAAGCCTTCCGAGGCTTCGCACAGGATGGTCCACTAGCAGCGGGATCTTCTCGCCATCCACTGAGAAAGAGATGTTGTCATTCCGGACTCCTTTCCTGATTGAGAGACTGCGGGACTTAGTTGGTTTTATCCTCATCCGGGCCCATTTTAGGAGCTCCTCAAACCTCTTCAGAAGTCTCGCTGTGCACGCTGCTGTCTGAAGGAGTGTGGTGACATCATCCATATAGCTCCGTAGGGCTGGGAGTCGCAGACCTGACTGGGATCTGATTCCTCGGACCATCTGTCTTCCGCCGATTAGGATGATCTCAAACGCTGCTGTGAAAAGGATGGGGGAGATCGAACAACCCATCGCTATCCCTTTCTCCAGCCGGTGCCAACACGTTGAGAACTCCTGGGTTGTGTAGCATACATGGAAGTTGTTAAAGTAGGTTGCTAGTAGGCTCTGGATGCACGGTGGTATGTGGAAGAATTTGAGGGCAAAATGGATGAGCTGGTGGGGAACAGACCCATATGCATTTGCAAGGTCCAGCCAAACGACGTGCAGATCTGATTTGCTCCGCTTCGCTGTCTGGATCTGTTCCCAGATCATAGCCGAGTGCTCCACGCAGCCAGGAAATCCTGGGACGCCTGCCTTCTGACAGCTGGTGTCGATGTAATTGTTTGCCAGGAGGTAGCTGGTCATGCGCTTTGCCATCACTGAGAAGAAGATCTTCCCCTCCACATTCAATAAGGCTATGCCTCTGAATTGGCTGATGTTATGGGAGTCTTTCTCTTTCGGGATGAAGGTAGTGACTGCTCTGCTCCATGCTGAAGGGATGGATTCTGTTTTCCAGGCAATGCCCATTAGTCTCCACAAAAGCTTCAGGGTCATTGGGCAGTTCTTGTATACCCTATAGGAGACGCCATTTGGTCCGGGTGCAGATGCAGCTCTCGCATGCTCCACCGCCTGCTTAACTTCAGACCATCTGGGGGGAGTGGTGTCAAACTGAGAAGAGGGCTCGGGTGGGAGCGGTACGTGCCCTGGGGAACCAAGGGGACTCTCCTTTTGGCTGTCACTGAGCTGGTCCTTGATGTGTTCCTCCAGCTCCTGCTCGGTGGTCTGCAGCTTCCCCGATTTCGTCTCCTCAAGCAAACCCCGGGCGTACTTGAACGGGTCCCGGAAGAAGTTCGTCCTTGCCTTTTCCTTGTTGCTTCTACGTTTCCTGATCCTTTCAGCTCGCCTCAGGTGGGTGAGTCTGGTTCTGATCTGACTCCAGAGGTTCTGCAAGCCCTCCTTCTCCTCTTCCTCAGCTCTCCTCCATGCCTTCCGCAAACGTCGCCGCTCCTTTACCAGCTGGAGGATTTCTCTCTCCCGTCTCCCGCTCTGCCTAGGAACGGTCCTCCTCTGAGGCATCTCTCCAAATCTTCCCTTGCCTTCCTCATAGATGATATGGCCGAAGATGTTCAGCTTGGACGTTGTGCTGCCTCTTAGACTGTTCTGGAGGGTGGTATGTAAGCTTTCGTCGAAGTTTCTCCATGAATCCTTGTCGCTGGCCTTTGGCCACTTGATCTTGGGTTTCCGGTCTGGCTTCTCTGGGGTTTCCTTGGTGGATTCTCTACCTGGCGTTCTGCTCTGATGCTCCTGTTGTGGGTCGTGCAGATGTGGTTGCAAATCCTGCTGGGGAGGCTGTTCTTGCTCTCTCTCACCGGATGCAATGGTGGGATCAGTAGCACTGTGGTGCTCAACCTGGCTCTGATTCCTCCTTGTCTGACCTGCTGGCGCAGTGCAAGTTTGCATCTGATAGCTGCCGCCGCATTTTGTCCTCCCCTGGTGGATCCGCAGGCCCAAGTAGGTTGTTACTTTGGACCACCCACAGCTGCATTCTCTCAGGATCCTTTGATCGTTAGTCGTTGCCGTTCCAGTCGTTACCGTGTTATCTGTCCTGATTGGTCCATCTTCCATCCCGCCTCTCGGTGGACCGCCGGGTTGTTTTTTCCTTATTTTGCTTGTAGTTAGTTTGGGGAGTCCCTGTAGCAAGGCTACAAGGACGTGTTTAAAGGGTAACTAGCCCCGCCACCCCCGGTGCAGTCTTTCCTGCCGCCAGCCAGACTTCCCTGGCAGCCCACCAGTCTTTCCTGGATGCCAACTGCTCTTTTCTCAGTAGTCACTGGCAAGCCAGATTAAATAGATGAAAGCACAGGTGGGTATACCTGCTGGGCATTGCTGCCTGTCGCACCTCCGACGGTGCCAGTGGGCTGACTGCAGGGTCGTCAGCCGGGAGCCACCCTTCACTGATGTTTCGCTCCTTTAATCCCGGAACATCTCAAGGTGGTGGAGCAGTGACAGGGACGTCTCCCTGCCACTCCCTGCAGCCAGCCCTAGGATCCTCCTTTCCCCCACGCCTTGTCCTTTCTTCTGAGCCAGAGCCAGAAGCTCCCTTGTTCAGCCTCCTCCGCCAGGTCTTTGAGCGCCTTTCTCAGCTTGGATCCTGTGATCCCCAGCGACCTCAGGAGCCGCTGTGTAGATGTTCCTGTATAGCCTCTGCACCCAACTTCCACAGGATAGGTGACTGCCCTCCACCCTGCTTGCGAGCACGCAGCTGCCAAGTCTGTGTACTTTTCCTTCTTTCTCTCGAAGGCAGCCTCCATCCCCTCTTCCCATGGAACGGTCAGCTCCACCATGATGACTGTCCTCATCGGGGTAGACCAGAGTACGACATCTGGCCGAAGGGAGGTTGATGTGATCTCGTGTGGGAACTTCAGCTGTCGATCGAGGTCAGCTCTCATGTTCCACTCTCCTCCAGGAGACAGGAGGGACCACTGCTTCGTGCTGCTGCCCTGACTTTCTCCCCCTTGCCGGACAAACTGGATCCGCTGCTGTGATGTGACTGGGCTGCTCTTGTTTGATTCCAGTCTGCGTGCTTCCAGAATTTCTGCTAGTTTGCGCAGCACCCGGTCGTGCCGCCATCTGTACCGACCCTGCGTCAGTCCCGCCTTGCATCCAGAGAGGATGTGTCGCAAGTTTGGGTTGTTGGCGTTGCAGAGTTGGCAGGTCTCCTCTGTGCCGTACCAGAGGTGCAGGTTCCGGGAACTGGGAAGGGTGTCGTAGGTGGCCCTGATCGAGAAGCTCAGCCTTGCTTGGGGCAGCCTCCACATATCCTTCCATGTGATGGCTCTGTTGATCTGTTACCATCATATGTCCAGTCATGGTCTGTTACCATGTGACAGCAGCTGGTGAACGGGGGAACAACCAAATGTTCAGATTCGGATTACTCACCGAATCCTTTGCATTAGAGTATTTGGGCTTGACTAGCGAGTGTGTCATTGATTTCTGACAACGTTGAAATTCATTTACACTTTTCAGAATAAAAGTCAGAACATTTGGTCGATTACCGACTTGTTCCGCTTTCACCAGCTGCTGTCTGTGTCTCCATGAATAAAACTCAGCTGAGGTTTAACCCAACACTGTGTCATTACCTTTGATGTCTGACATAATGGTACTGTACTAGTCTTGCTGCTTTTCAGATACACGCTGGTTCGTAAAGAGGAGTTACTTGACTGACTTAACTGCCTGATGTTAACGTTGTGTGTGTGTGTGTGTGTGTGTGGGGGGGGGGGGCAGGGAGGAGGGGGAGGAGGAGGAGTAAGATGAGAGAGAGCAGTCCTGGCCTTCAGAAATGTTCCAACCTGTCACACTCTCATTGTCAAGACAGTGTTGGGGGTCCACACACACACACAGTTTGTTTGAACTCCCCTTTTAACTTGAGAAAAGCCACTTTCTTTGAGTTGAAGTTGGCCTGTTTTACGATCAGGTCCTAAAGATTACTAATGATTTATATGCTTCCTTCCTGTGGTAGTGCACATGGATTAAGGCTGTCCAGCTTCCCACATTGAACTTGTGGGTGGGTGTGGGTGTGTCTGTGTGTGTGTGTGTGGGTGTGTGGGTGTACAACTAAGTATAGCCGCATGTGTCACTTTATGTTGTAATGGCCCCACCATGCAGGCATGCTTGAATGTCTGTGGTTGTGTGACTTCTTATCAGTGGTCAGAAAACTGCTTTGAGTGTAATCAATACAGCTGTACTATAGTTTCTGATTAGATCTTCTGTCACCCAGAAGATGGCACTGTAACCAACACTCGGCCTTTGATCTGGAGACCGCGCACACGCACACACACACACACACACACACGGACAGACGCACAAACACAGGACCACAAATTGCCGATTTGACTTGACAAATGAACCCAGCGAAAATTCATCATGTTGTGTTTTAATCAGGTGAACTTCACATACTTATGACGCATAGGTCTAGATATGTAGACGTGTGTAATGGGGTTGGGAGACTGACAAAGGTAGCTTTTGTCACACCGTACAAACCAATTGAAAATTCTCATTAATGAAACTTGACATAAGATAGTAAGCAACCTAACGGTTTACTCAGTGTTTTTAATTCAAAATAATCTCTCTATAATTAAGCAGTTGGTCCCTGTGCTTTCTGGGACTGTAAACAACAATGTCCCTCTGGTTTCTGTCCTTAATGTGTTGCCTTGCCACCTAGAAGACGTCAGAGAGGTTTGGCAGTTGCACAGTTTGAAAGAATTCTTCTTGTGGAACAGTAATTACAATCCCACAAACCGGCTCCTCACATCTTCGTCATCTTATAGTCCGAAATCCAGTAAAAATGCTCCACTTCAGGAGAAAAAGCCCCGTAATACTTTGTCTTAGATCTTTGAAGTGCCGTCTGAGTGAGTGAGTGAGTGAGTGAGTGAGTGAGTGAGTGAACTATGGCAACAGAAATGAAAGGGTTGCTTTTTAAAAAAAATATGTACGCATTTTGGCACTTTGCGTGGCTTGTTTACGTTTTTAATACGTTTGAGAAAATATCTCCTATTGAAAATGGTGGTTACCCCACCGCATTTATGTCATGCGATCGGAGAGCCCTCCGTCTCTGTGTGTTTCCAGCCAACCCAGAGCTGGCATAGGAACCTTGTCCCAGAAATGTTTGCTACCTTCCCACAATCCCAGGCATCTTAGCTCAAACAGAACAGAGCCCATTAGGAACATTTAGAAATCAAATGAGTCTGAAACTGTTGTAAATAATCCGCAAAACATAGGGGGGCTTGCCTCGCTATAACTTTAAATGGTATTTATGTGGAATTTTCTTTCTCACCCAAAAATTGTGTGGGGTTGGTGGGGGGGGGGGGGGGGGGTTTGTCTTAACAAGAGCACAAACTACTGTTTCTCACAGGGGAACTACCCCACACATCCATCCCTTCACAGGGCCCTGCTGGCCCTTGACATGCGTGTTAACAGATCTGGGGGGGCTAGTGGTTAGCGAGTTGGACTGGTCACCAGAAGGATCATGGGAACACCTAGTGTGTCCTTGAGCAAGGCATCTTCATTGTTAAGTCGCTTTAGATGAAAAAAAACGTCTGCTAAAAGTGTGTGTGTGTGTGTGTGTGTGTGTGTGTGTGTGTGTGTGTGTGTGTGTGTGTGTGTGTGTGTGTGTGTCAGGCGTGGGGGCGGCCACCTCCGGGAAGCTGACCTTCATGGTGGGCGGGGCCGAGGGGGAGTTCACCGCCGCCAAGGAGCTGCTGGCCTGCATGGGCGCCAACGTGGTCTACTGTGGTCAGGTCGGCACGGGCCAGGTAGGGTCACCTACCACACACACACACACCACACACACACCACACACCACACACACACACACCACACACACACACACACACACACACACACACACACACCACACACACACACACACACACACACACACACACACACACACACACACACACCCTGGACAGGTAGGCATCAGATATATATATCTGTATATGTATATATCTGTATATGTACATATCTGTATATGTATATATCTGCATATGTATCTCACACAGCTTTATATAGATGTTACATTAAAAGTGGTTGACATTATTACAAATGAGATGACCAGGTGGCAATTATGTTCCAGGCCGCTAAGATCTGCAACAACATGCTGCTGGCCATCGGAATGATCGGGACCGCAGAGACCATGAACCTGGGCATCAGGTAGAGTGTTGCCATAGAGACCATGAACCTGGGCATCAGGTAGAGTTGCCATAGAGACCATGAACCTGGGCATCAGGTAGAGTGTTGCCATAGAGACCATGAACCTGGGCATCAGGTAGAGTTGCCATAGAGACCATGAACCTGGGCATCAGGTAGTGTTTCCATAGAGACCATGAACCTGGGCATCAGGTAGAGTGTTGCCAGAGGGCAGAAACTGGCCAGTCTCTTGTGTAAACGTTCTATCCTTCCTGAAAGGCGGCTGCACTGACCTCACCCCCTCCATCTGCCCTCCCACAGGCTCGGCCTCGACCCCAAACTACTGGCCAAGATCCTGAACATGAGCTCCGGCCGCTGCTGGTCCAGCGACACCTACAACCCCGTGCCTGGCGTCATGGAGGGGGTCCCCTCTTGCAACAACTACCAGGGGGGCTTCGGCACCCAGCTGATGGCCAAGGTGGGTCTCAGCACTCAGGCCTGTTTCTGTGCACATAAAATATTCTCCATGATAATTAATTATTTTTTTCTGTTAACATCTTTGTCAATTTTGTCTCTAATTAGGTTGTAGATCATGGGTGTGTTCCATCAGCGTCGCTAAAGGACAGTCCAGGCTTATTCTGATAAATCCTGTGAGATTTATAGAAAACAAATCCAACCTTATTTTGAGAAGTCTCGCCAGATAAACCTGGATTTTCCTTTAGTGACGTTGATGGAGTACCCCCCTGGATGGCTATAATAATAATACAAATTAAAAAAAGAATATAAAAAAGAAGCAGGTGTGTGTGCCCATGCAGAGCAGGGTGTGAGGTGTGTGTGTGCGCCCATGCAGAGCAGGGTTTGAGGTGTGTGATGTTTCTCTCCCAGGACCTGGGCCTGGCCCAGAACACCGCCACCAACACCAAGACCCCGGTGCCTCTGGGCTCCCTGGCCCACCAGATCTACCGCATGATGTGTGCCCGGGGCTACGCCAGCAAAGACTTCTCTTCTGTCTTCCAGTTCATACGTGACGATGAGGAGGAGGCTCAGGGTCAATAAGGGGGGGGGGGGAGCCGCCCCCTCTGCCCTGCCCCAAAGCCTTTACCAGGCTCCGCCCCTGCTCCACACAGGACTACAACGTGTGTAGTTGGGGGTGCGTTTGCCCCCCTTGAGGAACTTGGTCAAGACGTGTGTGAATTTGAGGCAAGGCCAAGGGAACGTATAGACATAATGTGATAGATGGTGTGACCACTGTATATCTCCTTTTGGGTGAATCATGTGACCAGTGTGACCTCCTGCCTTTGTTCAAATCAGCACTCCCTTTAAATCTTTAGAAACCAGCGACTTTTGAGGTGTGTGAAGAAGAACCTCAAAAGAAGCTGTTATGTAGGCTGACTAACGGTGACAACCACACCAACGGTGCTACCCTAATGACATCTAGTGGGAAGCCAACCCCAGACGTCATGGAGGAGATAACTCACGTAGTAACCCTGCTCACCAACACTAGACAGCAAAACCTCTTTACAGGTTATTTACTACAGCTTCTATTCATTTTAACATTGATTTAAACATTGATATTTTTTTGGGCTGTTTTTTTCCTGTTACTGTTTTTTCCATGTAGTTGAGTCTCTTGACATCAGTGTGTGGGTAGTCTGAAATAGTGCCTTTGTCATAATAGATATTATCTGTACGCATTTGGGATCCTAACTCGGGGTCCGTGCTCATAAACAAATAATCAGGAAAATGTCCCGTTGACTTACGCTTGCGGATTCCACCCGTAAAATCTTTGATAATAAAGGTAAGAAAGATTGGAGCTGTGTCCTGTCGATGGTCATTTACACTTTAAATCAAAGTATGCAGTCACCTTGGTCCTATAGTGTCTAGATGAGCTCCAAAGTCAACTAGAAACCTTACATATATAGTGCACACATGGCCATTTTATCAAGCACATGAAATCTGTATAAAGGTGTTTTTGTTTTTGTACTATGTTCCATCACAATGAAAAAGGACCACCTCAGTGGTCATCAACATGGTGACGGTGCTCAATCATGTTCCATAACCAAACACACACTAGAGGGTATTTAATTGGAGGCTAAACTGACTTTAGAATACAGCTGGAGGAGGAGTGATTCTGCGGAGCCTATCTATGTTGACATGTGTTAGAAAGTGTTGGAGAGGTCAAGCGACAATGACGTTGACTAGTCTGCTTGAGAAAGAAAGAGGCTTACAAATGTGTCATAAAAAGGTCCATCTACCCTTGTGCTAAAAACAACATTCTTTGGAATGTAATATGTATGGAATATGGAATAAAATATTTACCATCTCCAGACCTGGAACAGTGTGGAAAAAGCACAACAACAAAACATATCTGCCATAATCACCTGAGCCGTCAAAGGCTTTGATATCATTGTCTCTCTTTCCAAATGAATCATTATTACACTACGCTTTGGATATCCGGGTGGGTGTTAGTTTGACGTTAGGTCTTGTAGTGTGAGATTAGTTTGAATTGGTCACGTGGTTTTCAATTAAAATGGACCGATCAGAATAGTATATGTTTTTGCTATGTAGAGCTGAATAGTGGTACAGAGATGTGATGCCTATGAGTATACACAGAGATAGCTTACCAATAGAGGCCAATGTTTGTCAGCAATAGGCAGAAAATAGAAAAGTTGCATCCCCCACCTTGCCCCTCTCTCTCACTCTCTCTCTCCGTCTATCTCATTCTCTCTCTCTCTCTGGCGGTATGTTTCTGATCTAGTTTGTCGAGAGAGCCACAGAGAGGCCAAAATGCCATAGGTCACACGATCACTAGACAAACCCATAAAAAGTCCATTAAGCACTGAACACTAAGTGCTGTGTTGTTATCTACTTGGCACGTATTACAAACAGAGCACCACTTTAGTCTCATATCCAATTGGCCTTACCCTGAGTGAAAGATCCCCCTGCATGTTTCCGTATAGGCCAGCTAAGGAATCCTTGAGTTCCACTGTCACAGGCACAGCAGCGAGGATGCTGAGCTTTGCATGCAGCCAAGGGGTTCAAAGAGGGAGTGTAAACTGTCGGCGCGGTGTTTAAAATGTTTCGTGGTGTTTGATTGAATGCAATTTGGGGGGGAATTGGGTAAAAACTGCTCCATGTTGGAATTCATTTTCTTAACTTATTTTGATCATTGAATATGTCTTAGTATTATAATACGTGAGTGATCTGTGTTGCATAATGCATACTATACAAGTAACCAATCATAGTATTGTGGAAAGCACTGTGGCGGTAGATTTGGTGACAACCATATATATATATATATACTTTTTATTTTGTATTTATTTGCTTTAAATCCTTGTCAGATTGTCATTAGTGCTTCTCATATGTCCACAATCCATTTCCATCATAAATAAAAAGAATAGTGTGATCTTGAAAGGGAAGGTATTTATTTCCCAGAGGCTGATGTTACCCTAGTGCACCCCTGCAGCTTTCCTTTGCAAGTACATAATGCGGTATTCCAGCGCTTTGCATTTCTGTTTAAATGATAGCTATATTTAATACCAAACCAATATCGAGCTGACTTTTTTAGTTTTCCTTCCTCGTCGATTACCAGTCCGTGTAGACAGCAGGGGAGATCATATTTACTTAGTATTTATTTAGTTTTCCTATTTTCATAAGTAAGTACAATTTCCAGCATTCACTGTGTTTCTATTAAATCGTTCGGCTAGGAGCCTCCATTGCTTCCGTCAAATGTCCCTGATCTCACTATTGTAGAGGTTTGCAGCTCTGTGCGGTGTGGCAGAAGTAGCCCGCTTGTATCCATGAAACTCGGTCTGTTAGACATGTTAGACATGTTGGACAGAGGACATAGGAGGACGTGGGCCTAACGGTCTGCTCAATCATGTCGAGCATCCATATTCATTTTGTAAAGACTTTAACCTAAACTGACGTCATCATAATAATAATGATTATTATTATTACTGTAATTGTTGTATGGTTATTATTATTAATATCATTATCATTATCATCATCAATATCAATGGACTATTATTTAACATCAATGGACTATCATTACTTAAACTAAATTATTTCAGAACTCGTATGAAAATATAAGGACAAAACATTTTTAAAATATATTGTAGGGTCAAATGTGTAGTGTTTTGATATTCTGTTGTTTGTATTTCATTTAGCTATATTCGGGAAAAAATATATATATTATATAGGCTATATTAATATATATATATATATATATATATATATATATATATATATATATATATATATATATATATGAATGTTTGACGAGAATTAAGATTCATAACCTAATAGCCTACCGAAAACCCCAAAAGCTACGTTTTAGTTTGAAATATAAACGTTAGCCTACGAAACACTATCACAAATGCAATTTCGACTATTTTGAGTGTAATTGCTATTACTCACAAGACCCGCGAGTTTCTGCAAAGCCAAGCTACGTCGGGTCCAAATATATACCTTTACCTTTATATCTAACCTTTGTAAAGAACACAGGAAGAATGATTATACTTTTCTTCAATTAAATATTCTTACGAGGCTTTGGATCATCCAGGTCTAATAGACTATAGAATATAATATAGGCTGATTACATGTTTGTAAGTTCTCAGGCCTACTTGTCTTCATCATGCTAGGCTATATGAGGTGAAAAACTCATTTATTCTCAAACGAAAATACACCAAAGTATGCATCACATCTTATTTCCTGCTTGCACATTCTTGATTTGTATTGATAGCAACTGGAGTTGTAGCTATAGGAAAATATGACGTTTAACTCAAATATTTCAGCGGGTAAGAACGACTGTTAACACGACTTGACGTTTGATTATCAGTCTTAATAAGAGAGCTCACCCGAATGTCCTCGAGGATGTGATACGGGAGTGATTTAATAAACGTTGTTCATAAAGCTCAAAAAATATATTTAGGCTTTTCCAATGCATCAAGGCAGAACGTGATATGCTCCATGGCTCTGGGTTACGCATGTCCCTCTCCTCTTCATTGAGGGCCAATAGCCAACGTGTAGCGTGTCAGTCTCCTACAAGAACCTTTGCTTTCCTCCTTTCCTCTCCCCAGCTTCCTATTTTTACATGATTGATGTTGAAAAGCCCGAGTTATTGTTTTGTTTATGGCCTATAGGTCTACATGTCGTTTTTAAATGTATGTGGTAGGACTGCTTATGTCTCTCCAACCGTTGAATTCTCTCCAAAACCGCATGGATATACGCATAAATAACATGGCACATGGTTTAATATGACAGCCCACATTGCACTGAGCGTCATTTTGCTGAGAAGGAAACAATTCCTGAGCAGCCATGGCTGAGATATTTCCTGCCCTCTGTTGCATAACTTAGCCTAAAGGCTTTAGACTGAAACGCTTCAATCTCGTCTTCACCATAACGATGTGAGAAAACATCCAATGAAAGAGTGGACGGATCGGAGACTAGAATACGTTTTAAAATGCCATATTACTCGATACACAATATCGCCATGTAAGATTACTTGGCTGCAATTTGATACATTGCATCTTCCATTCACTATCTACTCTGGTGGGAGACCTATGGTGCAGTTTCACCACTACATCACATTAAAGGTAACATTCTCAAACTCTGTTAGGCCTTATATCTTCTTTCTGTGTTTGCCTCTTTATGAACCCCAAGCCTTTGAGATATGTGAGTGTTCATGGGCCTTTCATGTTTTCGTTTTCTGCCTCACATGTCAGTTACAATGGATTCTTTTGCAACTAATATGTTTCCATTATTGCGATGGTTTAGGTAGGCTATATATTTCAGAAATTATTTTTACGCAAGAAGAAAAAAAGGACACTCATTTGAAATGACTTACTTCGTTCCTGAGATTCTGGGATGGCGCAAATAGGGGAGACGAGGATGTTTTCTCTATTTCTTAATAACAATTCGGAATTCAACTTTTTTGAAAGCATTAATGCATATTAGTCTCACATTTCCCAGATTCAGTCATTTCTATATTAAAATTAATGTTTCAGTCTCCGTACATGTCGGTAAACACAAAACCATCCGAATGGAATTGTACTTCTAGGATATGTGTTTCTTTATTTAAGTTAAGAATTTCCACACCTCTTTGCACAAATTCATACTGACTAAGCGAATAGTTTCCACCAGGTCCCATAGCACATGCACATAAGTTACTTTGGTAATCGACAAAATCTCACTAGTTCCTTTTCACAATGAAGTCGGGTTGTTTTCTCACCTCTCCTGAAGGAATTCCAGCCAGACGGCCAATGCCTGAATGACAACAACCTCTTTGACTAGACAGCAACTTTCAACTTGACCTTGGCCTCCAGCGCGTCTAACCCGGCATATGTAAAGCTGCCAGATAGAAGGATGGGTTAGTCTTTAGATGCTTTCCGTCGGTTAACTCAACACAACATGTGTGCTGCTTCACAACGCTGCTGCGGCTTTTACGCATAACCTGATTTCCTTCACAGGATGAGGGTTTTTTCCTAAAAACTTTTTTCTTTCGTTTTTATATATTCCTTGCAGTTTCATGTTAATCAAAAACCAAATACGTCACTTCATAACACAAACTCATGCTAGTTTATGATAAAGAAGGCTATTGAATACATTTTAAAAAATACATCTAAAATTGTAGGCCTAGATTAATTATTGGAAATTATTAGAGATCACGATTGTTGATGAGTGCCTGGAGTAATATCTGGAATAAATAAAAAGCATTAATTTAATCTGAATTAATACAGTTAATAGAATCGGGCTAGTCCTAGGACGTTTCACACAGAATGTCTAATGTTGCGTCCCACTCCACTCTATTTTACAGTTTTCGTCATAATTTTGACAAACATAAATGAAGTCAATCGCCATTAATATCATGTATCCTCTGTGAATTGCAATAGCCTATACAAATTATAACTTCAGGCGCAATCGAAGTATTGCTCATAGCTATGCAGGCCACTTGGATACCTGAATCAGACAGAACTGCTCTCATGTTTAAAAATCGAGTCAAATCCTTCACTAGAGTGTATATATATATATATATATATATATATATATATATATATATATATATATATATATATATATATATATATATATATATAGTTACTGAGAGTATATCACATATGGACGTCATCTGCATTATCTGCAGTCTAGACGTTGATCATCTCTTTTGCATATCACGTGCCTCTGCTTTGGCCAATAACCGTGCGATCTTCATGTACACAGGCGCGTGAGTATCGGTTACTCTCTCAGATTCAGTATCTCTTTTTTCAGTCGTGGGGATTTGTGCAAAGAGCTGCATGGTTGTCTCGATGTAAGGCATGCCATGACCGCGTCATTACTGCTCCATTCGCGCTGGATCGACCCGGTGATGTTTCTGTACGACAACGGTTTGGATGAAATAAACAAAAACATGGAGGGATATGCAGGGGGCAATTTTGCTGCAAATCAGTGCAGGAATTTGCTGGCGCATCCGACATCCCTGGCTCCGAGCACTACCTACACCTCAAACGAGGTGCCAGTCTCTGGCATGGGCGAACCTGTCAAACAATGCAGCCCTTGTTCTGCTGCCCAGAGTTCGTCCAATGCCTCCCTGCCCTATGGATACTTTGGCAGCAGCTATTACCCGTGTCGGATGTCCCACGGCGGCGTCAAGTCCTGCGCGCAGCCCGCAGCCTATGGGGACAAATACATGGACACATCCGCTTCTGGAGAGGACTTCCCGTCCAGGGCCAAGGAGTTTGCTTTCTATCAAGGTTATTCCGCCGGCCCGTACCAACCTGTTTCAAGTTATCTTGATGTTCCTGTCGTACCGGCCCTAAGCGGTCCCCCGGAGCCCAGGCACGAGCCTCTTTTACCCGTGGAACCTTATCAACCCTGGGCTATCGCCAACGGATGGAACGGTCAAGTTTACTGTGCCAGTAAAGACCAGCCACAGTCAAATAATCTATGGAAGTCGTCAATTCAAGGTATTCACGTTTTAGCAAATAAACCTATACATATGATAATAAACATGTTAATGTTTGCCATTATGTCAATAATGTATATGCCATTATGTAACAGCAAAGAAGACACGTAATCATTATACTATACAGTGGTTTGTGTATTATTCGTTGTGTGGGGAAATCTACGGCAATAGGCTAAACAGATCAGAGTCATTAATTTGAGACCGTTACCATGTCCAGATCTTGTTAATACAGCATGTTAATGTGCTCTTTACGCTTCAGACCCTGTCTCTGCCGGGGATGGCTGCAGCTCCGTCCGACGGGGGAGGAAGAAGCGCGTGCCATACACCAAGGTACAGCTAAAGGAACTGGAGAGAGAATATGGCACCAATAAGTTTATCACAAAGGACAAACGACGAAGGATATCTGCACAGACACATCTGACAGAGCGACAAGTGACAATCTGGTTTCAGAACAGGCGAGTGAAAGAGAAGAAAGTCGTCAACAAATTCAAGAGTCCCAGTTAGCTGTGGAAAATAGGCCTACTGAAAAAATAAAGAAAAAAAGACTTGAAGGTTGCTCTATGAAAATGAACTATATTATAATTTATTACACGTACTCCGTCTCCTCGCCTTGGTTTGGCCCTGCTCTCGAAGATCCATGTTTCTTCCTGTTATTAATTGAAACCATTCGATGTCGTGTGTTTGAGGGAAAACGGAAATGACTTCCACCTTGTTGATATTCTGTCTCATACCTAAGGCGGTGGATATATAGACTTCATCCTTTTCTACAATGTTCAAAATACATTTTTCATGGAACAGATCTATGATATGAAATCTCATCATTTATTGGATCGAAAACATGAAAACGCTGTAGACACTTCCATTCCATTTCCAGTATAATCGAAAATTTACTTAAATTCATTATGAGGGTTTTTCAGCTCATGCATTGAATATGATTTATTGAAGATGAAATAGAATTGAACCTGCTACTGCAACCTGGCCTATGAGTTGACAGTTTCAAATAAAAAGGCGCATAGGCCTTTATATATATATATATATATATATGAGTTGACAGGTTTGCAACATCAAAGAACACACTCGAAGTAGACTATTATTGATTTGCTGTACATGCAACCATTCTGTGAATATTTGTTTAGATCAACTTAACTTATAAACTATTTTCATTTTAATCTTATCTGGAACGCGTGTAGCCTAACCTTTTTCTAAAAGAGAATCATTATAATTACAACTTAATGTTTTACCAATATAATGCGATTCTCTGCTAAGTCCATCCTTTGAAAATGCTGTATTTAGTTTTCTGTTATAACGTAATGTAAATAAATAATATCTGACTGCAATTAATGAACAATTACATTTAAAGCTCCATTGTTTTTGACTGCAGCAGCCATGATATGGCTCTTCACAATAAAAGTTGGAGAAACCCAATAAGACCGTGTGATGTTCATTCATTTGCAGCCAAAATCAAAAAGTCTTTAAAATGAACATATGACTTTGTATTGGCCCCTCAGAAGTGTGTGCTTGTTTCTCTATATTTGTCTCCACCTGAATTTAGGTAAACTGTACGTTTAGTTTATGGAACGGGGCACATATTCTAGATCATTGTAATTCATGTAACTCATTCAATATCCATAAATGCGTACCATCTCAAATTGACCGGTGTCTCTTGAATTAGGGGCCTGCAATATTAAGGTCTTGGATGTGTGAGTATTACAACAATGTTGCCATCTAGTGGCGGATCTTAGTCATTGCATTTGATGGGTGACCACCAGGTTTAAGTCTACCAATTTTTCATCTCGGGTTTGAAAGAAAGAATAATCCAAAAATGGATATGCACATACCTACATTTTATACTGCTGGGCAAAAAGAGTGATCAAGTCATGAATAAAAGAGTGATCAAGTCATGAATAAAAGCCGTGCTTTATTCACCAAACAACGTTTCGGCCGACAGCCTTCGTCAGCTCAACACAGAAAGAAAAAAGAAAAGAAAAGAGAAGAAAGGAGTTACTATAGTTTGTATATTTCTTTAATAAAAAGATATATATATATATATATATATATATATATATATATATATATATATAACACTTAAGACTTTTCCCCCATTTTTCTCGTATAGTTTTGTGAGCAATATGTCAGAATTCATCTTCAATTAAACATTAGGCTATAAGTAAAGCAGAGGAACGACTGACACACGACTATTTTGATTTACGTAATGGTAATTTTTACAAAAGTTTGTTGGTCTCAATTTGATAATCATACAATTATTAAATATTATAGCATGCCAATATCAGATCGTGTGTGTGTGTGTGTGTGTGTGTGTGTATGTGCGATTGAGTGTGTGTGTGTGTGTGTGTGTGTGTGTGTGTGTGTGTGTGTGTGTGTGTGTGTCTGTCTGTGTCTGTCTGTCTCTATGCGTGTGTGTTTGCGTGTGTTTGTGTGTGTGGTGTATGTGTGTGTGTGTGTGTGTGTGTGTGTGTGTCTGTCTGTCTGTCTGTCTGTCTGTCTGTCTGTCTGTCTGTCTGTCTGTCTCTATGTGTGTGTGTGTGTGTGTGTGTGTGTGTGTGTGTGTATGTGTGCATGTGTGTGCTGGTGTGCCCTCTGAGAATGGCTACTGAACATGATGGAAAATAGGCCACATTTATTCGTGTCTGCTTACTAGATTATGAATTGTGTTGAATTATTTGAAGTAGGCCTACTGATAACCATACTATAGTTTCAAAGTTGCAAAGCAGCAATATAAGTCGCTTTGGATAAAAGCCTCAGCTAAATATCTACTATACTAACTATGATCTATACGGCATAACCTTTGATCATTCCTCAAAAACAAGATACGATTTCGTTTATAAATGCTTATATGCTTACATAACAGCTTTTAATTACATGCGAAAGCACAGATGACATGCCGTTTCAGATATTTGACCGTGTAGTGTGTCTGTGTGCCTTAAGAGGCCTTAAGAGGCCCTGTTCTGCCATGAAACGCCTCGTGCTGCATCGCAGTGGCCCGGCAGCTCGAGGGAAAATGTGGCGCTGACTTGATGAAACATCTGGACGGGAGTTTGCTTCTCAAGGTATCGTTTTGCTGCCACCCAAAGGCTCATCTGTGGGTCTGACATCTTAAATATGCCTGGCTTTGTAGACGGACACATACCAGCAGGTAGACCTAATATGGTAGAGGTAGGCCTAAGCGATATTAAATTACATTGTCAATTTACAATTTAATTTAATTTGTAATTTATTGAATTTCGATTAAATAATTCGACTCCAACCATTTTAAGCCTAGATTGTAGCCGGACATATTCACTGTCTGCTGTAGCATGAACGTGATTTCGTGATTCTTTGAGGTGGGCGTTTAATTGATAATAATTGCTTCATTCAATTTCAGTTAATCAAATATTAGAGAACGTATAACATACTGAGTTACATACTTCCATATTGCATGGTTACATTGCCTGTGAAACTATAGGGACTATTTAGTGATTAAATACCTTATAAACCATGATATGAAATAATACCGGAACAGTCAGATTTAAATCTTACACGCAAAATGTGTAATTTTGACCGTAATTAGGGGTTCGTTGTGAGGTGTACCCACTGTTCTCGTTGGAATATTATTGTAGGATTATATATCGTCACCTTCTTAAAATAATGGCTTACGTCATATTTTCAAGTTTTGCGAAAAACATAATAAACTGAACCAAATCTAATATATGATATTTAGGGAAAAACATAATTTTCCTCAAAAGTGACATAAGCCATTATTTTAAGAAGGTGACGTTGTTATATATTGATTTTTTTATTTTATTTTATTTTATTAAATTTTAATATTGGAATCTGTTTGAATAATATCATTGTACTACACCTGCAGAATACTTTTCTTTTCTTTTTTAGCTACTATTATTATTATTGTTTGTTTTCAATAAAAAACACACCAATTTCAATAAGATGAAATGGTAAAAAGCACATGGTGGTACACAGAAAGGCTATTTTACTATTGCAAACCGTTGGGCTAATATAGACATAAGAACTTGATATTTTTCTAACGAATCGTAGAACAGAAAACATACACCTTTCAATAGTATTTTGAAGACTCCGTTACAAAGCTGTAATTTCAAAATAATTTGTAGTGCTGTTACTTGGCCGCAGATGTCCTTTAATGCTCTAATAGCATATACAGTATGTATGAAGAGGATGGGCGTGGGAGTAACGTGTTATTCAACGATGACAATGCATCCAGTAGCCTATATTCTCGCGTCACTTCAGCTCTAGTAGGCCTATCCCTTGTATCTTGTATCTTGTATCTTGTCTTTGACGCTGATTATTTTCCCAACGAAGGTTTCTCTTCTCTTCCATATAGTCTTTCCACATGTAGTTGTTCCTATGTGGCTTAGGCCCTCTCAAAGCAGCCACCCTTAGGCCCTCTCAAAGCAGCCACCCGTCTCAGGCTACAAAGAGAGACATCGGTGATGTACCAGATGCCTAACGAAAGTCTAACGAAAAGCAAACATTATTAATTCAGTCGCATGACTGGTTAAACATTTCCCCACCTCTCAGAATCGCCTGAGAAGGTACGCTCATTAAAGTGTTCTTTATAGCCCTTATACGACCAAACATCTAAATTGCATAAATATGCGCCCTGGAAAAATGGCTCACACCAATACAGGCAATAGGCTAAAAGAAAAAAAGGATTTCTATGGTATTAAACGCAGTCACACTGTAAATATAACACACACACACACACACACACACACACACACACACACACACACACACACACACACATTTCACCTGCCTCTCATATTGTGCACATTAATCTGGATGAGTGAGGTTGATGATGTGGGCTGTTTTGAATGTGAGGCTTTGGGGGACCAAAGAGTGGGGCTTCGGGGACTCCCAACAGCAGCATGTATTCATGTATTCCTGCTATCTTGTCAGTTTTCTGAATTTGTAAACTGATGCCATGTCGTTCCCTGAGAATTACTGGCATCTCTTTTATTTTATGTTTAAACTAAAACGGAATTATGTTATAAACCATGTCATAACCGAATGATTCATATCATTCCTGATTTCAAACTTTGAGTTGCCTAAGTCATTAGCCCGTTCACTTCTTTTGATCGGCTCTATAATGCCTCTGAGATTTACATCACATTAAATGCAATAACCTGTGTTATATTTTAGGCTATCTGTTTCTATGTTAATAAAGTTAATACAAACTCAGTCGATATGGGCATGTGTCCTTCATTGCTAAACAGTAATGACAAATTGAAATGCATTATTAACAACATTTTAACATGTAATGGCTGTTACTCATTCAAACACTAACATTGTTCAATTAGTCTAAGAGTCCATCTGTTGAAGGGCGACGTGGGGCTTTTGTCACGGTTCTCAACTCCATCCGGGGCACTGGGTGTGACCCTCACCTCCCGGACCCTCACCTCCCGGACCTCCCTCGAACTTGATGTCTGCACGCAAAAGAGTCTCTGAAGCTATTTCCCTGACCTGCAACACAGAATGTATCATGTATTATTTGCATTGCCCATTATTTCATATTTACTCAACGATTTCAACATTCAATGTTTCTATATTCGTACTCTATATAATGTGTTATTCTCCCAGGTATATTAGCAATGACTTGGGACATTGTTTCATCTGGTTTTATTGAACTTCAGGAATGCCTTTCCTGTCCCGACAATGGCCACAGTCAAATGCAAAGTGCTGAGCCTCGAGCCTGTTTTACAGGAGCCCGATTGTATAGATACAATATAAGGTGAGAAGTATATAGGCCTATCAAGAGAACATTATGTATTGCGCTCCATTGTCTTGTTTTTATGACTTGAATACGAGACCAGATATAGAGATAATGAGAGAATGCTTTTCACAGTGCCACATAACGTATGTTATATATGTGTACACCGCTTCATGCTTAGGCCCGAATTGGACGACGTTGCAATAGACAAAGGTTGAAGTCATACCCGTTCAGTTGTAGTGGCCAATACCAAACTAAACTATTGAAGTGCAAATTCCACCTTCGACTAACGCTTCGGAGATATAAACGGATTGTCTGTATGTATGTAGATCAGCCTGTCTAAAATGTTCTCATTTGGTATCTCTATTCCACAGCACCATTAGGTTACATTAATGGTTAGCCTTATGGTTGATGTGAAGTCAGCTTTTTTTTCTAGTAATCTGTTTGTTTTTTATTACGTTTCAGGTATGACTTGAAATATAGACCACATTGCAAGGCTATATCTATGAATGCGCCATGATATAGGCGAGACAATGTATTTAATGTCTAAAAAAGTGTTGTAGCCATACATCATGCCTTAAAATGGAAGAACAGGAAAAATAACAGAATAGGAGTTATGCGCACATCCTACAAGATCTGGATTTAGGCTATAATGACTTTTATCCATATAGCCTACTGTGCTATGATATCGGAAAAGTCTCTCATTGACAAACGCATTCACTCATTGGCACGCAGTATCAGTTGAACAGACGTATCTGTCAATTTCTGCCCATGCTGGTCACATGACTGGCGCTCCCAGGAATGGATGGAGATGGATCTCCACGTCAGCTCACGTCTCAACATTTCTGCTCCACGGATCTGCTTCATATGACTGGAGCACAGCAGCCCAGAGGAACGATGCGGAGGGTTGGTATTGGAGTCGGCTGCGCATAGAACCATCATGGATTTTGATGAGCGGGTCCCTGTTGGGTCGAGTATGTATTTGCCCAACTGTACGTATTACGTCTCCGGGACAGACTTCTCCAGCCTCCCTCCTTTTTTATCTCAGAGCCATCAGTCTTCTTGTCCTATGACATATTACCCATCCTCAACTCTGCCACAAGTTCCGTCTGTGAGAGATGTCAGAGATGTCGCTTTCAGGGAGTATGGCATCGATGCGTCCAGTAAATGGCACCACCGGGGCAGCCTGGCGCACTGCTACCCTCCTGAGGACATGGTGCACAGGGACAGGGGTCTCTCCAGCCCAAGCAGCTCTTTGGGGGAAATATTCGCGAAAAATACCTCCAGTGTCTACCACTCCAGCTCCAATCCCACATCAAGTCTCTATGGCAGTGCGACCAGGAATGGAGTGCTGCCGCAACCATTTGATCAGTTTTTAGATCATGCCTACGGGAACGCGGAACATGCACCAAGCGAGCTGCACTCCTCCGTGGACAGAAGCGCCTCGAGGTTACCTCCAGTCCCGGCGCCCGGGTCCGACACGTGCCGGGGTCCAGGGGAGAGGCCGCGGGGAGAGGAGAGCTGCAGCCCCGGGTCCCAGTCTGTCTCTTCCGGCAACAACGAGCCTGAGACACACAGCAGCAGCACTGGTAGTGAGTAAGGACGCGCATCGGCTCTGTGAGAAAGTTTGCAATCTAACGCGCCGCTGTTAAAGCTTTTATATGCTGTTTTATAAGCACATAAGGTTTATGGAGGGCCTGTAGATTTGCCCCAACAAAACTTTGTTATAAACGACAAGATCACGTGCTTGGGGTTGAAATTGGCCGTGAAAGACGGGACATTTCCCCGCTGCAATTTCCAGCATGCATTGCTCCAGTTTATAGATGCCTATAGCTTTGTTTTCTTTTCATAAGAAAGTTCAGCCATTAAAGTACAATGAGAAATTAATGACAGGTTATTTGCTGAATTATTTGCATGGATATGAATGAAACAATCATGTTTTTGAATGTTAATGGAGGTTCCCAATGTTTAATTTGATGTCAGTTAGGCCTAATTACTTTATATTTTATACCCTATTCTGTAAATCAGAGATATAATATTTTTTCATTTAGAGGTAATAATAACTAATAATTATCCTCTTGTTAAGGCCCATGTTTGATGTTGCCAAGAGTCTTATTTAATTTTACATTATTAGCCTACATGATTTACGCAAAACCGGAGAAACGCACAAGGATCTCAAATTAGTATTCGGCTCTATATGAGCACTCTAAAGATTATAGGGTACCACACATGTAGAAATGCTGATGCAAGCTATTTGAAATCAGTATGCATTAACGACCTTGATGGCATTGTCTGTGTTTCAGGTGGACAGAGAACGCGTAAGAAGAGATGTCCTTACTCCAAATACCAAATCAGGGAACTTGAGAGGGAGTTCTTCTTCAGTGTTTACATCAACAAAGAGAAACGTCTTCAACTGTCCAGGATGCTCAATCTCACAGACCGCCAAGTCAAAATCTGGTTTCAGAACAGGAGGATGAAAGAGAAGAAACTAAACAGAGACCGTTTTCAGTTCTATACCACGAACCCTTTGCTCTGATTCAACTTAAGACTGAGTCTGTCCCTCTCATGAAGCTCAATAGCTAATCTCAAGTTCTTTGCTGCAAACTCCAGATGTCAGACGTCGACCAAGAAACTGATTAGTTTCGTTCCTTTTTGCATGTTGTGATGGGAGGGTATGTTTAGATTTATTTGTTTATTTTTTCCCCACGAAGGCCTAATGTCTCTGTTGTTGTTATTATTATTATTATTATTATTATTATTATTATTATTATCCTCCATCATCATTATTATAGCCTAATGTTTTGCTTGTAGGCTAAATTGAATCTATTAATCGGAGTTGATATTTGGTGTTAGGATATTTGGTATAGCCGAAACAAAAAACACATCCTAGATGTGTGAGCCCTCTCCATTTCACGCAAATCCATATTTTGTCATCAATTCATACACGCGAAGGTTTGATATACCCGCCCATTTCAGGTTAAAATTTAATGTCTTGCCATATTCAGAAAACAAATGATTAAATGTCACCTACGGGGAATAGGCAATTTTTCTGAGCAAGTTACTATTTTCCCATCATCATTAATGTTTGTTGTGGCAATACGAACGTACAATAACTTGGACCTATTGTTTATGCAATGTCGATTGTTCAGTCGATACTGATATTCGAAACATTTTGTTTGGTGCAATCTCTAATTTTCTTGAAAATTAAATGAAAATATGTGCCTGCGTTTTAGCAAGAGGAAAAGCTGTTCTCCATCCAGTCAGAAATATGCTTCGTGATGATGAGTACTGTACTGAATGTCCAGCTTATTAATTAAATTAGATGATTTTGAAATATCATCTTGTGTATTGGTCCAATGTTCAGATAGCTCACTGAAAACCCGTCTTGGAGCCACTGGTTGAAATGCTTCAGTTTTCATATATTTTCTAAATTGGATGATTGGATGAACTCTACAAAACATCTTGTATTTTTTTAGACATAAAACATGCCTGGACGTGAGCCGTATCAGATGGATGATGTATATGGCTTTATTGCCTCCATCAGTCGACATTGGATCCGCTGCAATTAATGTTTAATATCCATTACGGAACTTCGACCCAAAAGGTTGACTTGAGCGTTACAACTTCATGTATCACGCACAAGCATATATCATGGGACTAGTTTTATCAACTGAATCATTCTAAAGTCTAGGGTGTAAACATGTCGCCTTTCTCTTCCTTGAAAATAATCTCAAGAACATTAAAGCAATACATATAGTACATAGTACATTTGTAGTAGGCTACATAGTACATTTGTACATAGGACCTTTTGATAAGAACCTATAGGCTATATCATGATTGTGTTGTAAGAAGTGGCTATCTGGCAATGTTTGGATGAATCGGGTCTCATGAATGTTAGGCTGGTGAAAACAACAACAAAGGGGGTCTGCCATAAGAGATAGGCCAGGCTGTAAGGCGGTGAGGCTCTCTGCATCCTGTGAGGCTCTCTGGAATCCAGCCTTAATTGGGGCACATCCTCCCTGTTGCTGGAGCAACTTGGCCATAAAACGCGTCTTCGTCTGGAGCGTTTGTAGGATTGGAGTGTAGTGCAATAAACCGTCTGAGACCAAGGTTATTAACTGTGACTAAGGGGCTGAAAACAACGGCTGGGAGCTAGAAAGCTTTGTGCTTACGGACTGTCCCGGCTTCATTTGTCTCAGCGTCTCACTGCAGCAGCAGTATTCAGGGTTCTGCTCCGACATGGATGTTTATTCCACTAGGTGGCGCTGCTCAGATCAATGTCATTGCCGTGGATCGTCTCTTGCCAAGGATCTACATTTTCATGCTTCAAAAACATCCTTATTCACATCCCGATGACATGACAGGGTTTCACTGTTCAGGTAAATATGTATGTTTTTGTTGTATATTATGTAACCTTTACCAAATATATTTGAAACAGTCTGAAATGAAAAACGTGTGGCCTATTTTTTCATGTTAAATTGTAGGCTAGGCCTAATACATATTATGACATTAGGCCTATTACACAATATTAATTTGCATTGTAACATAATAATAATAATAATAATAATAATAATTTAAATCTCACATTTTTAAATCTCAAATGGTTTTGTCTATTAGCCAAGAAAATAGAGTTTGAGACGGCGCCGTGCACTCAAAACTGGACAAGTGCATTATTCTGTGATGGAGTTATTAACTATTGACACAACCGATATCTGCTAGTGACACCCGACTTTCAGGTGTATAGGACATATTTTAGGTTCAGGTTATATTTCTATTGAGAGCGTCTTATAATAGCTAATTCTATCAAATATTATTATATACATATGTGTGTGCGTGTGTGTGTGTGTGTGTGTGTGTGTGTGTGTGTGTGTGTGTGTGTGTGTGTGTGTGTGTGTGCGTGCGCGCGTGTGCGTGTATGTTACAGAGAGAGGGAGAGATACAGTGATTAGCTGAAAAAAAGACAACAAATATGATCTAGCTGAATAACCAACTGGCCTATAGCCTATACTTGAGGACGACTTGTGAAAAATAAATCTAATTTTGGACAAGATGGTAGCAACATAATTGTGCATGGGCTGGGGGCATATTGTCACACTGCAAGAATGTTGTGGAGGGAGGAAACACGTAATTTAATTTGAAGTTAGGGAGACATTCATGGCAGTCATTTCAGTATCATATTTGTCATAGGCTAGAGGCAAGGTTGTATATAGGCAACTGCAAATTCTATGAAGAAATTCTTCAATACAAGTATATTTTGGTTTGCGGGTATGGGTCGGATTATATCTCAGTTTGCAAGTTTTCCAAAAATCGAAATAAGACACACCTTTGCTCAACAACAAATCACAAATATTTATTTCAAGGAAAGCATACATATTTTAGTTTAAAGGGTTAAAAACGTCAAAACACACCTTGTTTTTCATAATGTCTCAAATGTTTATGCACTAGATATTTTCAAGAGATTATTCTCAAATAATTGCACAATACACACGCGGTGGCAGGCCACACACACACACACACACACACACACACACACACACACACACACACACACACACACACACACACACACACACACATTTTAACACAACGGTATGTTATCTGACGTTTGTGGCAAATGTCTCCAATGTGAACTTGGATTTAGGCTATTCAGCGATTCAACGTCTGTTGTTACAAAATAAATACAGCCTTTCATTGCAATTGTCTTCAATATCTGCATTATTTTCAGTATCGGATAGGTGGTTATTTGTGTTTAAATGTAGCCTGTTCTCTCTATTTCCAGAGTATGGGCAATACGCATGTCTGAGCAAGTGTGTGTGAATGGGGTCAATGTTTACGACATAAAATGTAATGCATCTATGCCATATTACCATGCAACCTACCACAGTACTGTATTTGAGATTTAACTCATTTTTGATCCACGACTTCTCCCTTGAGTTTTTTAATCTTTAAACAAAATGAATATACGGCATTACTGACATTACGTGCTTTAAATGGGAGGAGTCTCTCCTCTTCTTGGGTTTTAATTGGCTGTCAGCTGAAGCACCAAGAAGTGTGAGTATCAGTAATTATATTCAGCATGTTTTGCACAAGAAATGTCAGCCAGAAAGGGATATCTTCATCCTCCGTCAAATTATACCTCAACAATGTCATGCTCCGACAACCAAGCTGGAAATTCGTTTTTAGTGGACTCCTTAATCAACGGACGAGCCGAGAACAGCAGTGCCCCGTACTACCAGAGTAACGGCGTGTACTTGCCGTCCGCCTCGGACTACCCTTATGGACTATCCAACGGCGCCTTTTTCTCGGGTCTCAACAAGCGCAGCGACAGTGGGCAGACGACCATGGCACCTTCATCTGGTCACTATATTCACGGGATGGAAACGTGGCTGGAGACGTCCAGGTCTTGTCGAGTGGACCAGTCGGGCAGCCATCAGCACATTGCTCCCTGCTCCTTCTCCCCGAGCATCAAAGAGGAGAACGCGTACTGCCTGTATGAACCAGAGAAATGTCCTAAAGGCTCAACGCCGGCAGAAGACATTTCGTATTCCCGGGTAACGCCGGGATCGTGCCCGGTTACCAATAATGGCACCGTGCCTGTTCCTGGGTACTTCCGCTTGTCCCAGACATACACGCCGTCTAAGGTTTATCAAGATGTCCAGCCGAACCCCACTCACTTTACTCTGCAACGTCCGTCCAGTTTGGACACCTCACCGCCCTCAACTACCCAGGCTGTGGATGCAGGCAGGAGGGAGAGTGAACCGGCCACTACCCCTACCCCGACGCCAAGCGCTGCTCAGAGAGATGAGGACCCCCGGGGGTCGTCTGTGGAAGGCTCGTCCAGCCCCGAGCCCTCAGAGAGCCGCGCACAAAGTCCCGACAAAGCAATCAAAGGTGAGTCCTCTAATGTCGCGTCTATGACAGTAAGACAGTGCATGCAATGGGGAGTGTCAATGACCTCAATGTGTGCCATCGTTTTTATCAATAAAGTTGGCTACTGTAGGATCGCTTATGATGAACATTTACGCTTCCCCATAGGTAGGCTATATGCGTTCTGCTCCTTGGTAAAGGCGAGCCTCTCTGGCTTTGACACAGAGCCCATGAGCCGGGATTTCCTCCTGTGTTTTTATTATTTTATGACGAGGAGCAGCAAGGCCAATCCAGTCCAGTCCATCTGTCCAATGCAAGGCGCTGATGTCCTCAGTCGTCCCCCCCCTCATAAAATGCATACCTATAATTTCAGTATAGGCTACGTGTACGTTTTATGTCTTAATAAATGTGTAATATTACACTAAATCGAATTTGTAAATGTGTTATATTATACTAAATAGAATTAATTGGACCTTGAACACAATGTGGAAGCACATGTAGCCAAAATGTGTGCTAATCATAAAACCGTGAATGTGAAGCCAACTGTCAGCTAACTGTCAAACAAACATAGGTCCAGCTTTTACATTTTCAATGTTCCTTTTACATAATTCTACAAGGTATTTTAGATACAGGTAATTTATTAAAGTGACTCACTGTTCATACTGATGATTGATGATAGGATTAATATTGCACTAATATTGCACAATGAATGTGCATGCATTACTTCAAGTAATTTCAAGTAATTTTCTGCGGCCAGAAACAAATAACATTAATTTAGGAACATTTCAATAGGCTTCTACAGAACTTGGTGCAGGAATAGGCTACATTGACAATGTATATGTTCAGTTTATCATGAATGATTCCCACTCATTTCTCTCTCATTTTCTTTATAGCGGATGGGAAAAAAGAAAGCACGTCCAACTGGCTGACAGCAAAGAGCGGCCGCAAGAAGCGTTGCCCCTACACGAAGCACCAGACCCTGGAGCTGGAGAAGGAGTTCCTCTTCAACATGTACTTGACTCGGGAGCGGCGGCTGGAGATCAGTCGCTGTGTGCACCTGACGGACAGGCAAGTCAAGATCTGGTTCCAGAACCGAAGAATGAAACTGAAAAAAATGAGTCGGGAAAACAGAATTCGGGGGCTATCAAACAACTTCAATTTTTCATGAGACATGTATGCGGTTGGCGCCCTCGATCACCGGCATGGGCCTAAAGGATGACCGTGTAGGCTGTAGGATAAGCCTACTATTGATAACTTATTGATTGTTGTTTTGTTTACGTTTTCTGTTCACGTCTGTTTTATTTGTCGTGGCTGTGTATTTATAAACTCAAACACACGGTCGCTTCGTCAGCACCAGGTTGTGTAAAGACAATTCGATATGGGACAACGTGTTTCAGAGTTGCACAATATCAACATTAAATCTACATAATATAGCCTATTGTGTATATATAGTGAACTTTGGGTAAAACATTGGAATCTGCATGCTGGAATAGCTCTTGGGAATTCTTTTTAAACGTTTAGCAACATTGGCCTTCATTTCGTCATGGTTAACTATACCCCCAGGAGGTTTGATTGCCTATAATATCTGCACATTTGCTGATCTTGTACTAAAAGCATCCCGCACTAATTTGTCGAGGCTTGATTCTATTTATATACAAGACAATGATAATTATAAGCAGGCCTATTGTTTACAATTCGTCTTCTTCTAGTAGTGGGAATTCATATTTGTATTCTCTCCAGACAGTTTATTGTACTCATTGCTTTAGAGAGACTATACTGTGAAAGAATGACTCATTACTATGTGGTGCGGTCTTCAATAAAACATGGCACGTTTTGTGTTGTATAGCTTCTTTTGTTTCACAGGACATGCTTCATGTATTTGAATGTACTCTTCCATACGCAGAGGGACTTATCCGCAAGGTTGCTATTTCAGTAAAGGAAAGTCTTTATACTGCTCTTTGATGCTGAAGCCGTTTATTTCAATAATAAACTTTGCCTGCATGCCTGTGCACTATAGGTCTACACATGTTGCTGGCCATTGTGAAGTTTTATGGTTGAAATCGAAATCGGGATTGTTATATTGTCTGTTGGATGGTGCCGGTGTTGGATGGTGCCATAATTACGAACAAAATAAATGTTTTTCTCAAGGACATCCTGGATGTTTGATTCATCATTAGGCCTATTTGTGAAATAAATCACCATTGACCTGTGTACAATAGTGAATTTTGGGGGGATTTAATATTTAGATTTATTATAATAATAAAAATAATAATAATAATAATAATAACTTTCATACATTGTATATTATTATATTATTGACATTTCCTCGGAGAGGAGAATGGACTGTTGCGTGGTTTAGGTAGTTTCATGTTGTTGGGCTTTCGTTGTACCCTCCACAACACGAAACTGGCTTAACTGCCTCAGTAAAACTCGGCGCATCTCAGAAAGTATCTTTACTCTCGTTTAATCCACGGTCCTGGAGTGCATTGTTACGTGCTTGATACATGATAACTATATAAATACAGTTATTATTATGATGTGCATAACAATGATTTGGATTTGTCTTCACCTATGCACAACTATAAGTAGTCTCAGCAGCATAGACTGAGCAATCAACATCAAATCAACATGACTAAATACATTTACATTTACATTTACATTTACATTACATCACCCAAAGCAGATATATGTTGGATATATACATGATATGCTATAATGTTGTCGAAAGGTTTACCTCGAATATAACGCCATTGACCCTATATTAAAAAAACGACAACAAATGTGGAGGAATTGCGGTTTGTTGATCTGGTGGCCTGTGCAGGGGTTGGGGCAGACACAGGCAAGGCCTCGGTTATGACCATGGCAGTCTGGCCTCGTGCAGCGCTGCAGCGCTCCCAGTGGCGCGCGTTGGAAGTGCCGGATGCGTCTCTGCGTCGCCAGAGAATGAACACAAAGGAACGGGTCTTTATTGGTGATATTCAGACCAGACAGCCAGGCTGTAACCTAAAGAAAAACAACTCAATTGCCCCTGTGATAAAACCCGTGTTATAGCACCCATCTCTCCCCACTCTCCCTTTGAGATGGCTAAAACAGTGGAGCAGATACTTTAGTGTGCAGAAATGGAAACGGTGCAGGTCTATACTGACACGGTTTATACTGACACCAACGCGGTGGATCTTCACTCACAATTTGCTTGGTATTGTAAACTTGTATTTTGATTATACGATTATAATAAAATGTATTTGATTATAGGTTATTTTTGGTTAAGTAAGCTCTACTTGTGTATGACGTTTCAAATGTGTACTAGGCTACAGATTTTATTTCAAAGACCAAAACGTTAGGCCTATATGCATTGATGCAATTTTGGCGAAAATTGTTATACTTTGATTTATATAATCAATTAATTCAATAATTAATGGAAGTTGTCAAGATAATGAATAACATGTTTTCCTATTTGGGGTGTTTGGCGTTGAAGACTAAATAACATCACTTTGCAATTAAGACATTCTACCTGTTTAGAATGTTGTTATTACACTTCGATAGAGGAGTCCACGCTTTATTTTATTTTTGCTAAATATTCTAAATGGTTTGACGAGCAAATATTATTTAAACATTGTTTGTATATTCTCAAGATAGGCTTTCGCCTGCTTTGTTGTTGCATTATGATTATGAATGCGAAATTGAGAAATTGCACATTTGCCAAACTGTGACTATTTCGGCAATATAGAATCAGTGTTTTCGCGCTATGGGAACGTTGTCTAACATCACCAAACAAAGTTATATTCCTCAGGCTTTGTCTGTCTGGTTTGTTCGATCGGCCTATCCGGTATAGCCTGGGCTACTCTTCGAAAAAAAAGGCATCATAGAAAAAAAAAGGTTCCAGGTAGAACCAAACATGGCTTAATATGATATAATATATGATATTTAATATGACCCGAAAGGCTGTTGAGTACCAACACAAGTCGTTACGTTCTCTACATTTATTTCTTAGAGTGTAACCCATAACACAATAGGCCTTCATGACCGATGTGTACTAATATTGGGCAATTTTACTGAATTACAGCAATTCTCGCTGGTTATGGGCTGTAATGGACAGGTTAATCGTAGCTACTCATTGAAAACGATGGAGGAGCACAAACAATGAAGCTTGTTTATTTATTGGTATTTTTTGCTCTTGTTATTATTTTGTATTTTTTAAAGTATAGGCTATAGAAGATAACTAATCACACACATGTCAGACCTATAAGATACACGTTAAAGTCTCTATTGACAAGAATAGTCATAAACTTTACTACTTATATAAAACGAGATCTCTTTCCATAAAGGCATATGGTTTTGCCATTAAAAATATGACGGGGAAAATGGTGGCCATTTAGTGCTGCACTGATTTATTATTTATTGTTCTGTCCCACGGTCACGTGTTTAAGCCATCCAATCCCATCTCGGGCAAGGTTCAACTTATTGGACGAATGTAGTGTTCGTCTTGGTGCAGCCAAGAAGTATGATTCTGCTTTTCTAAATATTTTACAGTGGGAGTATTGCGTTTCACTGTGTGTACCTTGTCATGTCGACATTAGGGACGCTGAGTTACTATTCAGACTCGCACATTCCTCCCGACCAGGGGGATATTATGGCACCAAGATACTCATCCGCACCCGGGCTGGAACAGGCGAGCCACTCGATGCTCACTGAATATGGCGAGCAGGAACATTGCCCTATGCAGACGAAACCTTCTATTTTCGGTGCGTCTTGGAGTCCCATCTCTGCTCAGTGCGCAAACACCGCATCTGCAGCACACCCGACCTATATCCATCACCATTGTCCTACAGGAGATACCGATGGAATGTTTTTGCGCTCTTGGACGTTGGAACCAGTCTCTACGTCCATATGTTTAACAGGATTACCGTCAAATATACACTATGATATCAAATCCGAGCCTCTGATTGGGACCGGTGACTGCACAACGTTGGAAACGCACACACCTCTCACATCCGACAGTCACAACGGGGCGTCCCTCGCAGAGAAAGACACGGTTGCTTGCGATGCCATTTTCTCCAAATCCAACGAAGAGAGCACATCAGCCGAGGACAAGAGGAACACCAACACAAGTAGGCTGAACACGTCATCTTTAGGTTTTCACAGTGTAACGGTGGTGGTGATGTAAATATGCTAGCCGGGTCTCTGATATTAATTAGTAGCCTAAGAACTGTAGATATAGCCTACAATACGACTAATGCTATAGTTTATCGGTGGTGGATGGATGATATGAAAGGCTACACAGTGTCAATATAACGTCAACATGACAATATTGTAGTATTTGTTAATGAATGAAAGTCATTCTTGCGCCAAAGCGTCAACTGTCCAAAGACGCACAGTCGCGTGCAGCCCCCTGAGCCCCCTGACTGACCTAGACCTAGGATGTAGATGTTTACAGGATAGGGTCTAACGGTATAGTATATAGTCTATATATAGGCCTATTTAAATCCCATTATTATTATTTCCCCCACATATTTTAAGAAGCAGGCATTAATATTGATGTGTGTAAAACAACCATTGGGTTCATAAAGAAATGGGCGAGGGGGGGGGGGGGGGGGGGGACTGGCACAATAGTAAATGACTGCATCAGAGATTGTCTCTCTCTCTCTGCAATAAATTGCGCGTTTAACCAGATTCAGATTCAGATTCAGATTCAGATAACGTTTATTGCCATTATGCTTGACACATATAGGAATTTGTTTTGGCATTACAGAAGGTGCATTTATGCTTTTTTCACATATACATGAACAAAAACAAATACAAATACAAAAAACATCCACAGTTTGCGACATGATGAATCTTGTGCACTATGCTGAGCTCTGTCTCACGTTTTCAACCCCTTTTTCAGATGACCCATCCGCCAACTGGCTTCATGCAAAATCTACAAGAAAAAAACGCTGCCCATACAGTAAGCATCAAATTCTCGAGCTGGAGAAGGAGTTTCTGTTTAATATGTATCTGCCTCGTGACCGTAGATATGAGGTAGCAAGAGTTCTCACTCTGACTGAGAGACAAGTTAAAATCTGGTTTCAAAATCGAAGGATGAAGATGAAGAAAGGTAATAAAGACCGACGGAAAGACTTTTAGAAAATGGGCAACTGGCTGATTTTCAGGGAGCAAAATTAATTCCGGTGTTGTGTTTTGTAGTTGTGTTGTTATTGTACTATTTGTTAGTTCGTTTTCTTCCATCTATTGTTCTATGTTATCTGTTTGTGAATGGGCATCTTCATGTGGTCATTAACTTTGGATGTAGTTAATGACAATTCCAATTGATGCAGATAGAACTTGTTACAAATGGTCTAGGCATATTGTTCTTTGCATGAACTGTTCAATTGATAATGGTCTTTGTGGTTTTAAATCCAATGTTTATAGCTATGATAATGTTTATGCGTTGGCTAACTGAATGTATTTTAACTATTTGCATTAGACCATTACGTTATTGCAAAAGCAACTTAGCAATTTTGGCAAATGCAACGTGAATATTTATTAACAATGTAAGTTGTCTCAGTTGCAGGTTTAGAATCCTTTACGTTGATAGAACTGATGACTCTGTGCACACGCAAAATACCTCAATGTCTTTCAGTCGTCAAAGAGTCGTTGGTATTGAGATATCAAATAAAAAGTCAACAAAATTATTTCTGCTTCGTAATTTATATTCTTTCCAAATCTGAGCATTAGTTTAATTATTACTAAACATAATATGGGCAAACACATATCACAGATTTACTTCAATTACTACAAAGTAGTTTTTTATTATTATAAAACTGAATCATACAATAGCCCATAGTTTTGTTGGCTTTTGAACCATAATGCCATAATTAACCTAAACTGAACAAGTAAATTACTTCTGAAAATTGGCCTATAGACTTTCAAAATATATTTGTTTAGAGAGATGACAAAGTACTAATGTACTTTAGGCATACATTTGGAGTTGCAAACTTGAAAACTTAACAAGGTGACCTAGGCTACTGATTTAATAGTGGCATTTCCCTTGTTTTCCATGTCAGTTTATAACCTACCACCAAGCACTATGCAACCAATAGCTCCTCTTTTCTCTATTCCCTTTAAGCTTTTGTTCATTGCTCGACACGGAGTACATCGCAACATACATATCAACTCCACTGGCGGACCAGCCAAACATGGTCTTGCTTTAGGTGTCTTGGCGAACGATATTGGTTGCCATAATAAACCACAATCACAGCTTTAACTGTTTATGGGGTGTAAAACGATTGAGGGCGGAAAGGGAACCAACTCCACGGACGCCCGTGTATGAATATCAATATATTATGCTTTTAATACACTGTATTTTGGAGGTTAAACATTTACAAGGTTGTAATGACAAAACATTATGTTGTTCAACACATCGCTCGAAAAACATCTTAAAAACATGTTTCAGGACGCGCACGACCGTGCTCTCTAACGCACAAAACACGCACACACACACACACACACACACACACACACACACGCACGCACGCACGCACGCACGCACGCACGCACACACACACACACACACACACACACACACACACACACACACACACACACACACACACACACACACACACACACACACACACACACACACACACACACACACACACACACACAGAGAGCACTGAGCCTGTTGTTTCGCCGCGCTGTGACGCAGATGGGCCAGCCTTCAAAGGTCTTAATTCAGAAAGCAGCTCAATAAAACGAGGCTTTGCCATGCTGTCTGGTTTCTCTCTTCTAATGACTTTATTACATGTCTGTTTCCGCGCAGAGGCATCCATTTGTTGTTCTTCGGCACAAAAGGCTGACAGAGAAAGACCTCTTTATAGACCATTCCAAACCATTCCAAATCCTCGAAGCTATATATAGGCCGATTGCAAATTGTGTTAACAAAATATGTCTGTTCAATGGTAGCCTACTAAAATGGTTTCTGTTAAATGTAATGAACATTTTGCACCATGCGTAATGTAATGTGACTACCACATGTGCCGACAGGCATTTGGGTGTATTTGGTGTTGCCGTTGTCATATAACCAGTAGGTGGAGGCATCGTCTCGGTGGAAGAATGACTCCAAAAGCAGCATCTTTATTGCAGATTGGCTGACTGGACGCAAGAGGGACGGATGAGACCCCATAAGATGTGTGCTTCTAGGCTCATTTAACTGACGCTTCTGTCCAGTATAGGTTTACAAAGAATGACAGATGGTGAATAAAATGACATTACCCCACCCTCCATCCTTGTATAGAGGACTATAGGATCCAAGCTCTTCTTTTCGACAGAATCTTAATTCAAAACTAAACACATCTCCGTAGATGTAAAAGGGCTCTGAAATATCAGAAATTCACCTCGCAAAAGGATATTGACTGATGTTGCCGGTGAACCTGTCACCAAACTGTTGTTGGTAACATGCGGTGCTCACACTGCAAGGTGAATGTCTGATGTTCATCCATCCAGAGTCCTTTCACCAGGATGTGTTCAGTTCTGCATCCAAGTACTCGACGGCACATCAAGGGCAGAGGGGGAGGGGTGCATTTTCTGTCTGAAGTGGCTATTTTCAGGTTTTATATACGGGCTATATACGTTTTTATTTTTTAATACACTAATGGAGAGTACAAAGGTGAAAATACCCCAAATGTATAGGCTTTCCAAAGTGGTTGAACATTGATTTTCATCAACATCCCTCTTTATTGTTTAAACATTTAACTGTAAGCATGTCACTCTTCAAGGAATTTACTAAAGGGCCAACCAATGTTGCATTGAAGAGGATTCTTTAGCTCCCATATGTCAGGATCAAGGAGATGCCTCACTCTTTAAAAAAAAACGTTAAAAAAACGACCTAGAACAGTGAAGGCCTCCTCGGCTGACCCTATGAGAAGGACTAGAGCCCTTTTCTGGTTCCATAGAGAGCCCATTTGGTTCCATGTCGAACCTTTTCCACAGAAGGTTCTAAATGGAACCCGATGGTTCTCCCACAGCTGCGGGGAAGCCTTTTCTAAGAGTGCTCGGCCAGTGAGTTCCTTGGATGTTCTTTGCAGTGCCCTTTCCTGATCCCCATGCATCAAACCATGTGTCAGCTCCAATGACAGAAGCTATTATTGAGACTTTGGAGAAGTTCAGGGCGCAGTCATGGTGATGAACACCTGGCCCTTCATCATCATTGAAGTGTTCAAGTATTCAAGAACACCCTCTACTTCATTCCATAAAAACCTGTTGTATATGGTGCTTTTAGTCATATTGAATTGTCCCCTTTAAAGCGTAAAATGTTGGCTTAATTGGCTGAATCAGATTTTTTATGTATATTCGCCTCACATCAAATCTATCACTAGAAATGCTTTTTATCATCTACGGAATATTGCAAAAGTTAGAAATTTTCTCCGGCAAGCTGATGCAGAAGTGTTAATGCATGCTTTTGTTATTACCCGTTTGGACTATTGTAACAGTCTCCTTTCTGGTCTTCTGAAGAAAGCTATTGGCCAGCTGCAATTAGTCCAAAATGCAGCAGCGAGAGTTTTAACCAAAACAAGCAGAAGAGCTCATATAACTCCTATTTTAGAAACTCTGCACTGGCTTCCTGTTAAGTTCAGAATAGATTTCAAGATCCTTATGCTTGTTTATAAAGCTCTCACTGGCACAGCACCAGAATATCTGAAAGACCTTTTGCTAGCATATCAGCCCAATAGAGCTCTCAGGTCTTCTGCTAGCATATCAGCCCAATAGAGCTCTCAGGTCTTTTGCTAGCATATCAGCCCAATAGAGCTCTCAGGTCTTCTGCTAGCATATCAGCCCAATAGAGCTCTCAGGTCTTCTACTAGCATATCAGCCCAATAGAGCTCTCAGGTCTTTTGCTAGCATATCAGCCCAATAGAGCTCCCAGGTCTTTTGCTAGCATATCAGCCCAATAGAGCTCTCAGGTCTTCTGACGCTGGTTTTCTCTGTGTACCACATGTACAAAAGAAGAGATTTGGTGAGGCTGCATTGTCATTTTATGCACCCAGATTGTGGAATGCACTGACAGTTTACATTAGGGATGCAACCTCAGCAAATATGCTCAAATCAAGACTAAAAACCCATATTTTTATATATCGCTTTTAATAAAGCGCTATACAAATAAAACGTTAGTATTATTATACAGGAAATTGATTGGTGTGGTTGGTGCATAGGACATAAAGATACAAACAACACTCTATAACTACTAGCGCACCTTATGTTTATTTAATTGTATTATTAATGCACTTTATTAAGCAGAAGTGGAAAGAGATGTCATGTGACATCAGTAACACAGTGGACTATTTATATAGGCCAACAATTGAGGCGAAACTTTTTGGAAAATGTAAGTCTATTCCCAACGTTCGGGTTATTTATAACGTTGAAAAAATAAAATAAACAATGTACGCATCTGTTATAGTTTTTTGTATGCCCGGGGGTCCTTATATCTTTACAAGGGCCTCAATAGTCTATTTTTACTAGGGAAAGTCTCAATTTTAAAATCATGATATAGACCTTATACCCTAACAATGATCGAAAGATACAAAAAGTGTTTATAATTGATGACTGCGGTCTATTTGTTTTGATTATACTTAATAGGCCACCGTTTTATTAGTTGTCCTAATGCAGGCTAATATGTTCTCTATGGGTGTCTCTCAAATTGAATAGGGTCACCTTGTTATTTCACGAGGTGGCACCGCGGCCTTACATGACCTAGTCCTTGGATAGCTTTGCGCTTTTGATGGTCTTGTATATCCTAGGCCCCTGAACAAATCTGGACCAGAGCAACTCGCAAAATTAATCTCGCATCGTCATATCCGGTATCATAATGTTCACACGACCCTCCTGCATGGCCTAATGCGCATGGCTCATCTCACAGCTATGGTGGCCGACGGTTACATATAGGCTAATCTCACAGCTATGGTGGCCGACGGTTACATATAGGCTAATCTCACAGCTATGGTGGGCGACGGTTACATACAGGCTAGGGAACAATGTGTGTGTAGGAGGTGGATGAGCATCTCTATTGTGCATCATTGCCCGTCTCAGAAGACGATAGTCTTGTGGATATAGTCTGGATTCCTAATAGAAAGACTTCAGAGGTATCCCTCCTTTCTCTTTATCCTTGTCTTCTCAAACCACCCCAGTATAGTTCCCCCCATAGTCTGGCATCTGCATGGATTCTTACATTATAGTCATATAAAAACACTAACACTTACAATAAACTATAAACACTTATTTCATCATTTGTATCCATGTGTACTTTTGTATTATCTTGAAAGTATCCCAAATATATACCTCCCCAAATGAATGGCATGCAGCCTCATTGAGTAGTGAATTAGTTTCCATAATTATGATTATTTCTCAAATCAAAACACAGGACATCCTCATGTGCAAATGTTTATTGCTGCAAAGAATAGACACAGTCAGTTGGTCTCTTGAGCCTCGTCGTTACAGAGTCCCCCTGTTGGACCTCGTCGTTACAGAGTCCCCCTGTTGGACCTCGTCGTTACAGAGTCCCCCTGTTGGACCTCGTCGTTACAGAGTACATCCCCCCTGTTGGACCTCGTCGTTACAGAGTACATCCCCCCTGTTGAATCTCGTCGTTACAGAGTACATCCCCCCTGTTGAATCTCGTCGTTACAGAGTACATCCCCCCTGTTGAATCTCGTCGTTACAGAGTACATCCCCCCTGTTGAAGGCATCAAACTGCAAAACAGAAGAAAAAAGTGTGTATTTTCTTTTCCCAAAAAGCACGTTGTAGTTATTATATTACAGATTTTTCTCTATTATTTTTCTCACTATTATTTATGTGTATAAATAAATACATTAGCCCAGTATAGGGGCAATAGTATACATTCTTCTACTAATCCAAATAATGAGGAAAAGTGTGACGTTAAAATATTATTCTCTCGCTGAAGTGAACTGGCTCTCCTTTGGTCCACTATGTTTCTGCCCAGCAGCCAGGATGTCTGTATGATGGGGTAACAGAAGATGTCTGTATGATGGGGTAACAGAAGATGTCTGTATGATGGGGTAACAGAAGATGTCTGTACTTGATGGGGTAACAGACGGTGGATGGAGCTCGTCCTAGCCACTATTCATCCAGGCACACATCACAATTAAAGTTCAGCTTTATTCAACCAAAAATCTCACGTTGATTTAGGCAGTTAAGCATATATAAAAGCAATAATTTACACAAGCTGTAATTAAAAAATATTGTCAAGTAGTAACATTGATTGAATAAAATAAAATAAAGAAATCTTATTGAAATAGGTCGTTTAGTGTACATTAGTTATATCAAAACCCAACAGATGTATGGGTTCTTTGTTTCCCTTCTACAGATTGGGCTTCAGGCCTGTTGATAGATAACACCTCGTATGCGAAACACTATAGGAATAAGGTATAATAATAATAATAATAATAATAATAATAATAATAATAATAATATAAGCCTACCTACATGTAGTATTAACACATATCAGTATTAGTCATTTACGGGTTAACACGCCACATTTGTGAAGATATGGCTGTAGTCGTAACGATATTTACCCCATTCAATAAGATATAATATATCTTATATATATACAGTATATCTTCTAAATATTACTTGAAACAACAATAAAAAACAACAACAATTGAATCATGTTTTCGCTTCTCAATTGCTTATTGATGAAACTCTTGTCGAAAGCAATCCCTCGAGTCTATTGTCCTTTTCCAGAGACATAAACCTGATATGCGTCTCGCTCTTCAAAGCAGGTTCTTGCATTTATGTTATGCCTATTATCTAATCAGCAACAATATTGTATTTTATTAAATAAGATGTTTTTTTAGTCCGTGGACAAACATGTGAGAGGTTGAATGTGGGATCTTCGCAGAATGCCAACACCCACTCACCTTTGCAGACAAAAGATCGTGTGTAAAAGAAAATCCATTCGTTGCTTTCTCACCAACTCAGTCAATCCCACTCTCCTGCTGCCTTTCTGTCAAACATTGTCCTTTCAAAAACGAACATGCAATAGATTTTCCGTTTTTTAAACAAAGTAAGGCAGGGTTACTTACCTATAGGCCCTTTTTCAACATGAAATAGAGAGACATAATAAGGACATTATTTTGGCTATAGGCTACTATCCTTTTTCAGAAATGGAGTCCTAAAAGAAATGCCACTGCAGTTTCCCATGCATAAGTACTATGTTGTTCCCAGGCTCTTCCTGGCCACATATGATCTAAGAGAGTGTTAGATGGTTTAAATGTGTTCTTAGGGCACGGAGCTGTCAGACCTTTTGGCGAGCAAGATTGATAGCGCGCAGGCTTCCAGGGCTCTTTGTTTGGAATATAAGCAATAAACGGCCCGAGGCCTACCACTTTTCCTCAGTTAAGACTGCTGAGAATACTATTAAAAACATCTGGTTAAGAATAATTTGATATGTATTTTAATGATTTAATTTATATTTATATATATTTAATTTATATTTATTTATCTCAAACTCAATAGAATGATTGAGAAGGCATGCATCAGAGAGGTACTATCAATAGGCATAGACTACCTCAATTACAGATGTAATCGTG
>NC_137680.1:33098394-33113394 GCF_963989245.1 Nansenia antarctica
TTAAACAGCAATGACAAAAATCTGAAACATTTTCCTAACCCATCACCCACTGTTCCTATCTGCGGGTCAACAATAGGCCCGGACGGCTGCGCATCTGGCGGGGACAATGGCCATTCCGTCTCTCATTCCCTGGACGTCTCTTTGCAGGACTTTCACGTTTTCTCATCGGATTCCTTCTCTCCGAGTCTGTCAGATTCTATAGATAGCCCAATGGGTTTATCAACTGAAAGTTTTGATTTTTTCTCAGAAACGCTCACAACAATCGATCTCCAACACTTGAGCTATTAACTGTCTTAAACCCCCCCCAGCAATTTAGTTTAGAAAGAGCTTTATCTCCTTACAAGTAAATTGGCCTATTTGTTTTTTTTATTTCTTTATTTTCGACTGAATTGATTAATACATGACCCACATGAGGTAAGTTTGAACAACAATATGAATATGTTTGATGCCACTATTACAGCTACAGATAAAAATATTCCTTTTATTTTTGTATCATATTTGGGTACAATGTCATAGCCTATTTTCTTAGAATAAAATTGTATTTACCAGAAATGTTGGTGTTCTTTACTTATTTACCATGCGAGTTGTAATAGGTATAGCCTAATATATTCAATTAGTTTCATGTGTGCAAGAAACAAGAGACATGAATATAGGCCTGAAAACAATTGGCTTAATATTCAGTGGAAAACAAATGATTGCGAGTGACACTAAAAATGTGCTCTTTCCTCCAGTGTGGTGCGGGCAAACATTGGCCTACGATATACAGAATATTAGGGTTCACATAAATCACAAACATGTCACTCTTACCATAACCTTAAAGGCCTATAGGCACCATAAGCGATCATTTTCAAATATTGTTGCACCCTTCCAAATAAGAATATGACCTAAGATGACACAACATAAATAAAGTATGCAGCACTTTGCTTCTTCCTTGAAAGTAGAACGGCGATGAGTGATTTTACACTATAGCTGTTGAATGAGACATAGATTACACTGTTTCTGAGTTCATAAATCACAATGGTTTATGACTGGGGACGTTATTAAAGAGATTAATTGCCTTACTACATGCACAAATAAAAACAATCTCGGGAGTTCACGGCCAAAAGCTGTAACTTTGTTGGCGTTCTACAATTACATTTTATAGCCTATAAAACTTACAGCATGAGGCGGGTGCGCGTGTACGATCACACAAAGTATAGGCCTATTTCAATCCCATTTTAAAATGTAATTGGCCTTTTTTTCCTTTTCTTAAAAGAAAAAGAAGTAATTTGATAGATTAGTTTATTTATTTCCACTCCAGTCACACGAAACACAGCGTTCAGCGTTATGTGTCATAATGTGGTTGTTTTGGAATTCATTAAATGTAATTGGCTATCTTGCTGTTTATTATTAACGGTATAGATTAGCCTAAATAGACTTAGGCCCATGAATATTGGTATCCACGTTACATGGGGTATAGGCTTCATGACAGATTAAAGTGGAAGGTTACCGTGAACGTGATTACTTTTCAGGCGTTCACTCAATATTTTACACAAAAAGTATAAAAATAGATAAAAATATATTAATGTATTATTGCCTGTATATCTAAAAATAGGCTATACACATATGAATACAAGTTGTATATATATATAGGCATATGAATACAAGTTGACGGTGTCTTTTCTTCCCCCCAGCCTTTGCATTCTAGGGTTCTATTCAATAGGCCTATAGGAATCTGCTCGCATCAAAAGCCCACTCATTTCAGTGGCTCTCCGGATAAACTCAAAGCACCGCCATTTTCTAGAATAAGGCGCGGACTGCATGTGGCCGCTCTCTAAGCGCATATACCGCTCTGAAATAGAAGAATGTTAGAAATCTAATAGTAATTTAATGTGAAAAAACAAACAAACATGTGACATTGGTCTACAGCCCAGCATTAAAAGCTTAGGCCTACTCCCACCACATGATGTAGCAGGATCAGGATGATAGTCCCCAATGATGGACCCTGCTTGCAGTCTATTATAGTTACGGGGAAAAACAAGCGTCAAAAAGAATGAAATGAAATGTACAAAAATAAGCTATAGGGATATTTTTTAAATAACCTGCTTCTAATGTAACGATATAAATAAGTCTTGCCCTCTATCTGGCAGTAACAGCTATTAGCACCTAACACAATATTACATTTACAGTAACAAATCCATTTCTCAAACAGCTACTCTGAAGAAATATCTTCATCCACTGCTCTTGTTTAATAGCTGCCTCGTGTGTCCACGTCCCTGACCGAACCAGGTCTGCAAAGGGAGATGAAGGACAAAGATTACTCGTCCAATGAGACAATGATCAATGACTCTGACAACAACAATAATATTATGATTAATATTATTATTAATAATAATGGTAATAACAATAATAATAGTACTACTGATACAGCATGGGTGCATGCAGGAAGACCATGGGATTGAAACAATCTTTACACTATTCAAATCAAAATGACAAATATATGGCATATATCTATATCTATATATCTACATCGATATATATGTATATTGTTACCACCATCAAGTTATTGTATGCCCTGTCTAGTCCACTTTGATCATGCCTCCCCAACCCTTATCCACAAATTCATGATTTGAAAACACAGAGTAACAGGTGGAGGAATCTCTGAGATATGATGTGACATATGATGTGGTATTGGGAGATATGATGAGACATGGGAGATATGATGAGACATGGGAGATATGATGAGACATGGGAGATATGATGTGACAACTTCTTATTATTAAGAAGTTATTTCTTCTGAGTGGGGCACTCCCACTCATATTTGTCTTTTGTATTGACAGAGACAGTATAGATTATAAGGATGTGTGAGAGAGAGAAGAAGACATGCAGAACCTGTGGTTACCTGGTCAAGGCTTTACCCGTTACGCCACCAAGCGCCCCAAGTGATGACAACTTCTAAACTGTAAACACCACCTGAGCAGGTTCATCTGTAGAAGCCCACCAGGCAGTCAGTCAAGTGATTGCCCCCCCCCCCATTGACCTGCCACTGTAAATGTTACACCCCAGCCCTGCAGGGCCAATGAAACTCAGTCTGAGGAACCCAGAACAAGGCTCTGATTGGCCACCTGCATGTGTGATCTTTTCTCCCTAGACACCAGATCTCTACACATTAGTCATGTCTGACAGTTTCCACTTTTGTGTACATAAAATAAGCTTTGGAATTCTGATGACCCCCCCTACCTCACTCTCTTTCAGTTCCACTGTCGCAGACATGTAGTTGTGTCGCAGATTGTCTTGTGTGACTTTGTTTTGATTGGTTATTCTGTGCGAACCTGCTATGTGATTATTAAATGAATCAAACTAATATCTTGTTAAACACACACACACACACACACACACACACCCACACCCACATACACGCACACACACACACACACACACACACACATACACACACACACACACACACACACACACACACACACACCCCCACACACACACACACGTATGACATAATCATCGATGCTGCCCCTCTATCTCTGCTACCATGTATGTCTTGTCTGTGCTTTCATTGTGGTTGCTGTAAATATTATTTTCCCTTGTCCCCTTTGTATTGTTTTTATTGCGTGAACCGCATCGATTGCTGCCATCATCTGTGCTTGCTTGTTTGTGCTTGCTCCAATTGTGTGCGATATGTTTGTATGTCTTTCTCCATTTTGCTTATGCTTCCTGTAATTGTAAATGTAATCTACTTTTTGTCTTTTAACTTAACTAATGCTCTAATGCCTACTGACAACTTGCCGGGGACTACAGCTGGAAATGGGCCTTGTAGACATAAATCTGCTCCTTTTACGGCACAGTTAATTAATGGGGACTGTCCACAAAATGATTAAATAACACACACACACACACACACACACACACACACACGCACACATACACACATTCCAACTCTGGTGCTAATATCTGAAAGTGAAATTTGTGAACTGAACTAAAGCCAGATTGCAACAGAGGGCATTATGGGACCTGACATATGACACTGGCATTCTCCCCCTCCTCCCAAGGTCATAGGTCAAGCCACCTCTCATCTCCTTCGCCATGCAGGATGGAACCACTGCCGGGTCAGCTGGGGGTCAAGTGGTGGTGAGTAACCACAGAGGGATTGTACACCACCAGCTTCTCAGGTAAAAGTCCCCAGCAGAAGATTCATCATCATATGGGAGCATCTGACATCCACACCAGGATGCTGTGAAGGCTGAGCACTGACCAATGAAACCTTCTGTTGCGGTTTATTATGGAATCCCAACAGCTCTGAAATATGAGACCATGAACCTCTGGCTCAGGACCGGTCATACGTCTAAAGAGAAGGCGTGTTGGGGAACACCAGGGTTGTTGATCCTGGTCATAAGCGTGTTTCACCTTACACGCCAAAAAGTCTCAACACATTACAGTAAAAGAAGTCAAACTGGGAACTAAGTTGATTTACTAATCTACCTCATCATGTATGTGTTTATGCTGTATGTGTTGTTCTGGGTTGAAAAACCAATGCTCATGGAGCAAGGGTCCAGGTGAGGAGGGGTCTGTATACCTAGATTAGATTAGATTAGATTAGATTAGATTAGATTAGATTCAACTTTATTGTCATTGCAGAGCACAAGTACTATACAACAAAATGCAGTGATAGGTAGAGATAGGGATAGGTACAGTATGGCAAGTGTGGTAGTTAGAGGTATATACACAGTTATGAGTTATGTACAGTTAAGCTAGCTATGTACAGTTAAGGTAGATATGTTAAGGTAGCTGTTAAGGTAGCTGTGTACAGTAAGGTAGATATGTACAGATGTATAAATAGAGGCTATATCAAAGGAGGTATGTGCAAAGGTAGTATTTGTAAACAGCAGTAGTGCACTAATCCGGATTCCCTGAGAGATGAAAGGGTTGGTTGGAAGAAAGGTCCCCCTCAGGTCTTGGGAGCCTCACCACCCCACCTGCTAGGCCCAAGCTCCACACATATAGTACCCCCAGAGGTGGAGGGGTGACAGGTGGACAGGGTTAGTCACTCCTGTCTCCCTTCTAGGTATTTCTAAACAGGAAGCTATATGGATAGCTTAAAGGCTGAGTCTTTTTTAACATGTATCAGGTGATACTGTTTGTCACAAGATGAAGATGAATGAGGGATTGACACAAGGTTAACCACATCTATAAACACACAGAAGCCTCCCCACTCACCCAGTCCTACTGTAGAAGGTGGCCAATAACTCCCCTGGCTTGCATTTGTTCAACATTTTCTGTCCATGCGAAAGCTTGTAAACCACGAGATGAGCAGCCAACATTCCTCAAATGGCAGAACACAGAGCGCTCCCTTGAGCGTGCAGCTTGATAATGGCCCAACTATTGCCCGCCTGGGGGAACTCTAGGATTAGGGGGAAAAAACAATTTTCAACTCAACAATGACAGTATAATAATAGTTTTGCTATGATTTGGGATGCATCAGAATCAGAATCGGAATTCTTTTTGTATTGCCAAGTCTGTTTGCACATAGGAAATTGACTTGGTGAACTGTGACTTCATCGCACGGAGATGATCTTGAGATGGCTTGAGACTTCCTGTGGGTTTGAGGAACCATGGTTGAGTGCAGCGTCTTCTGGTTGCATCATGACACTGATACTCGACCCCGCGGTGCCCCAACATCCCCAGCAGGCTGACACTGACTGATCACCCCATCCCTTTCATCAACATAGGCATACCGTTGGAGTTGTTCTCTCAGAGAGGACTCTGTGCCTCAACAGCACATCTATCCGCTGAATACCTCTCACAACACCACATCTATGATGATGCCTTAACACAAGGCCTTGATTGACGTGGCACTATCTGCCACACATCTGATATTCATCAAAACATCCTCTAAAATGAGCTTGGCTTGAAAAGAGCCACTGATCCTCCAAAGAATACATTCAATATTTGGAGGGACTGAGAAGAAAGGGAAATAAATGGACTGAGGCCGCCGATGAATGCCCCCCAAAATGAAATCTCACACCTTCCAAATGATTGTATCATCCATGTGCGTCAGTTGATGAGCCAATGAGAGTGATGACGTCAGAGACATGTTCTCTGGTGTTTGGGGGGGCGTGCCCTTCAGGTGCTCCAGCGAGGGGCAGGGACACGGCACATGGTCCATCATCTGATGAGCGGAACGGCTATTGTTGTTTTGTATTAGTCAAATGAGACGCTACTGTAACTTCCGTGTCTCTCAGCCCACCAGTGCTTCCGTGTTAACGGTGCTGCTCCCCTTGTTGGACTAGTTGGTGTGTTTAGTTTCATGTTATTAACGCTATGCGGGCATTCCCAGAGGAGTTCTCCACGCTTCTTTCAGGTATTTACTACTGGATGTCAATTGCGTTGCTTATGTAATGCCATTACAACCATAAACAGTTAAGTCATACTTGGAAGTTTTACAAACATTTTCGAACTGTTTAGTAAAAGAGGAAGTGTTTCTCCAGCAGCATGAACGGCAGTGGTCTCTTTGCTTCTGCCGAGGCTATTATTATAATTATAATTATTATTATCACCAACAGACCGAGTAAGGTGCGCTCTTTAGACTCTTTAGAGACTTAGGGAATAACATCTCTCAGTTGGCAGTATTCAAAAGGTTACCAGAAATTGCCCACATTGAACTATTCATTCTTTGAAGGTTTTTTGAAAATCCCCCAAAAGTTGATCACAAAACAAAACACAATTCCTGAATGAAAGTTTGGTTGGTAAATATCTATTGTTTTGTTGTTTACTTGAATGATTCAATATGGGAATGGGGAGCATCAATCTGTACAATGTCTCTGTACCATTGGACAAGTCGTCACGTGACCTGATACTTCAAACAGCTCTATTGTTGATTTTGTCTTCCCTTTATTTCAGATCTTGAAACGTTTCTCTCTGATGGTCTGAAGGGAGAGAATCTGAGTAAGAAGGCAAAAGAGAAAAAGGAAGCCTTCATCAAACGAATTAAAGATGTACAATCTGGGTATGCATACATTTTGAATGTCATTACATGTATGCATTGTGGTTTTGCTAAATAATTGCACATTCATAAATGTAGAGTAGGTCTGTTCGTCGTAGCAGTTGCTATTCTTCCAGTAACAATGCTTTCTCATTTGTTCTTGTTTCCTACAGCTACCCTCAGGATTTCAAGGAGAAACGTGAGTTTGATGTCTTTATGTTTGATATCAAATTGTTTCTTCGATGCACGGTGACTCACACAACGTGCCATGCCTTTGTCAGGATAAAGTCATTTGACAACTTAATCCGCCAGATGCAGAGGAATCAGATGAAGAGGAAGAGTTTGACAGCAACAACGATGGAGGATCGCTGCATTCAGAGCGCACAGACCGGGACGAGGAGCCCTGTGAAGGTGAGTCACACAGAGTCTGCTGTCAAACCTACTGGCTGAGGCAGCATGGGGGCCTGCTACAATGGGCATTGTCAAGATACTGTGCTTTAAGATTAGATTAGATTAGATTCAACTTCACTGTCATTACAGAGTACATGTACCAGGCAACGAAATGCAGTTTAGCTAACCAGAAGTGCAAATAGTGATATAAAACAGGATAGTGATAGGTACAGTATAGCAAGTACGGTTGTAAGAGGTACATACAGGAGATGTATAGCAGTAAGATATAAACTTTAAATACAATAACTGAAATGAAAGACCTGACAAGATGAATATTTACAGCTGAAATGAAGAAAAAAAGACCAACTGGCACACAGCCTGTACTTCCAACTGGTGTGTGAGAAAGTGAGAGTGAAGGGAGAGGGTTAGACAGACCCGGCAGACATTCCCATTGTAACTGGGCAACAGACTTTGGAAACAATTTGAGGGGCACGACTGCTGTGGGTTGGCCCCCCTCCCTGACAGAGAGAGCATGCTTTATTACCCACCGTCTAGAGAGCGCTGCGTACAGCCCGTATATCACTGCCTCCCATTTCTCCTGTAGTCAAGGAAAATACATTTCTAGATACACACAGTGGCGTCGCCTAACCCGTGCACAACACACCATTTCAGTAACCTACAGATTTGTGTGTATCTAGTTTTGTTAATTGAGTATCAAGGTAAACATTGTGAAATGGTGGTTAGGCGGGGGGGGGGCGGGGGTTATTGGCCATTCAGCAGTTGCCAGTTTTATGGCCCCCTCTTTCACACAGAGCAACTTTGACACAGCAGTTGAACATTTGCATTGAAGTTGTACTCTGAACTACTAGTCTCTAGTCTGAACTACTAGTCTTTAGTCTGTAACATTGCGTCAGCCTAGTAGATGGCAGACCAACGTGGAACATATGGGCATTTTCCCATCAGCTATTGGTTGATGTGTCTTTTTCTACAGCCTTTCTACCGTATTTCATTTACTATGATACTAATTCACTGTGAGGATGGACTATGCAAATCAGAGCACGTAGACGTAGTACCACTGTGGTATAGTTGCAAGCATGTTGATAATCTTTTCACCTGCCAAAGTAACAGATTGTCATATGAGCTGAGCTTTAGTCACTCATCGCAGCGAAGGTGATGAAAAATAAACGGTTGATCTCACCCATCCTTCTTCTCCTCCTCAGGTGCTCAGTCTCCACCTGTGGCAGCCCAGGACCTGCAGTTTGTCTTCAAGGCTGGAAATCTGGAGAAACGCAGAAAGGGTGGGTGTCTTCACTGAGATCCACATGACAACATTTTGTAATAAAAAAATAAATAATCAAATGTTGTAAATACTGTTTGACCCTTTGTGAATACGTGTCCCTGTCGTCTTGGACAGACCACAGCTTCTTTGGGACAGAATGGCAGAAGAGATGGTGTGCCCTGAGCAACCACACATTCTACTATTACGGGAGTGAGAAAGGTATAAACAGATGGTGGAAGTCGGACGAGCTCTCCTCTAATATAATAAGCTACTCTGTTCGGTGTTGGTGTTGGGGTGGAGATAATTCTATAAATTCTAGTGGACTGCACCTATCCACTGCAATATTGAATGTCGTCTCATAGCTTAACGATGATGATGATGGGGGTAGTGGTGGCCTAATGGATAGTGAGTTGGACAATTCCTGTGGAAATTGTGAAGTGTGCTTGCCCCCCCCCCCCCCCCCCCCCGGGCCACTCCACTGCATCCCCCGACGAAGACCGCGTTTTGTCTAGCTCACCCAGGGGCCGAGCTAACTAGCGCTAGCTAACTAGTTAACGCTAGATAGCTAACTCCCCAGCACCCCCTGGCGAAGACTGCGTGTCTTTAAGTCACTCAGAGGCCGGTGTTTTGAATATTGCCCCATTCATTGTCTATGGGATTTTTTTGTCTGCTAAACGGGGCTTTGTGGGTAAACCGTATGTAAACTGGATAATTCCCGTACAAGCAACGCAAGCTGGAATGAGCTGCACGTTTTGACACCTCTTATATCAACCTAGTGCCAAAACTGTGGGACGAGTAGCCGGGTCGAATTTTGCTATAATGATTAAGAAGAAAATATATGTACAATACTAATAAGTGCTGCTTGCTACTGCAAGCACACTTAATTACTCCAGGGAGACTGTAATCCCTGTAATCTCTAATTGTAAATCGCATTGGATAAAAGTGTCTGCTAAATGTTTAAAATGTAAACGGTGCTGCAGTAATTATCCATTGTGGCTGTTACTGCAGCTGTGTTGTGTTTACTCTCACTCTCTCTCGTCAGACAAGCAGCAGAAGGGAGAGTTTGGTATTGATGGGTACACTGTCAAAATGAAAAACACCCTGCGCAGAGATTCCAAGAAAGATTGCTGCTTTGAAATTTCTGCTCCTGACAAGCGTGTATATCAGGTGAGCTAGTCTCTTGATGACACTTGTGAGTATGCTATAATCATTACAGTCTGTCAACGCAACATTCCTGACCCTAATAGGGCTGAAGCTGACACTCCGATATTTAGGCCTTCATTAAATATTTGTCTTCTAGTCAGCGTTCTCAGCTATGTTTTTCCTTTCCTTAAGGAACATTTGGCTAATGCATACATACAGTGCTGTTTGCTTATGTTAATTGATTTAGGAGCAGCTAAACTGCAGTTTCCTCCTCCTCTCGCCCTCTCCGCAGTTCTGTGCGTCATCCCAGAAAGAAGCCGAGGGATGGGTGGAGCAGATAGATTTTGTGTTGAGAGGTTTGTTGTTTGCTATACTCATAGAACACATCTGTTATTCTGAACGGACCATGCATTTTTCATATCATCATCTCTTTAAAGGAAACATATTATGCTCTTTTTTTCTCTCCACAAGTTAATGTAGTTCTCTGGGGTCCCTCAAATCATGTCAAGAAGTTTTACGTTTTTTGTTGAAAAAAAACACTCGATCTGAAATCTAAAGGCATACCTCAATACACCTCTGTTGCAGTCCTTTTCTCGACGGGCTGTTTTTGTGTCTGTCGCTTTAAATCTGAATGAGCTTCTTCTCCCCACGCCCAGCTCCTGAGGTTAGCTAGCTAACGCCCTGTAGTGCTGAAGAAGAGAGGCCAGAGGAACACCTCTTTCTTTGCACAACTGGAGATGAGATTGAGGCTGAGATACTGGCTGGATGAGACCGCTAATGGATACCTAGATAGCTAACCCAGTTTACTCGTATTGCGTATTAGTAAGAACAGAAAAAAGGAAACAAACGACCAAACTGCGCTAAATCGATAGATATATTATATACTACAGTATTATCTACAGTAAATATATTAAACATTCAAACACTCCCCCAGAATATCATAAAAAAAACAAAAAAAAACAATACATTGTTGTGCATTTCCCTTGATAAGTCAACTTTAGAATGGCCGCTATTGCAAAACAGTTGTCTGGTAGTTTTTGCCTGCTGAAGGGAAAGCCCATAGTGATGGTGGCAGGGCTACATGGATAATACACACCTACAGTAAATCAAACACTCCCCCGGAATATCAGAAAAAACACGTTTGATTCAGCCCTCCCTCATTTCTTTGTAATAGCAACCGTATAGCCTATGAGTGATGCTACGTGTACGTATACACTGAACTGCTTACTAGACCTCAGCCAGTACATTGTAGCGTATTTCCCTTTAGAATGGCCGCTACTGCGAAACAGTCATTCGTGCCTGCTGAAGGGAGTACATGAAAACAACTATATGCCGATAAATGACTTGCTACATTGATGTTGGGAAAGGAACTGACCAATCTCGCACTGCAAGTTCGTGTCAAAGCGGAACGGTCTTTGGAAACAGGAACTAAAATTATTAGGCCTAAATTATGTGGGGTGGGCGGGTATGAGACTCCAGCTTGCGTAGGGGGGGGGGGGCAGCCCATCTGAACAGCTTGTTGAGTCGCATGTTTTCGGAAATACGCAGCCCACAAAAAACTGACTGAATGGCTTAACTTCACAGTTCCTGTGTTAGTAGGATCATCAGAGACCCACATGCACAAGCACTGAAAAGTACTTTTTTCATAATATGGGACCTTAATTTATAGTTAAGGAAAAGTTGACAAACTCCAACATAGAAAACCGTATTATCATGGCAACAAAATGGCTTCTAGAAGTTTATCTGGGTGTTAGATGAGATGGAAGCAGCCGTCTGCAGTACAGAGGACGTGCACGATGTACATGTAATGGCCACTGTGTGTGTGTGGTGTGTGTGCCTGTGTGTGTGGTGTCTGTGTGTTTGTGTGTGTCTGTGTGTTTGTGTGTGTGTGTGTGTGTGTGTGTGTGTGGTGTTTGTGTGTTTGTGTGCGTGTGTGCGTGCGTGTGTGTGTTTGTGCGTATGCGTGTGCGTGTGCGTGTGCGTGTGTGTGTGCGTATACGTGTGCGTATACGTGTGCGTGTCCGTGTGTGTGTGTGTAGACATGTCAGGGATCATCCCTGTGGACGAGGAGATTGAGTACGATGACATCGAGGCTCCTCCTCCTGAGCGGCGGCCCTCGGCCCTCCCGGACCGCGTGGATGACGACAACGACGACATCTACGAAGAACTCCCTGGTCAGCCTGTCTCACACCACACGCACACACACTCACTAAGACACAGCGCTGCACGCTCTGAGCTAAAGCCTCTCTGAGGTTGTTGCTATCCATCTTTTTACTTATTATTATTGTTATTTTTATTATTATTATTATTATTATTATTATTATTATTATTATTATTAAGTGATATTATTATTATTAAGTGATAATAATAATAATAATAATAATAATAATAATAATAATAATAAAAAGAATACTGTACTCTGTGTAATAATAACTTTATAATAACTCTTATTTGTACAGAACTTTTCCTGCAAACGTTCAAGCTCAAAGTGCTCCAATCATTATATAATCCTAATTTCATTATTTAGTCATTTAAAGGCAATATTAAAAAGATGGGGTTTTTAGTCTTGACTTGAACATATTTGCTGAGGTTGCGTCCCTAATGGTAGCTATATATCATTTCTACACTGAGAAGGATCAGGTAGAGTTTTAAGTTGAACTTGATTAAACTTTCTCTAAGCCAGTTGATCTTGTAATCCGGCGACTACGTGTGACTCGTATGTTAAAGCCTCCCTCACTGACAGGTGTTGTAGGGGTCCGTGCATTCCTTCCACCGAGACCCCGGGGTTTGACCCCTTCCCTGCCCTGTTCTCCCGCATGTTTTGTTTTTTTCTTCCTCACAATCGACAGCTTATTTTTGTCGAGCGACGCTGAATTGGAATGAAAAACTTGTTCAACTGTTCCGTAGCACCTGCCTTATATGACGTGGGTGTAACTCACCCTCCATCCGCTACCGATGGAAAAAATGTGATGGCTTTTTTATGGAGCCCTCTGGAAGTCACACTCACTGTTGTGCTCTCTCCCCACAGAGGAGGACATGCCAACGCCCCCCAAGCCCAAGGTGGAGCTGCCCAGCAACCCCCCCCCTGCTGCTGCTGCTGCTGCTGCTGTGCCAGGTCATCACCCTGAGCCCTGCTTCAGCTTTTACATCTTTACATTTACATTTCTGGCATTTAGCAGACGCCTTATTCCAAAGCAACTTACAATCAATACATTTGACTAAGGAAGTGAATCATCAATGCACCAGTTCTAGCAGGAGGAGTAATCTAGCTCAGGCCAGGGGCCACTGGCAGTCGTTGTGAAACAGTCATTTCTTTCCTTTTTTAAATTATTATAATTTTTTTTATTAGACACTGAAGAGACAGTGCAAGGGGGGCAGTAGACTTAGGGGCACAGTATTGGGGAAAAGCAGGTGTCTCAGGAGACGTAGTGCTGGGGAGTGGTAATGTCTCAGGAGGAGCAGTTAAGGTGTGACCTGAAGAGATGGGTCTTCAGTCAGCTCCCCTGCCTCCTCCTCACCCACCTCTCTTTCAGCCTTTCATCTATACGTCTAGTATGTATGTAGGCCTTCATTGTGTTTTTTTATTGCACTGTTACAGTATGAAATATGATGAAGAAACCTTTAGAGATATGGTGGTGCATCGGATGAGGACAGGGATGAGGATGAGGATGATGATGAGGACAGGATGATGATGATGAGGACAGGATGATGATGATGAGGACAGGAGGAGGACAGGATGATGATGAGGACAGGATGATGATGATGAGGATGATGATGATGAGGATGATGATGATGAGGACAGGATGAGGAGGAGGAGGAGGAGGATGATGACAGGATGAGGACAGGATGAGGATGAGGACAGGATGAGGACAGGATGATGATGAGGACAGGATGATGATGAGGACAGGATGATGATGATGACAGGATGATGATGATGAGGACAGGATGATGATGAGGACAGGATGATGATGAGGACAGGATGATGATGAGGACAGGATGATGATGAGGACAGGATGATGATGATGACAGGATGATGATGACAGGATGATGATGAGGACAGGATGATGATGATGAGGACAGGATGATGATGAGGAGGACAGGATGATGATGAGGACAGGATGATGATGAGGACAGGATGATGACAGGATGAGGACAGGATGATGATGAGGACAGGATGATGATGAGGACAGGATGATGATGAGGACAGGATGAGGACAGGATGATGATGAGGACAGGATGATGATGATGAGGACAGGATGATGATGAGGACAGGATGATGACAGGATGATGATGAGGACAGGATGATGATGAGGACAGGATGAGGACAGGATGATGACAGGATGATGATGAGGACAGGATGAGGACAGGATGATGACAGGATGAGGATGAGGCTGTCGTCAGTAGGACTGGACGTGTGTCGGCCATTTCAGGAAGTGGTACGCTGGTTGGTCCTGGCACCAATGTAAGCCCTTCACGTGGATGTGGAGGGAGGAAGTGAAGATGAGAAGAGAGGAAGTCGATGTGAGAACGGAGGCTCATAGTACACACGGCCCTGGAAATGTTGTCCGATGAAAACCACCCCTGGTACATTTCAGCCTCCTGGCTATGCACACTGACCCCGTAGCCTAGCTCATAGAGAGAAAACCAAATGAAGAGGAGAGAAGAGGAAAGGTGCTTGCTAGCTCTCTACTGCACCCTGTTGGTGACTCACTAGTACTGCCTCTACCACCACCACCACCGCCAATGTATAATAATAGAGAGGGCTTTGATTGGATGTTAACTGTTCAGCAACATCAATTCTAGATGGGTTTTTCCCCGGTTTTCCCAGTGAACAAAAGCACCGACTACCCAAACTACTACCAGGGCATGTGGGACTGCACAGGGGACCACGCGGACGAGCTGACCTTCCAACGCGGAGACGCCATCTACATCCTCAGCAAGGTAAGGGCTGGGAGGAGGAAGTACGGGTCGTCACGGTGCTCGGTGCTATTCATAATGTCTTCGCAAAAAAAAACTAAAAACACAACCCGAGCTGATATAAGCGACGATAGGATTATTATTATTTTTTTTAAATGTACTTCGTAGAAAGTGTACTTCGCCTCTTGTCTTATCCTCCGTTAAGGCAGTTTAACTGCAGGCCCCACTTTTGCCTCAAGTGCCATGGAGATTCTGTGGTATTTACAAAAGCTTCTCTGAAATGTCTGCGCTGCCTTGC
>NC_137680.1:33120894-33130894 GCF_963989245.1 Nansenia antarctica
CATCACCCTCTGAGGGGCTGTTTGGCAGCAGGCGTGACACGTACGCAGTATACAATCTGACTGAAGCGCCAAACCACTTAATACTATCCATATGTGTGGAATCTGTTGCATTTACGACCCAAGTTGCACGGAGGAAAAATGTAAAAATTATAAACAATATTATGGTTGAAACGGCTTCTGAGAACAGAGGATGGTGAACAGTGGCGATGGAGGAGGATGTCTATTTTTGGAGTGGATGTCTTTCTGTAGAGGAGGGAGCAAGTCTTGGTATATCTGGATGGGAGGGGGCAGAATATTCTCCCTCCCTCCCTCCCTCCCTCCATCCCTCCCTCCCTCCATCCCTCCCTCCCTCCCTCCCTCCCTCCCCCTCCCCCTCCATCCCTCTCTTTCTCTCTCTGTACTGGGTTTTGTTCTGCTGACTGATGCTGCCCGGGCCCCTGTCCTCTGGGTGACATTCAAACCAACATAAATCTGCTCTTTACAGCCCAGCCGGGCGATAAAGCCCCCTGCTAATTGGGGATGTAATGAATTACCATAATTAGTTATCGAATATATTACATTGAATACATTGAGGCAAGAGAGGAGTGGTTAAGGCTTTGTTGCAGGGGCTTGCAGGAATGTAGTGAATTGCGTGTGGTTTGTATTAGACGGTGGTTTCATGTGCTTGAGAAAACTAGGCCGTCTGCACAAGAAACCCATCACATTTTACATCTACGTTTTAGTAATCAAAAAAATTTTTTTCTGGGGTTTAAAAAAATAAAATAAAAAAATCCACTTAAGTTGATGATGATCAGGATCAATCTGTGATGTTATCTGCTTGGGGACAACATTGAGTTGTGAGTTGCTGCCAAAAGGGGACCAATATTTCTAGACAGGTGGCAAAGTTTGTGTCTTCATCAGTAGAAGCCTCTTCCCCCATAACAGACCACCTTTCTAAGCTAGGGTATGGGTATGGGTTAGGATGCCAAAGGCAAGTTAGGCTAAATATTGCCTCTCTCTTTTATGGTGCTAATAAAAGATTTGGTTAATGGATGTCAACTCCACCCTCCCCTCAGCTTTGGACAGCCATATCCCCAGAATATACAGGCCCTTTTATTACAATTTAACACTTAGATATAATGTTTCATAGATAAATGCCAGTGTGCCATTAATCTTGAGAGCACTAAATTTCACTAATGATTCCGGAATATCACTAATTAATACTTCCAACCATAAAAACAAAGTTTTACCAGCCAAATATATAGTGAGAGTGTCTGAAGAATAATGGAAAAATAAAATGAGGGGAAAATAAAGAAATCCCACAATTTCTACTCTGACAGTGTGCATGCGTGGCCAGGCGAGGATGTGGCCAGGGACTTGCAACCCATTTTAGGAACAATCCCATAGGCCCCGCTCAGGGACAGGCACAGGACGCAATTGTAGTTCTATTGGTTGTAATCTTTCTCTCCTCTGTGGGAGTGAGGCTTTCTTGGACTGGTAATGTGGTATAGATGTGATTGATACCGTGTTGGAGAGGTAGTCTTGATGAGGCAGTCAGACTATTCTTCTGGTCTTTAACCAGGTGTCTCAGTTGTACATCACTGTCCGGCGTCATTGAGAGTTTCTGTCTGGTAATAACACCATCTTATTTATGTGATTATCCCCTTTCATTCTGGGGGGAATGTATTACCTCTCCAACTGGCCCTCTGTCAGCATTCCATTAAAGCGTCTTCCCCAGGTTTGAACCGTTAAATCTGAAACGGACGCTTCTAGAACGGAAGTCACTATTAATTGAGGTCAGCCTTTCCATAGATGCATCTCATGAGGAAGACAAATTGAGAGTAGCTACTTTTCCGCAGGCTTATGACATCGCAAGAAGACGTACTAGGTGCCTAGGTGCCATTTCATAATAGTGATGACTGTACATGTTGAGACCTATAATGGAGACCTGGCTGTCTTGGGCGTCAAGCCAGCCAACGCAACTAATGGATAAACCATTCAGTGTAAATCCTGTCATAGACTGATCCACTCTCTGAAGCCCCCTCTTTTACAGATCCCGCACACATTTAATGACCCCCGGCTGTTTGTGAAGTAATTCAACACCTTGGGTTTTTCACACTCACACTTTTTTTTTTCACCAAGGTTTTTCCATAGATTCTGTAGTTTTTGAATAGTCTGAGGGCGTGACTTTTACGAGCTGCAGGGTGGAGGGTGGAGGAGGGTGGAGGAGGGTGGAGGGTGGAGGAGGGTGGAGGGTGGAGGGTGGAGGAGGGTGGAGGAGGGTGGAGGGTGGAGGGTGGAGGAGGGTGGAGGTGGGTGGAGGAGGGTGGAGGGTGGAGGAGGGTGGAGGGTGGAGGAGGGTGGAGGGTGGAGGAGGGTGGAGGAGGGTGGAGGAGGGTGGCAGGGTCGTTAATCAGCAGCTCTTCTCCGGGGCTGTGCCGCAGAGGGACCAGGCAGGCTCGCGCATGAAGAGAGTGTCCGTCTCTCTCCCGTTGCGTTATCAACGGCCGCTCAGGCTGCTTGTTAATGGTCTGGTGGGAGCAGCGGCGTCTAGGGAGGGGGTCTAGGGAGGGGGTCTAGGGAGGGGGTCTAGGGAGGGGGTCGTATATCACGGCCAGGGGGCTTTAGGGAGACTCCCTGGATGCTGCCCTCCCTCCTCAGGAGACTGTAATATCCTGGACCCGCACAGACCCCCCCCATAAACGGTCTCCTACCCTCTGCTCTTAAGACCAGAACCCAGAAGAGACATTGATCTTATCGTGGGGTCTGACAAAGACATCGACAGAGACGCTTTCGGATCGATTTGAAAAAAAGGAATCGACAACAAACTCATACTACCTGTGTCTTGTTTATGTACTGTACTTTCCTCAGGGCCAAAATAGCCTACCAGAGATACAGTATGTATACAACACAGTACAGCCGATCCTTCAGTGTGTGTGTGTGTGTGTGTCTAGTTATCCACCGAAACATAACCCTTGGCCACATAGAGGCTTGTCTGGTGCTGTCACTTACTGTATTATGTGTCACCATTACAGATAGGTCTCATGTCTTGGTGGTGGGTGGTTGTGTGGGGGGGGGGGGGCAGAGCTGTCTGTCCTCCTGCCTGTCAGGGGAGGGAGAGGGATGCGCTGGCGAAGTCTCCCCGAATAAATCAGTCCCATCAAAGTGACAGGTGTTTGTCCACCTGCTATAAACATCCCTCCCACGCCTGGGCCCCCGTGCGTCCCCTGTGCTGGCCGCTCTGGCCGCTGGACCTCCACCTCCTCTGGCCCTGTCCTCTCTGCTCTGCCCAGGGTCACACGGCTCTAATATCAGGGCCTGCTGCCCCGGTTTTTGCAGCCTTGCTGGACTAGTTAGTGGGTGAGTGATGACCCTGAGATGCCTGGTTGTTGCCTTGGACTGTGATTCCAGGGAGGTGAGGGTGAGCGATGGGAGAGGGTGAGGACTGAAACAAGACCCCTGCTGCCCCCCCCTGCCCCCCCCCCAGGCGTACGCCCTCACACTCTACTAAAAACCTGACAGCAGCTGTCAACCTGGCCGGCCTCGGCACGCCCATCATCCCTCTCTCTCTCTCTCTCTCTCTCTCTCTCTCTCTCTCTCTCTCTCTCTCTCTCTCTCTCTCTCTCTCTCTCTCTCTCTCTCTCTCTCTCTCGACCCTCGCCCTCTCTCTCTCTCTCCTTCTCTCAACCCTCGCCCTCTTTCTCTCTCTCTCCTTCTCTCGACCCTCGCCCTCTCTCTCTCCTTCTCTTGACCCTCGCCCTCTTTCTCTCTCTCTCTTGCCCTCGACCTCACCCTCGCTCTCTCTCTCTCTCTCCTTCTCACGACCCTCGCCCTCTCTCTCTCTCTCTCTCGCCCTCGACCTCACCCTCGCTCTCTCTCGCCCTCTCTCTCTTTCTCTCTCTCTCTCTCTCTCTTTTTCTCTCTCTCACCCTCACCCTCTTTGCCCTCTCTCTCGCCCTCTTGCCCTCTCTCTTGCCCTCTTGCCCTCTTGCCCTCTCTCTCTCTCACACACCCCAACGGAGAGTCCAGGCAGGCTCAATGTCACACTCCTCCAGATATAACCGCTTGACCCCTGCCCCCCCGCCCCCCCCCCCCCCCGCCCCCCCCGGAGGACAGGAAGCGCAGGAATGAGAGTTGTATTCCTGGGGAATGTGCTGAGTGTGAACAGTGTCACTGGACAGCAGGCTGTTGGGCCTCCTCATGTCCTCAGTGTCAGTGGAGCCAGAGGCTGTTACTACTTGTCTGTTAGTACTTGTCTGTTAGTACTTGTCTGTTAGTACTTGTCCAAGTCTATACGCCCTGTCAGACTCACCTTGTGGTGATTTGAGAGGTGGAGGTTGTACACAAAGTCAGCCTCATCCGTAGTCTTTAGAAGGTCGCAAGGAAAGCCCAGAGCTGACTCACACAGACCCAGGGTAGGGCCATTAGCATCACCATAGCTAATGCTAACCAGCAGAGGGGCAGGGGGTCAGAAATAACCATAGAGCAGCAGTGAGCAAACTTTCAATGTTGAATATATAGACAGTCACTTAACTCAGCTTGTATGACCAGAGCTTTTTAAAACAGTTTTTTTTTTACCAGACACTTTCATCCAAAGCGACTCACAATTAGAGATTCCAGGGACAGTCTCCCTGGAGTTGCTTTGGGCTAAGTGCCTTACTAGTGGTGGTGTTCCCCAGGTGGGGATTTGAACTCATAACCTTCTGATTGTGAGTCCAACTCACTTATTCACTAGACCACCACTACCTAGCTTCCTGCTACTTTAGAATCTTTAGTGGAACTTTGGGCTCAGATGGCGACTTGGACGAGGTCCCATAGCTTCACGTCAACTACCAACCAGAACACAAAAACGTTGATTTATTCCAAGATGTATCCATTTTTTTCTGACATTATGGTTTAGGCCCCCCCCACAGCCCTATCCCCCCTTTATATTGAATGCACATTTTGCCTGCATATCAAATTTGCTGCAGGGCAATTAACATTTCCATGAATGATAATCACATGAATTTAAGATACTCATTACATGGATTGCGTGAGTAGCAGGTGGGGTAATTTGAGTAATTTGTGACGGCGCGGAGGCGCAGAGATGATGGACGGCGTCTGGAGGAGACACATCCGAGCCGGCCGGCGGATCTACTGCAGAGTAAGGAGGATTTAGGCTCGTCATAAAATATTTCTCCTCGCCTCCTATTTCACTCAGACACTTTTATGCTTTTTTTATTTTCTACCTCATTGCGGCCGTGAGCCGCTTGCTGATTTACACCAACGGCTGGCCGAGAGAGAGAGAGAGAGAGAGAGAGAGAGAGAGAGAGAGAGAGAGGGGGGGGAGTGAGAGAGAGAGAGAGAGAGACCGAGAGAGCGAGAGAGAGCCCTCCACCCCTCCGTCCCTCCCTCACGCCCTCCTTTGAACTATGTCCACCTTAGTGAACTCCCACTTCTCGGACGTGTTGTCGTTCACAGACAGACCGAGGGAACTGCCCCTCCGTGGCCCGAGACCAGTGGAGCCCCTAGACTTTTGGGGGCCCTAAGCAAACAACATTATGGAGGCCCCTGGTAAGGGTCTTAGGCGGGTGACGATGTGGACATTTTAAAATGTATTTATTTCCCTGACACTAAAATATAATACGGTTTTACGAAGTTCGCGCATATGCGCGCGCTCGTGTGTGTGTAAGTAAAAAAACTGTCTAAAACAAAGGAATTCATTATAAATGTCGGGGCCCCACTAGGGGGGGTTTGGGGCAACGGCGTGGATACTGGTGGTTACGGATATGGATGTCCTTGGTGTTATAGATCATATAATAACGCCGTAATTGCAGGGAATACTTGACCAAACTAGGTATTTCACAATGAAAAGTAGTTAAACTCTTAACTACCCTAACCCTCATATTGTTTAGCTTGTCAAACTAAAACTGTCCTTGGATGAATGTACTGTATGCGCTGCGCAGCGCGAGCAGACTCAGAGCGACTGAACGCTGAATGCCATGATTTCCATTGAAAATACATTCATCCAAGGACAGTTTTAGTTTGACAAAAAGGCCCTTTTTGTTTGGTGGCCCCAAGCAATTGCCTTGGTTGCCTCTATGGACGGGGCGCCTCTGCCTGAGACTCATTTAAAGATGAGCAGCAAAAGAAAGTCATGGAAACCTCCGGTATGGATTCGGGTCGAGGATAAGAATACAACTAATGGCCTTTTTCCACTACAGCGCCAAAGCAGGCTAAAGCGAGCCAGCCCGCTTCGGTCTGCTTCTTTTCCCCTTTTCCATTAGTCGTCCCAGGTCGGTTCGGTTCGCTTCGGCTCGCTTCTTTAGCTAAAGAATAAAGTGGGGCCGCATTTCATTTCTGAACTTCTCTGCTGCTGAATGTTCTCAGCGCTTGTGAGAAGAAGCAAAAGAAGCTGGAGAAGAGACACAGTCTATACTGTATACTGCTGTGGAGCATGGAGTCTAATAGGCTAAGTTTCATCATCAGAGCCACATATGATGTCCTGCCCTCTCCACCAACCTACATCTCTGGTATGGAGGGGACCCAGCCTGTCTCCAGTGTGCAGCCCCAGCAACCCTCAAACACATCTTGGTGGGTTGCAAGACCAGTCTAACTCAAGGAAGATACACCTGGCGCCACAACCAAGTGCTAAAGTGCTTGGCTGCCGAACTTGAGCACAAGAGGGTAACCACCAACGCCATGCCTCTAAATGCCCAGACTACCTTTCCACGGAAAACAACCTTCATTCGGGAAGGGGAGAAACAGCGGACCAAGCCATCACCTCCAGACTCAGGCCCACTGAACGCAGCCCGGGATTGGGAAATGCGGGTAGACCTCAGCCAGAGGCTCACCTTCCCACCCGAAATTGCAGCGACCAACCTGCGCCCAGACCTAGTCCTCTGGTCCAAGTCCTGCCGGCGTGTCTTCATCGTAGAACTGACGGTCCCATGGGAGGAGGCCATCGATGAGGCATTCGAACGGAAGAGGCTGCGGTATGCCAACTTAGCAGTCGAAGCAGAGGGGCGGGGCTGGAACGTGAAGGTGTGGCCAGTGGAGGTGGGCTGCAGAGGCTTTGTAGCCAGCTCCACCACAAGGCTCCTGAGGGCAGTAGGGATCAGAGGACAGGCCCAACGGAAGACAATCAGAGAACTGTCCACTGCAGCAGAAAGGAGCAGTCACTGGCTGTGGCTGAAACGTAGGGACCCAACATGGGCTCCCAAATGACCACGTGGTGCCACCGTGCGACACACACCCAGGCCTGATCAGCCTGTGGTGGGCCAACCTCGGCAGAGGGTGTCTTGTGATAACTGGCCGAAACACCCAATGAGGTCGGGGACCACAACTGAAGATGTGTCGTACTGGTGGCACCACGTGATCATTGCCAAATTCCACTCCACCCAAGAGGACATCTCCAACTCCACTCAATTGTTGTGCTGAATATTTAGGGATTTTAACAACCAGTCCTAATAAGAATCCTGTGTTACGGTGTTCTTTGAATATTATTTTAGGATGGAAATTATGATACAGCTATTCCCCCCCCCCCCTCCAGGCCATTGTGTTGAGTGGAGATGAGAGTGGAGATGAGAGTGCTGAACGCGCTGATAGGTCCTGATTTCTGGAGACGATAGAGGAGTGTGGTGCTTCACTACAGCGATCACACACTCATTCACTACAGCGATCACACACACACTCATTCCCAGTAATTGCTACATCCAGGCGGAGTGTGTCACAATAGAAGTCCCAGGTACAGCCGAGCAGAACCAGGCGTGGGGAGCTGCTAGCCTGTCAGAGTTGATGAACGACAGACAACTTGGACGTCAGCTCATTTCCATCATTGACAAGTGACTGACGGAGAAAAATGTCGCAGCCTTGAAACGGGCAGCAGAATGGATTGTTTTTCACACACACGTGCGCACACACACACACACACACGTACACACGTACACACACACACACGCACGTGCACGTGTGCACACACGCACGTGCACGCGTGCACACACACACACACACGCACGTGCCTGCACACACCCACCCACACACACACACACACACACACACACGCACACACACACACACACACACACACACACACACACACACACACAAGCGAGAGAGGATATGTGGTGGCGTGGTGCTGAAGCTACCTTAGGTTGTCTGGAAGCTGAACATTCGTGGCCGTCAGTAAATCAGTGTCGGACAGAGTCATGCAGTATGGAGGATCTGTACAAAGTACCGTGTCTCAGCTGAACTCATTCATAATTCAGACAGATCTGGTGAATATTGAACACTCGGCCCACTGTTTTGCATACACAGTTTTTTGACCCTTTATTCACACTTCCTGGACGTATTTCATTCCCAGAGGCTTTGAACTGAACCTGGACCAGCGCCACTGAATATGTCGTGACGTTAGAATTATAAGGTTCTATCTCCATTTTTGGTCAAAATGTAGTTTTTTACATAATCTGATCCATTAGGTGTTTATTAATGCCTGTGTGGTGTTATTTTTAAAATGTTGACATTTTTTAGTTAGTAATTAATAAAATACAAAGGTTCCATCTCACAAAACATAATGGAATGTCAAAACTTTGACGCTCAATATCTCTGAACTGCCCTAAACGGAGATAGAACCTTATCATTCTAAACGGAGATAGAACCTTCTCATTCTAAACGGAGATACACGATTAATCGATTTTAAATCGAAATCGCGATTTGAAATGATGCGATTAGCTAATCGCAAAGCCTGCGATTTGCCTGCGATTTTTTTTTTTTTTTTTTTAAACCTTTTTAAAAAACCTTTGACCAGGAAGTCACATTGAGATTAAAACCTCTTTTGGAAATTTGATCAGCACTCATGGAATGCCTCTTGTCCAATCAAATTACTTGGTCTCTTTATGCCTTTGAACCCGGCGCTCTCAGAGCGAATTTACGAACGCAGGCATAGGTTGTGTCACGACAGTCAGTCCAATTATTATGAGACTTTGGGCTAACGTAACGGAGACAATTAGACACCACTTGGCTTACTGGACGTATGATAAACGTTAGTATGTTATAATTGCGACAGGTAAGTGTACAATTTCACTATACTAACTGTACCAGCCAAGTGCATGTCGGTGCTGTTAGTCCAGCCTTAAACTTAGCTTAGCTAACTTGTAGTCTTCGAGACGGTAGCTTAGCTTAGCTACTCATGCTAACCCGGCGTTAAAGTACAGACACAGAGTTGACAGTCTCAGCAACCTGCGGGTTGGTGTTTATATAGTATAGCAGGCTTATGGATACATGGAAGTTAACTGTTCTGTTGTCAAACATGAATGTGTCCTGTATGCATAACCTCATACCATTCGTTCATACCAGCCGGCTTTAAAGACGCAGAGGTTAGCCTAGCCTAGCCTTGGGCTGAAGTATGTCACAGATTCCTAAGTCAAGGTGACGTGTGTCTGTGCTCCATAGTCAGAGACCACCATTCTATCATTCATCAGTTCGACTGTTGACCGAGTCATCTAGATGTGGTCCTTTCAGTTATAGTCACAGTGTATCCCCAAATGATCATTTTAATAGCTGGATCATCTTAGAAAGTAGCCACCTGTCTAGATGAGATATACAATTCATATCTTTTAAGTTCTCATCCTTGCATTAGAATTAGAGCAGTTAATAGTTTGATGGTATCATGTGGTAATGCTCTCTGAAAATAGGTGATAGACAGATTCATCCAATCACCTGCCAAGTATTTTTTGAAAGTACCTGCCCTTTTCCAAACAGCTTCCAATTAAGCTTTCCTAGATGGTTGTGTGAAACAAACCACCTGAGTCAGGTTAGTAATGCTCCATCACATGTTTTAATCTGAAGCTTGATTTTAAAGCAACCCAACTTTAAAGCAACCCAATGTAAGTTTAGTTCTTTCACTCGTAGCTCGGGCTGTGGGGCTGCTAGAGGAGGGAGCCTCTAAGTCCCCTGAAGACGTACAAACAAACTGCACGTTGATACGACCTTCCTAGCCGGAGATATGGCCACACTTTACAAAAACTCCCTTTATTTTTTTTTA
>NC_137680.1:33133394-33283394 GCF_963989245.1 Nansenia antarctica
GGGGATTTCATGCTCTTCTTACTGGCCAGTTTTCATGGTGCCAGTAAAGGTTTGTCTCTGTCACCCAAGGATGAAGGATCTGTTACTTGTATGACTCTGGGTTTTGATTTCACAACGGTGGAAAACAGCAGTTTAGTGTCGTAGTGCGAGTGGTATAGTGATGGGGGGTGGGGGGTTCTTTGAAGAGTAGCTAAAAAAAGTGCTGACGTTTCCAGCAGCAGATGGGACGTTTTTTTCCCCTGTGGACCCATCCTCCCCTCTCTCACCTTCCAGAAGCGTCTGTGACAAACAATAAGCAAACTAAGTGTAATGCAGGAGTGTGCTACTGCAGCAGTGACATCAGCAGAATCACCTCTTACAGTCTACGAGCCTATCTCTGACTAGTTTATTATTATTATTATTATTATTATTATTATTAGTAGTAGTAGTAGTAATAATAATAATAATAATAATAATAATAATAATAATAATAATAATAATAATAATAATGCTTATCATGGCCACCTGTTTCTATTCCATCCATCCTGAAGAAGTCCTCTCTTTTTTCCCTCTTCGTCTCCTCTCGTAAGCCTTCTCTCTCTCTGTGTTAAACGGGCGTTTGGTGGGGTTGTTAGCTGATCGATCTAAAGGGGGGGTCTAAGTGCGTCGGCGGCGTCACGGCAACGGGGCAGAACTGACAGGCGCCCCCGCGGCTCCCTCGGCTCAAAGGTGAAGAGCCAATAGAAACGTCCGACAGAGCAGGAGAACAGCCAATTAGAGGAGAGTCAATACCAGAGGACAACTCTCTGAGCAGAGCCAGCAGGACCAGCGCAGGTTAAACAGAGGCGCTGCTACATACAACTGACAGTGTGTGAGAGAGAGAGGCTGTGACGGATTAATGGAGCCTACTAAGGAAGGAAGACACACACACACACACACACACACACACACACGCATGCACACATGCACACACGCACACACGCACACACACAGACACACATACAGTATACACACACATGCACACCGTGCATGCACACACACACACACACACACACACACTCACACACACACACACACACACACACACACACTCACACACAAACACACACACGCACACCCATGTGCACGCATACACACACACACACACACGCACATCTTCAAACATCGATTTCCACATTATAGTACTGACTAGGGGTTTGGAAATATGACATGATATTCTCTTAAATCCTGACTGAACAGACAAGACAACATCTGGAATCTTTCCTTTTCACGACTGACAGTTAATCTGTCAGAATGATCCCTGCAGTATGTCTTGTAGAAGCTTGCTAAAAGTATATAAGCCACATAGGCCCGGGAATAAAACACAAACCACCAGCACTGCATGAGCAGTATTCATGGTAAGGGACAACCTAACACAGCCTATTAGATGGCCAGATTACATCTAGACTGTGTGTGTGTGTGTGTGTGTGTGTGTGTGTGTGTGTGTCTTGAGGCTATGCTGTCTTGAGGGTATAATTGGATTGTTCTGTCATAAGCCAGGGATGAACCTCATTTGCATATCCAGTTCCACCACACGCCAGGCCTGACAGCTTCACTACCGGTGTGTGTTAAGAGTGCAGGGGAACGCAAGCGGCACACAGCCAGTCACTGACAAAGGGCACACACACACACACACACACACACACACACACACACACACATACACACACATACACACACACAGGCACACGACGGATGCATCACACAGAGCCAGACAGCGGCTGCAAAATTTAACAAGCCGTCTCCAGGACGAAAAATGTCCTCCCTCCTCCAATTTGGGTTTCGAGGCCTGCCCACTGTCCTGGCCTCCCCGCTGCAATGAACAGAGCAGGTCCCCCAGGTGACATCACCTGTCCGTCACGTCACGCCACCCCCCCTCCCCCCTCCCCCCTCCCCAACCGTTCTGAATGTATAATGAATCTCTGGTTCACCTCAGAGAGATGTGATAATCTCATTAGCTGGTCAGATATGTCAGCCTTGCATCCTTCTGCTTAGTGTTCATTACCTCTGCGTCAGCAGTGCTGCTCTCTGTGGGAACAACGCACACACGCCTGGAAACACACGCCTGGAAACACACTAAACACGCTACCTATAGAAAGTCAACACACCCCTTCACTTTTTCCACATTTTGTTGCGGTATAGTCTCTAATTTAAAATGGATTAAATAAAAGAAAATTGTCATCAATCCACACACAATAATACCCCATAATGACAAAGTGAAAACACGTTTTTAGACATTTCTGCAAATGTATTCTAATTGAAACACGAAAATACCTCATGTACACTCTTAAAATGAGCTAAAATGCTAAAATATCATCAACAAATCACTCAATAAGTTGAATTGAGTCCATCTTAATGCTAGGATAAGAATTCATGCAATTTTGGAATCAATATATTTGTTTTTATAGGGTCTCTGATTTGCATAGGAATCAATAACACACTGTGTGGATCAGGTTGTCATTATAAATTGAGCAGATGGAGAGGAACAAAACTGCTCAGGAATGCGACCTTCAAGCCTGGGGAGACAAACATCTACACAGTTGAATGGTGGAGAGGAACAACACAGTCGATGGGACAACATCATCTCAGTCACTCTACAAAATTGGTCTATAACCAAGTGGCCAAAAAGAATCCCTTAATGGAAAAATAATCTATCTCATATCTATAACTGTGTTTGCAACAATCAATTCAAGTGATACAGCAAAGAAAGTGGCTGGAAATGTGTTTATTTGGTTTTACTACAAATCGAGCGTGCGTGTGTGCGCGTGTGTGTGTGCGTGTGTGTGTGTGTGTGTGCATATGCATGCAGGCGTGTGTGTGTGCAAGGAGGAATGGTGCAGCATGTCACTGTGGGGGGGGGGGGGGGTCTGCTATCTGCACGGCTGGCATTTCTGTCAGGGGGCACCACAGGCTGTCTGCCACGGACCTCTCTCTCTCTCAGACAGGACCTCTCTCTCTCAGTCAGGACCTCTCTCTCTCAGTCAGGACCTCTCTCTCTCAGACAGGACCTCTCTCTCTCTGACAGGAGCAGGTCTCTCAGTCAGGACCGCTCTCTCTCAGACAGGACCTCTCTCTCTCAGACAGGACCTCTCTCTCTCAGTCAGGACCTCCCTCTCTCAGTCAGGACCTCTCTCTCTCTCAGACAGGAGCAGGTCTCTCAGACAGGAGCAGGTCTCTCAGACAGGAGCAGGTCTCTCAGACAGGAGGGGGTCTCTCTCAGACAGGAGCAGGTCTCTCAGACAGGAGCAGGTCTCTCAGACAGGAGGGGGTCTCTCTCAGACAGGAGCAGGTCTCTCAGACAGGAGCAGGTCTCTCAGACAGGAGCAGGTCTCTCAGACAGGAGGGGGTCTCTCTCAGACAGGAGCAGGTCTCTCAGACAGGAGGGGGTCTCTCTCAGACAGGAGCAGGTCTCTCAGACAGGAGGGGGTCTCTCAGACAGGAGGGGGTCTCTCAGACAGGAGCAGGTCTCTCAGACAGGAGGGGGTCTCTCAGACAGGAGGGGGTCTCTCAGACAGGAGGGGGTCTCTCTCAGAGAGGAGGGGGTCTCTCTCAGACAGGAGCAGGTCTCTCAGACAGGAGGGGGTCTCTCTCAGAGAGGAGGGGGTCTCTCTCAGACAGGGGGGGTCTCTCTCAGACAGGAGCAGGTCTCTCAGACAGGAGGGGGTCTCTCTCAGAGAGGAGGGGGTCTCTCTCAGACAGGAGCAGGTCTCTCAGACAGGAGGGGGTCTCTCAGACAGGAGCAGGTCTCTCAGACAGGAGCAGGTCTCTCAGACAGGAGGGGGTCTCTCAGACAGGAGCAGGTCTCTCTGACAGGAGGGGGTCTCTCAGACAGGAGGGGGTCTCTCAGACAGGAGGGGGTCTCTCTCAGACAGGAGCAGGTCTCTCAGACAGGGGGGGGTCCTGGGGGACCTCCTGCCAGCAGACTCTTCAGAGACCCTATTAGAGGAGCCTCCCAGGCAGCAGCAGCTAGATGACAGGGTTCTTTACAGGTTTGTGTTTTATGGTAAAACTAGGTTAGGCACAGACAACGGCGGTGGTCATGTTCGTCTGTTGGATCGGACTGTGGACTGGACATTTCATCAGGGGCTCACGGGCAGGGTTGCCAGATGGGACTAACAATTTCCAGCCTAACCACAGTCTAAAAACCGCTAAATCCACCAAAATCCAGCCCATCTGGCAACCCTGCTCACAGGCATCCACGGCTCACAGCCACGGCTCACCTACTGTTACGAGGTCATCAGATCTGCACAGAGGAGCTTTTCAGGAGTGGGGACCAAAACAATGAGGAGATGAGAAGTTTCAGGCAGCTTTATCCAGTCGCAGGGACTGGTATATGAGACACTTCTCCTATTTATTTATGAAAACCCCCTCATCACCAAGACTATAAAACTCTATTCCAGGTAGTGAAAAGAGACTTTGAATTTTATTGAGGTGTATTTAAAATGATCCCATTATTGTTTATAGATTTTATGTACACAGATTCGCTATATCAATGTGTATAATACAAATGTTTCAGGACAAAGGTTCCATAAATGCTGAATAGCATTAGGATAGTACAGGCAGGGATGTTAAATACAACAATACTGCCCTCTGCTGGTCAGAGGTTGGCACGCTACTTTATGAAACCCAACATGTGTGAGACGTTAAGAGCCTTTGGTTCCCAACACACAGGATGCTATTACAAACCCACAGGATGCTATCACAAAGACAGCCCAGGAAATGATATATTGGTAAACATGACTGACTTTATTTACATCATAGCATACATTCTTATAAACTTAGCGCAGACAACTATTTACATAATCTTTAGATTAGTTCATTTCATAAAAAAACATTATAGCCTCAACTTTGGAGAAAATAATTCAAAACACTTTTTCTAAAAATAAAAGTGAAAGTAAAATAGAAGTTAGAAGTTGAGGTGTTGCATAAGCCTTGTTTCAAGATTAGGCCCAATGAGATCCAATAGAAAGTACCCAGACGTGAGCGTGTAGCACCATGTCATGAGTGATGATGAAGTTCTGATGGATGTAAATATTGACTATTTGTCTTGTTATGTCTTGTTATGTGTGTACATTGTCCATTGTGATAGTCATGTGTAATGTGTGTATGTTTGATGTATTTGACACTGCTGTATTGAGTTTTTCCATCTGTACCGACGAACAAATTTCACGACCTTGGTCGTGTGGCCATTAAACGATTGGATTGGATTGGATTGGAGAGTCAGATGAGCTGAGAAGAGTGGTCTCCTGGTCTGGTGTGATGTTGTCAGGCAGGGGGGGGTTCTCTGGTGTGGCTCCATCTTCACTGGGGGGGTCATCTGGCTCTGAAAACACAGGGCTGAAAACCAGAGATGGATAAAAGGTTGGTTTTTCCATATGACACAATGCATTTATTTATTCTAATTCACAGCCTACATAATTACTGTTCTATTGCACTTTTTGCCATTGTCTTTCAAATTATTTTCGCTTATATATAGTTTGTCCTATGCACCAACCTCACCAAGCCAATTTCCGGTATGTGCGAATATACTTGGCAACAAAAATAATTCTGATTCTGAATTACAGTATGGAAAAGAGAACACCAATCTAACTGAATCATCTGTGTTTTGTGATGCATCCTTGCCCCTGCTATTTATGTTGACTTTTACGTGAATTCAATGCCCAGCGTAACATTTTTCTGGAAATTCTTAAACTCTCTGTAAATCATTATTAAGAATGAAAGTATGTGGCCTGGGGTGGTCCAGTGGTCTAGCACCGCGGTCTACAGTGCACACATATGCCCATGTCGGCATGGGTTTGAATCCGGCCCATGCCCTGCTGACATACCCTCTCTCCCTTCTTCTCCTTACTTTCCTGTCTGTCCTCACTGTATCTGTCCAATAAAATGAAAAATATGAGTGGGACTGCCCCACTAAAAAAATAAAAATAAGTAAAGTATTCCCGGAGAAGAGAGGCCTTACCAGTCAGAGTCTGAGTCCCAGGAGGCCGTCCTGGCCTTGCGGTCCTCTGGTAGGTTCTCCTCTGAGTGGAAGCGTCGGAGGGCACAGCCACACCGCTGCACGGCCTGGGCCACGGAGTAGAGGGTCCTCCCTGAGGCACAGGCCTCCATCTGGGCCACGCTCAGCTCCGACTGCAGGAAGAGGTGCAGGCAGCTGTCAGACAGCAGCAGAGAGCTCTGGAGGCTCCTGGGAGGAGGGGAGGAGAAGAAGCACATTCTAGACATTTCAGGACATATCATTTCAGGACATATCATTTCAGGACATATCATTTTAGGACATAGCATTTCAGGACATGAGAGAATAAAGCGAATGTTATTTTTTTCTACCGGCAAAACGACTACGTTTGTCCTGTTATTGCCGTCACTCCTACAGTACAATAATGATATATTTGTATGGATGTCTTCTTCTTCTACTAGAACAGAGCGACCGGCTGATTCCTCAGTTGGCTTACTCACAGTTCCAGGAACCTCTGGAGCCCCTTCATCCTCTCAGAGATCTGCTGGGCGTTGTTCAGGCTGAAGAAAGGGTTCCTGGAGGGGAGTTTAGGTAACTGCACCCTGTGCATGGAGAAAACACACATGCTCAGAACGAATAGGCCTTGTAGATATTCAGATATGAGAAATGATTCTGTTTGTAAGTCAGTGAGTCGTTCTCCTTTACATCCCATACATGTATATACTATATGAATATATATAGTGCTGTTATTAATATTCATGTATACAGTATATACTATACATACATGAGCATTGAGCTGTCCTGTAGTTTCTGCCTGAGCCATACGAACTCACTAAATCTTCTCCTCACACACGAGATCTTCTTGGTGAAGCTAAGGCTGTTGGTCTGTTGGAAAGACAAGAGCAATTACATTGGCATTCCATTATCCATGTATGATCCTGTGGAGAAACACACCCAGAATCCGTATACTGTACTTACATGGATACAAATTTCATAGTCTATGTGGGCATGCCAGAAGTCATTTTTTTGTATCCGTGGATCCCGCACCCAGACACTGATGACCTGCTGTGTCATGTGGAGGAGAGGAGTTAATGAGCCACACTGAACTGTGGGTGAGGAGACAACGTACAGTACAGTACCGTCTGACGTAAAACAGGGAATTTTTACAGGCTTAGATAGAGGAAGTAGTTAATGACTCACTCCTAAACTCAAGAGGAAAACTCCACCCAGCAGCGCTCTTTACGGCTCAGTGAAAGCAGAAGTGTCTCCTTCTTGTCTATTTGACATGAAACCTGTTTAAGATTTTAAGACCAGATTATGAACTCAGATTATGACCAGATTCAGTCCAAAATGCCTGAAGTGTCACAACACGCCGTCTATAGTCCCATGTTCAGAAGGCATCTCCAATTATAAAGGCCTGTTAACTTTAAAGATTGTAAAACAATGCTTCAATCCTACCTGTTTCACAAGGTTGTCAATGACTCCTTTCATCCTAGAAGTCTAGATCATGAATGATCAAAACAGCTCACGGGTATGACTTTTTATTGTAAATGTGAGTTTATTGAATTGTTGAAAACAAGTCCAAAGGTATCAGAATAAAGTCATGGGACTGAGGACATCTTTTACCATGCACCATATTGTTTATGATTACATAATCATGAGACTTTTGTTCTGTTGTGTTTTTGGTCAGCTGGACTAACCTGGATCTACCTAAAACCTCTCACGTGTTATTCTGTTTATTAGTACTGCCTGCACATGTAGCAGCAGGTTCTGGGTCTCCTCACCGGCTGTACTGTAAAGACTTGCACTGTCACTGTTGGTATGACATCTACATATTCTATGCTTGTGATTCACTTGACATATTTCTATCTTTTTATGATATCTACTAAGGACAATTGTAGATGGAATAAAATATAGGATAGTTCACCTAAATGACAAAATCAATCAAATGTGGTACCTTACCTCTTGTTCATATAATCCTTTCAGGGTAAGAAACCAAATATACGATTTTGGAATTTGGGTGAATTTAAGGTGGAATATATTTAATGTCAATCTTGCATTTTAGACCGATTTAAAAATGTGATGTATGAATCCACTGTGATATGAAGTCAATCTGAGCCAGAGTGAAGGGGCACATGGTACCTTTATTAACAGACACGTCACAGGTCCAAGGTCAACGGGAACACAGACTCAGTAGCAGGTGAGAACGTGAGGTCACACTGATGATCCCCAAACATCAGAGCCATGGAAGAGATGCACACTTGTTACAGTGTGGGTCACAAGGAGTTATAAAATCAGGCTTTTAACAGTGTAAAGGCCGGAATAGCTAAAGGAAATCTCTACCCTAGACAACAGGGCAGTCGTCTAAAGTGCTATAGAATACGAGTTAGGTACTCACAAATATTTGTATCATACAAAATATAAAGTTTTAGCTCTAATTCAGATAGGTTAGGCTTTGCTGATCCACATTTTTGCAAGGCATCAATCTGTGACAAAATGTTTTTGACAGAACAATTCAATAATTATCTTATCACTGACAAAGACAGGAGAGGGGACGAAGATTTGGTAATGAGCAGCTCATTGGAATTGGAGATATTATCATAATCATATGCATGGTTATACAAACCCCCCAAAAATGTAAGTTCATACAACACTTATTTGTTAGTAATTGTAACATGCCTATCAATCCTGGATCTCACACAAAGTCTACAACATCACTGACTTCCACCCATCTGAGTGCACGGAGGTATCTTATTGGATTGACAGTAGTTAGTCTATTCAGTCTAATAGCACATCATCTATTCCTATACAAGATACATCATCCTATATTACACAACCAGACAGACGAGCGAAGCACGTTGTGGCCCAAAAAAACACCCAAGATCAAAATATACCAGGTGGTCTTCTAGCCAGAAGGGTAGAGGGTACACATGGATCTGCAGATGTCTCTACAATGTAACAAGTCAAACAACAACAGAAACACCTGTCCACAGTGATCAAGTCTGCTGTAAGACCACAGACACAGACACAGAAACCATACGGGTGAGTGGAGAAAACACTCCACTGTGCCGCCCGCCTCCGCAAAGGTAGAGCGACCTCGTTGGACACCACAGGAAGCTCTGATGAAGCCCCAGCTCCGCAGGTTTCTACACCTTGCCAAACCCCATAAATCTACCTGCAGACATGATTTCACCCGACTGTGCCTTTAATGTCAGATCAAGGAGGGTAAACGAAGCCTAAGAGAGCTGCCTACAGCGGTTTGTCAGTTCACCTCCACGCTCCCATACACACACACACACACACACGCACGCAGACACACACACACGCACGCACACACCCCTCCCCCTTCACTGGTCCTCGTCTCCAGAGTGCCAGGTCAGCTTCTGTTCATAGAACGCCACCACCACCTGGGGACACCTGGCGCTGGCCTCGCGAGCTGACAGCAGGGCCACCTCGTCTGAGTTCTTCCTGTGAAAGTGACACGAAGAAGAAGAAGAAGAAGAAGAAGAAGAAGCAGAAGAAGAGAGCGTGAGAGACAGACCATGAGCCCGTGCCGCATTATCAACAATGTCAGTTGGGTGCTGGACAACCCAAAAAGCAGTAACCAAAAAGTTAAACTATAAACATGAACAAAAGCATGAACAGAAAGTGGTGTTAGTACTAGTCTGTGTGTGTGTGTGTGTGTGTGTGTGTGTGTGTGTGTGTGTGTGTGTGTGTGTGTGTGTGTATTAGTACTAGTCTGTTTCCATTTCCACAGGCAAAGCTAGAGAAAAGACAAGAGTGAACAAGTGACTTCACCATTTCACCAGAAACATGAGCTCTCCTTGTTTGTCTGTGGAGCCAATGATGCGTTCCGGCTCCAGGAGGTCGGTGAGGTCGGTAGGCCCCTCTGAAGGCTGCTCCTCTGGCTCCTGCATGTCGCTGTGTCTCTGCTCGCTGTAGGCCTGCTAACGGGAGACATACACAGAGAAGAGAAGACATTCGCCACACAATCAACTTGTCAATCGATTGTTGGAATGTGGTATTTTTTTGCTCTAGGTACAGGGTCAGCCATAGTCGGCACCCCTGGTGCAATTAGGGGGTTAAGTGCCTTGCTCAAGGGCAGACGCAGCTCCCTCCTGAGGCGGGGATCGAACTAGCGACCTTCCGACTAGCTAGCTGGCTTCTCTAACCTGACAGCACAGAGACAACGCAGCACGTCGCAGCAGGGAAGTTAAGGAAGTTTTTTTTTTTTTAAGTTATTTTTTCTGAGTGGGGCAGTCCCACTCATATTTTTCATTTTTATTGACAGTTACAGTGAAGATTTAGACAGGCAGGATGGGTGAGAGAGAGGAGGGATGACATGCAGGATATGTCCCCGGCCGGAATCAAACCGTGGACCCTGCGGTTACATGGTCAGCGCTTAACCCGCTACGCCACCTAAGCGCCCCGTTAAGAGTTATCTTATAATCACCATCAGGTCAATCAGACTGAAAGACATCGAAACATGAAAGAAAAACTAATTATTGTTGTGATCCATTACTCATTTTATGGAAGATAGTATATGGTCGGTAAATCAATGTACTCCAAATGACCCATGTGATATGAGAAAATAAAAAAAGGTTTGTGAAACGAATCTCTGAAACATTCTAAACTAGTTTGTGAAAGCTCCGTCACATGACATGGAAACATTTACGAGGTGACCATGACACGGGGAAGGTTGGAAAAATATCTGGAATAAGAATGTTTCCTTACATGGTCCTACGACCTACGTCAACCAGCCTGAATCACTCTGGCCATAAGAGCTGTGTGCCTTCTCCTGTATTTGTTTTCTTTTTTCTTCTATTACTGATCCTAACAATACACACACAACACATTGTTTGATCTAGATGTGTGCAGGTTTGTCATCACAGATCTGATACTCACAATCTCAGTCTCCTGCTCAGCTGACTCCTCTTTGGGGACTATATCTGGCTCCAGTGGCTGGACCATATCTTCCACATTGACTCCAGATAGGCGGAGGTTTTTGAGAAACTCTTCAATGAGTTCAGGACAGTCCAAGTTGTCCTCAGGTTCCCAAGTATTATCAGCACTAAAGAGACAAAGACAAAACAGTGTGGATGTGGATGTAGCCTGCTAGACATAGGCTATTGTTTTAGTTCACCCAAAATAAACTACTGGTACACTATAGTCTGGCTGTTGTACTGTTCAAAGCATAGAGAGAGCATGCTATCATAACACTGTTCTATCTCTGTGGCTCAAAGGCTTCTTCTTACTCAGTGAAGCCTTTCCACTTGAGGAAATATTCCACTCTTCCATCTGCGACCCTTCGAAGGATGATCTTCTCCACCACAAACTCCTGAACCACTGTTGACTCCTCTGTCTTCCTCTGTTTTACATTCTGTTTCTTTCTCATTCTAACCTGCAGGAGAAGGACACGTTTAGTGATGATTTCAATATGAAACATTTCAAAAGCTGCCTAACAGGGGACCGTTTTTAGGCGGTTCTTCTTTCCCACCTGTCATCATGAGTGAGCATGTGACGTGTGACATCTGATTGAGAATGACACAGTAACAAAGCATCTCCTCTCCTCTGCTAACATTGGCCAAAGGCGGCTATGCATCATATACAATCGCACACCACCAACTGACATCGAATAAGCGCCTATGTACAATATGTATCTAATGTTATGATCATTATGTTATGTTTATCAACATATTCCTCAAATAATTATTTACCTAATGATCTCAGGCTGCAACACTGGACAAAGACGCACGAGCTGGACGATCACACAGCCTACACAGAGATGTTACAGGCTTTAGATGGAATTATTGAAAACTGTTAAGGCTATAATAACTATGTAAGGACGAACGCTGCCAATGCAACGTTATCTTTGACTGAGATATGACAGCTGTAGCCTGCTCTGCTGCTCGTCGACACAGACACGTTATCGGCTGCGTTCGGATGCAACAGTCGGTATGTTTACATGAAACTTTCCCTGAATGAGTTAACAGAAAAATGGCGGATGTGGAGGAGGAGGAAGTGGTTTCCCAGGGAAAAGGTCAACCAGGAAAACCGGGAGGAGACAAAACCCCAAGTAGCCAATCACATCACAGACTTCATCTGTCCAAGTAGCCAATCACAGACTTCATCTGTTCATTTCTCATACTACCAGAAGGTAAAGCCTTAAATCAGAATCAAAGATTCATTAATTAAAATAGTTTATAGGGAGACAAACTAATGAAAACCTTTTTTTCATAGCCTATTCAATGGAGGCCTACTTGCCTATTTTGTTTCGGCGGTAGGTATTACACACAAACTCATCTATAGCCTATATATATATATATATATATATATATATATATATATATATATATACACTAGTAACACAAATCAGAATCAAAGAGCCGGCCTACTTTACTTATAAACAAGCACGATTATTTTCTTTTCGGAAAAGTTGACATTAACACGAAACAGTTATCAAGGAAACAGAAAAAAATATATCAAAAAGGTAAACAATGAATAGCATAATCATGTTGATAATAGTAACATAATTACTATTATTACTATTACTATTGTTTTTTGTTATGATAATTTTGTATGTATTATTATTACTAGTATAATTTTGTATGTATTATTATTACTAGTATTATTATCACCCTTATTATTGTTATTGTTATTATTATTTCCAATTATTGTGCCCATTATTATAACCATAATAATAATCTTTATTATCATAATAATGTTTTTATTATTAAATACAATTATTACATTACACTTGTTTTTATTGTTATTGTTATTATTATTATCATACTTATTATTATTGATGATGTGTTTTTACGGAGAGGAACTTTACTCCAAGACCTCCAAAGTTGTACTAAGCAGTTCACAGCGCAAAACCTCAAGAGGCTTTGATTGACAGTTACTCTTAAACCAATCACAACAGGAATAGGTACTGATTGGTCAAATTACCGTAGGTGGTATTACGACACATTTCCTGCTCGCCTTCGGATACTCACAATGTATTAAGCGTTGTATAACACGCCACTAGATGGCGCTGTCGGATGTGTATTCAACCACCTAAGAGGAGTTGAATTTGATCACATTAATCACATGTACTGAGACTGTGTTCAGTTCTTCTGATGCTGAACATTTTGATAAAGTCTCCCTCTTCTCTGGATATGAGAAACTCCACCAAGGGAATATACAGGCCTGCGGCAGGAGCAAAGAATGGCCTTGGGCTATTTCTCAGGTAATAGAGCACTGCAGTATCATGTCCCAGTGTTCCTTTGTCCATATACACTGTACACCTGAGATTCCCTGGGGATGGGATTAAGAGTGGTGTGTATAAAAGGCTAGCAGGCAGTTGATAGATGAATGTGGATGGTATGCTCTCCTATTGGTGAGCTCATTGATCATGACCTCAGGATATGCTGCTAATCAATTGTGGGTCACTGAGTCCTACTGCAGAGACCGTCTCCAGAACTACTTTGTCCATTTGAAAAAGGCGCCCTGTCTTGATGTGAAACAGCAAGAATTGGTGGCTTACTATTAGTAAATCACTGACTTGCTATTACAATAGAAGGATGTGCTTTGTGATGAATGACACACCCAGCTACTGTTTGTTTCCAGTAGTTGAAACTGCAAATATGTGATGTTTGCTACTCAAACTTCTGTATATTCTATCAACTTTTTCTTGGTGTTTTGAACTGTGCTGAACAGTGAATAATACTGTACATGTGTTTTTTTGTTTTTTTTTGTTTAAATAGATTACTGATCTGGGGCCTCATTTATAATTAAGTACTGAATTAAGCCAGCGGCTGAATTAAGCCAAGTGCTATAATATAGGGTAGGCTTTCGTCTGGAAGCGGGAGAGGGCAGAGAAGGGTGGCTTCTCGGTAAGTTGCATTTGTAACGTTTGATCATGACAACTAACCAGGCACATGCTTATACTCAGTACTCAAGTTGTAAAAGAAAATCAGGGGAGGTGGTGGATTTTATCATATCAGGGGCCTCATTTATAGAAAGTACTCAGATAAAATGTTTATCTTACCCGTGTCGTACATAGAAACCCACGTCAACGTAGTGATTTATACAATTTCAACGTGAGTCAATTTGACCGTGGAAACGATCGTAGCTCTACGTCGAGTATTGACCTTGCGTACGCACATTACCTACTGGTTATGCGGAGTGTTACGCTTGCCTGGCTCAGGACAAGGTGACAAAAAGGGAGACGACACATGGATAACAATAATAGGAGATTTATTAAAGTATATAATATTGAATTGAAATAATGATAACGTAAATAGTAACAACAACCCAAAAATGGCTGCTGGTCGACAAGGAAGAGACCGAGTCCATCAATTTGACCCCCTCTTAAAGTTCCTGGGACAATCAGGATGATCACCTTCACCTGTGCCCATCAGGAACCAAGAGAGAGGGTCAACAAGACAACAGATAATTGGCGCCCACTGGTGGTACCAGTGTGGATCGTCACATCCCCCCCCTTAAAACAGAGGCCTACTAAAAAGGTCTCTGCTAATTTGTTTCCCAGATTACAAATAATACAAATAATAACAATAGTTTATGGCAACAAAAAACGGTGATCTCTGCCACACAGCCTAAACGTCAAATCCCAACCTCCCCTACAACCTGCCCACCCTCCAGCAATTCCTGGTACCTGGAAAAGCTCTATTTAAGGAGGGAGGAGCAAGAGAAAGAGAGATTAGAGACAAGAGTTTTAGACCGGCAGCATTGATTCACCTGGAAAGGCGCTGGCTCGGACTCTGCAAAGAATGCAAAAAGGTCAGGGGGTTATGATCTTAACAAACGACCACTGGATGGGACCCCCCTCCCACATAACATCAAAGTGCTGCAGAGCCCAAACCAGTGCCAAACAGAACCCAAACAGTAACCAAACAGTAACCAAACCATAACCAAACCATAACCAAACCATAACCAAACTCCAGGCCCACTCACATCCTCCTCCCACCCTGCTGCCACCACAGGAGTGGATGGAGATGGAGACCCCTCGTTCACTGTGGTCAACACAACCGGCTTCACCTCCAAGACCGTATCTACTCCGGACCTAGGTGAACGAGAATAATAACATTTTGATAAGCTCAGGTGACAAAGTTGTGTAGACTTTCTACGGTTAGGAGTATCGATCAAATAATTCCGTTCGGACACCTGTCGTACAACAGAGTAGGGACCAGTAAATTTTGCTTGGAAAACTGGGTCACTCACAGAACAATCATTATGAGGAAGCCATTGACGAACCAACACATCCTCCAAGAGAAAACAACCACTTTCAGAGCTCTCCAGCTCATCCTTAGGCTGAATCCCACTGAGCAGCAGCTTCAGCTCAGGATCCTCCTGTTGGGCTAAAATCAACTCACTCCGAGACAAAGGCGGCGGCAGGTCAGGAAACTGAAAAACAGAATTGTCAGGAGTGAACTTATCAGACTCTTTACCATCATCAATTTTAGGGTCCATGCAACTCATAGCACGAGTCATGGCGCAGGCAGTAAAAACCTCAGGAAACTCCTTCACACTTAGGTCGGGTCCTGTTGGTCGTGTAAACCCAGAACTAACTACCAGAGGTGGGGGCACATCACTCCACACTCTTCCTCCAGCCAGGTTATTTCCTAAAATGACTGCCACACCCACCACAGGCAGAGAGGGTCGAACACCAATGGTCACTACCCCCTGGACCAGATCAGAGCAAAGCTCAATTTCATGCAAGGGGACAGACAAAGTCTGCATCCCCATCCCTCTAATCAAAACGCTGGTCCCCACACTTGACTCCTGAGAGAATGTTAAAACCGATTCCAATATAAACGATTCTGAAGCCCCTGTATCACGAAGTATCTGGACAGGCACTTTCTGTGGGCTTCCCACCAGAGAAACGAAACCTGTAGTAATAAACGGGCCAAAATCAGGATCCTCCTCGCTAATCTGTATGGAAGCAGAGCCCTGTAGTGCCCCCGCCAACTCAGTAGCCGCAGGTGGGCTGGATACTGAGGATGCCATCACCCCTGGTTTAAAGGGAGACCTCTCGGCAACCCCAGACACTCTTACTGCTGCCCCACAAGCATGCACTGCAAGTGCCAACGGTCTAACAGAGCCCCCCTTCCCACTGTAGGTTTTCTTTCCTTTTAGGACAGGACACTCCTGTTTCCAGTGACCCTTCTCAAGGCAATAATTGCATGTCGAGTTAGGATCTACTCTACTCTGACTGCCATGCTCCGACCTTGAAAAGGGGACAGAATAACCAGGACCTTCGTTAGGGAATTGTGTACGATTTACCAATAGGTCAGTCACGTTCGGATTATGTCTACGGCTCCCCTCGCTACGAAAACGATGTTCACCAAACTGACTTTTATTAGTCAGTACAAATTCATCTGCCAACACCGCGGCTTGACCTGCTGTTTTCACCTTGTGTTCGTTAACGTAAGTGGCAATGCGATCAGGGACAATGGTTTTAAACTGTTCCAAAATAATCAAATTTGACAGATCCTCCAGAGTATTCACCTCTACCGCCACGCACCAACGATTGAAATGGCTGGTTAGTTCTCTTACAACCTCAACATGAGTTTGTTTGTCATGTTTCTTCCATTGTCTAAACCGCTGTCTGTAAGCTTCAGGAACAAGTTCATAAGCCCTAAGGATAGCGGCCTTAACTGTATCATAATCTTTCCTCTCTCTACCATTAAGAGCAATATAAGCTTCCTGAGCTCGGCCAATAAGCACACTCTGTAGTAATGCGGTGCGGTCTGAAGTAGACCAGTCCCTATCGTCGGCAACACTCTCAAACAGTGAAAAGAATACATCAGGATCTTTTTCATTAAACTTTGGCAACAGTCTAACCATGACAGACATATTATCCCTCTTTGAATTACTCGAATCGCCACCTCCACCGTCAGATAACTTTCCCTCAGCAATCAACCTAAGGCGCTCCCGTTCAAGAGCTAATTTATCCAACTCCAATTCCCTGTCCCTCGCACGCTCTTGTGCCTGAAACTCACGCTCTCGCGTCTGCTCTCGCGTCTGAAATTCACGCTCTTGCATCTGAAATTCACGCTCTCGCGTCTGTGATTCCATCTGTAATGCTAACAATTCCTTCTGTTGATCAAATGTTAACTCAGTGGACCCAGATGCAACCCCAACGGATATTTTAGGGACAGACAATTTACCCTTTAGTATGCCCCTATTAATTAACGTAGTCTGTAAAGCCTCCACTACGTCCTGTTTCTTTGCTCGGCCTTTCACCACCTCAAGCTTAACCTCATAATGTTCCACAACCTTCCACAGTTGTTCCTTCGTTAACTGTAACAATCCATCGACCGACGGAGCTGCCACAAACTCCTCAAAAACATCCATAACTCAATATAATCAAATAACCAATATTAACCAACCCTAACAAACGGGAATCTCCCCTCCTATTACAAACTCCTCCTATAAACTACTCCCATATCAGCCATAATCTTCAGCCCATTTAAAGCGAGTAACTGTGCACACATACAAAACAGAAAAGTAACTAACATACTTCGTAAGAGCTGCCCCGCATCTAACTCAGTAATGACTGACTAACCACTCAGCTAGTCTTCAGTGCGTTCACATGCAACTCTTCCACCAAGCAAATGCCTGGTGGCGCCCCCGCGTTCAACACACCAAAAATAACAAACGAAAACAATAAACAAGCGTTAAGCGCTTCTACTCCTAGCACGGGGGTTCACGTATAGCTCTGATGGTATCTAAACCACCCGCCCTACCTATCCTTCTCTGCTTTGCATAGAACACAGCACTCACCAAACTCCAGCCGAAGATCACAGCCAATACCAAGAGTTACGTCCTTGTCAGCACAGTCGGACGGCCAGCTCCCCCTCGTCACCAGCACCCAAACCAACGTACCAAATATACTAAACAATACATTACATCCAATCCAACCAAAACCCAATAACTATAAACAATAACCATGCGGGTCTCCCAATATAGAGTTGGACAAATCCAACAATCCAATCCCGAATATCAACTATGAAAAGGGAGAGAATATTGCTCTCACCAAATTCACTCCCGGACGAGCACCCAATTTGTTACGCTTGCCTGGCTCAGGACAAGGTGACAAAAAGGGAGACGACACATGGATAACAATAATAGGAGATTTATTAAAGTATATAATATTGAATTGAAATAATGATAACGTAAATAGTAACAACAACCCAAAAATGGCTGCTGGTCGACAAGGAAGAGACCGAGTCCATCAATTTGACCCCCTCTTAAAGTTCCTGGGACAATCAGGATGATCACCTTCACCTGTGCCCATCAGGAACCAAGAGAGAGGGTCAACAAGACAACAGATAATTGGCGCCCACTGGTGGTACCAGTGTGGATCGTCACAGGAGGTATTACAGGCATGTGAGCCGCACTGCCTACTGTAATTCATGCAAGTGGCTCGTAATAAAATTAACGATGTTGTTATCTGCCGAGAAAATTAGTTTAATTCAAGATTTAAAAGGAACTGATGTTTATGATTGTATTTCAGTCTTTCTTTATATCCCTCCGGAGCTGTCTATCTCCCCTTCAACATGCCTAGTGCGTTCCACAACGGACCTTGCCCGGCCACGCGCTCAATTATACTGGAGTTTCTCTGGTGTCTGGGAGTTCGCAAAGGGAGTTCGCAAAGGGAGTTCGCAGCCATATAAGAATAAGACCACCTGATAAGAATAAGACCATTATATTATTACAGTATAAGCAGCACTCGAGTTGAGGGGTGATGGTATCCCCCCAGAAATAAAAACAGTCAAAATCGCCCCCCTCTTTCCATACTTTATGTAATTTGATCAATGAACGTGGTATTACTGCTATTTCAAGGTGCGAGGGGGCACGCACACATGCAATGACATTTTTACCAAGTTACTGACACTGAAGTCACTGACGCTGAGGGGATGCGAAAATTGTCCTCATATGCCCAGCAAGCACAAAGACGTTATAAAGACGTCATGTTGACGTCCAGGACTAGGCCAGATCACATGTCGTTTAGGGGATTTTTTTTACGTCTTTTCAGGACGTCAGTTCAACGACTTTTTGGTGACCTAAAAGAGCCGGTTGTATTCTGGTCACCAAAAAGTCGTTGAAATGACGTCCTGGAAAGACATCAAAAAAATCCCCTAAACGACATGTGATCTGGGGCCTCATTCATAGAACGTGCTTAGATCAAAATGTGATCTTACCCGTGTCGTACGTAGAAAACCACGTCAACGTAGTGATTTATACAATTTCAACGTGAGTCAATTTGATCGTGGAAACGATCGTAGCTCGACGTCGAGTATTCAACTTGCTTACGCACATTACCTACTGGTTATGCGGAGTTATTACAGGCATGTGAGCCGCACTGGAAAAACGTTGCCTACTGTAATTCATGCGAAGTTTAAGTGGCTCGTAATAAAATTAACGATGTTGTTACCAGCCGAGAAAATGGGTTAAATTCAAGATTTAAAGGGAACTAATGTTTATGATTGTATTTCAGTCTTTCTTTATATCCCTCCGGAGCTGTCTATCTCTCTTCAACATGCCTATGCCTTGCCCGGCCACGCGCTAAATGATACTGGATTTCGAGTTGAGTCGGGATGAGGGGGAATGGCACCCCCCCCTGAAATAAAAACAGTCCAAATCATCCCCCTTCTAAAACTGCCATCCCCCCTTTCCATCCCTTATGTCATTTTATCAATGAACGTGGTATTACTGCCCTCTCCCGCTTCCAGACGCACGCCTACCCTATAATATAGTATTAACGCCCTGTGATAGCGGCTCAAATAGCGGCTGAATGAAGCCAAGTGCTATAATATAATATAATACAGACAGTATATAATATTGTCAGTATTGTCTGTCTGTATTATATTATATTATAGCACTTGGCTTCATTCAGCCGCTATAATTGAGCCTCTATCACAGGGCGTTAATACAAACCTCATTCACCTGCGTTCAATTCCAAGTATGTTTGGTATTTATAGAAGGAAGCACGTACGCAACTTTAAACCATCTCAGCCCGTTTTATAAATAATGCTTACGTCCGTTTAGAAAAATTTGCTTACGTGAAAGTCAAAGATGACGTTCAAGTACTTTTTTATGAATGAGGCCCCTGGCCTAGTTCTGGACGTCTCAGAAAGGCGTCAACACGACGTCTTTATAACGTCTTTTTGGTCACCTAAAACAGCCGGTTTACGCCTACCCTATATTATAGCACTTGTCTTAATTCAGCCGCTATAATTGAGCCGCTATCACAGGGCGTTAATACAAACCTCATTCACCTGCGTTCATTTTACCTGGGGCCTCATTTATAAAAAAGTACTTGAACGTCATCTTTGACTTTCACGTAAGCACATTTTTCTAAACGGACGTAAGCATTATTTATAAAATGGGCTGAGATGGTTTAAAGTTGCGTACGTGCTTCCTTCTATAAATACCAACGCAGGTTTATCAAGCATTATTTATCCAAGGACCCCAATTGAAATAAGCCAGTGGCTTTCTTGGGTTTTTATCCTTTTAGTTGACCTTGTATGTAATATGTACTTTCATGTACCTACTTCTGCAAATCTTCTAATAAAGTTTTCAATCAATCAATCAATCAATCAGGTAAAATGAACGCAGGTGAATGAGGTTTGTATTAACGCCCTGTGATAGAGGCTCAATTATAGCGGCTGAATTAAGACAAGTGCTATAATATAGGGTAGGCGTTCGTCTGGAAGCGGGAGAGGGCAGAGAAGGGTGGCTTCTCTGTAAGTTGCATTTGTAACGTTTGATCATGACAACTAACCAGGCAAATGCTTATACTCAACTTTACTTTACAACTATACTTTACAAGTTGTAAAAGAAAATCAGGGGAGGTGGTGGATTTTATCATATGAGGACAATTTTAGCATCCCCTCAGCGTCAGTGACTTCAGTGTCAGTAACTTGGTAAAAATGTCATTGCATGTGTGCGTGCCCCCTCGCACCTTGAAATAGCAGTAATACCACGTTCATTGATAAAAAAAAACAAGACAAAGTATGGAAAGAGGGGGACGATTTTGACAGTTTTTATTTCTGGGGGGATTGCATCCCCCCTCAACTTGAGTGCTGCTTATACTGTAATAATATAATGGTCTTATTCTTATCAGGTGGTCTTATTCTTATATGGCTGCGAACTCCCTTTGCGAACTCCCAGACACCGGAGAAAATCCAGTATAATTTAGCGCGTGGCCGGGCAAGGTCCGTTGTGGAAGGCACTAGGCATGTTGAAGGGGAGATAGACAGCTCCGGAGGGATATAAAGGAAGACTGAAATTCATTCATTCAAACCTTTATTTAAACTCGTAAGTTACTGAGGTTGCCCTCATTTACAGCAGCAACGAGTGAAGCCAACAATCATAAACATCAGTTCCTTTTAAATCTTGAATTAAACTCATTTTCTCGGCTGATAACAACATCGTTAATTTTATTACGAGCCACTTGCATGAATTACAGTAGGCAGTGCGGCTCACATGCCTGTAATAACTCCGCATAACCAGTAGGTAATGTGCGTACGCAAGGTCAATACTCGACGTAGAGCTACGATCGTTTCCACGGTCAAATTGACTCACGTTGAAATTGTATAAATCACTACGTTGACGTGGTTTTCTACGTACGACACGGGTAAGATCAAAATTTGATCCGAGTACTTGTTTAAAGGCCAGACAATGCGATCATCAGGGTGTATTTAAGTGACACTGGAACCAGAGTAGTTGCATAATATTCAGATAGAAATTGTGTATTGAATAGACCATGCCTCTATATCATGTAGAAAAAAGAATGTTGTCTGTTATACATGACATTTCTATCTAGAACATTCTGAATGTTTCACCCTTCTGAACACACCCTAAAACATCAGAGGGAAGCCTAGCGTGTGGTGGCTGTCCTGTGACCTTTTGACCCCCTCTGACCCTTGGAGCTGGCCAGTAGGACCTTTGGTAACCATTGCCATGGTGACTGGTCTGTTAATGGGGGGGTGAGTTGTCACCGTAGGCGCTGTAATGGCAGTGAGGAATGGTGCAGAGAGATCCTGTCTGGGCCTGCCCCTCTAGTATGACCCATGTGGCTCTGGCTCCTAACACCAAGTAGACAGGCCTGATCAGGGAGGGAACAGTCATTGTTTATGATAGTACTATGGATTGAAGGCAACTGATGTTGACATTTGTGCAAAACTCATGACATGGATGCAGCAATGATTTAAATGTGAATTCTTTTGATAATTGTTCCTTGTGGTTGTCATGTTATCCTGTACCTGAGCTGATCTCCCCCAGCCTGACCTTATAAGGGCAGACAGATGTTAATGAAATGAACGACTCAAGTGTTCCGAAATGAAATCATAGACGATTCCCCCCCTAAATCTGCTCAACCTCTTCTGGAAAAAAAGGACATTCCTCTAGCTGTGAATGTACTTCACTTCCATACAGAGAGCCTTAAGAGCCAGAGCCCCTAAAAGAGTCCTGTCAGCCTAGAAATGAGTCCAGATGGCTGGACTACCCGCTGGGCAGGGCTCTCTGCTGCAGGCTGGGTGAAGAGTGGTGGTCTGTGTGGCTCGGGCCGGGCCTGACTGGGCCCTTTTCACACCCAGGCACCCTGGCGTCACCCCCCCCCCCCCCCACTCCAACCCGGCTGGTCTCAGGTTACGGCCAGGCGTGGGGAGCCTGTGGCAGGCCTGTTATTCTTCCAGAGCGTAAAGTCAGCTAGACGGATTCTAGGTTGTTCGGAGAGTGTTTCATTCGTTCACAATTCATGCAACGGTCTCGTAATGTGGATGTGATTTATATCATTATCGGTTTACAACGTTTTTGGACACAGTGTGTACACACAATAATGTCATTAACCAGTCCGGAACATAATGATAATAAGTACATCATTTTGTACTATAGATCTATCCACGTAAGCTATTATATAGTTTGTAGAGAAATTGCAGACATTTAGAATTTCTCATATAAGTCGTTTCTTTCTAAGAAATGTCTCGAAAGATTTGATAGGATGATACAACACGGCAGAAAGACCTTGAAAGACGTGTCCCCTCCCTCATCTGCTTGTCTTAACTATAAACAGACACAGCAACCCCTAGCCCCCCGGTATCAGTATTTGTATCTTTAGTGTGTCAGATGACATTAAATCAGTCATCATTCTTGGCGCTATCTTGCCTATGGAATATTTAACCAGACACCTGATGACAGCTGTCTGTTATTGAACTGGATACAGTGGCTCACCCACAAACACACACACACACACACACACACACACACACACACGCTATGAACAGCCGTATCAACTCTGAGATGCTTTGCCGTCAACAGCGTTTATGAATCATGACCACTCAGCACTTTTATCAACTTCACAAGCCCCTCTTCGTATCATATTCACCTTCACATACTGAATCAATCTAGGACTTTTACCATAGGGGGGCTCTGTTATAGATATACTACATATAGGTCTTCTTTATTTTCGACCACTACAGCTCAAATGAAGAAGGACATTTCACAGAGAACAGAACAGAGAGAACGAGGGAGGATATCAGACCACCTGGGTTTGTTTCCAGAAATCGTTCTCCTGTTTCAGAACACTTAGAGTAGAATACCCCCCAGCAACACTCTCCCGGGTTATTCTATACTTCTGCATGGGAGACTGGGGGGGGCAGCTCTCCTTTGTGTCTGTGGAATTCCATATGATATGGCCCTCTGTGGTGGGAATGCATCTGCTCAGGATTCATTTCACTGATGTCACAGGACTTAAGATTATTAAAGACGTTTATTTCCAAAAAGAAAAATGTGTTCCTCTTTGTCCTTTCTTGCATTATTGCAAAGCTCTGTTGTTCAATTGAACCCCCCCCCCTTTTCTGTTTATTATTATGCCAATATACTGATAAACAACACCCGTGTTTACCACAACTTAATGTATCTGTGGGAAGTCGTTGGAGAATGAACCTTTCACTCCTCAAGTCCAGATAGGCCATGGTGATGACTGAGGCCTTGTCCACACCAATACGTTTTTTTGATAAACGTTTTTCGTATATAAAAATATTACCGTCCACACAAGCATGTTTATAAACAATGTCTGTATCCACATGCATACTCCTGAACGCAATATAAACGCTGTCATTGAGCATTCCACACCAGTAGTCGGCGATATCATTTTAACCCCATAGCCCCGCTGGCCAATCAGACGCCAGGAAAACAAAGCTACTACCGGTTCTTCCGCGTGCATTTAGCTGTAAACAGGTTAAAAGTCCAGTTAACAGTGAAAGAACTAGAAGCACTTTGTACACGTCCACTTTCCTCGCTTGTGTAGCCTCGACCACCGTTGCCTGTTGTAAACAAAGTAGTTACTGGCGCCAGGATATGGCATGGGAGGGAACAGCAAACAGCTGCAGTGCGCATGATCATAGAAAGTGGAGGTGGTGGTGTGGTGATGGTGGAGGTGGTGGTGTGGTGGTGGTGATGGTGGTGTGGTGGTGGTGGTGGTGTGGTGGTGGTGGTGGTGGTGGTGGTGGTGGTGGTGGTGAAGGGGGTGGTGGTGGTGGTGGTGGAGGTGGTGGTGTGGTGGTGGTGGTGGTGGTGGTGGTGTGGTGGTGGTGTTGGTGGAGGTGGTGGTGTGGTGGTGGTGGTGTGGTGGTGGTGGTGGTGGTGGTGGTGGTGGTGGTACCAACGATGCTAACGATGCCAACGATGCTAACACCCCTTCCAAACTCTCTCCTCGACACTCGGTCTCTGGCTTGTCATCTTTTTCCCCCCTCTCCCCTGATGAGATTCTCACACTTATCACATCAAAGCGGGCAACCACATGCCCTCTTGATCCCATCCCCTCCCCTCTTCTCCAATCCATTTCCACCGACATCCTTCCTTACCGTACCATCCTAATCAACTCCTCCCTATCCACAGGACCTGTCCCAGCGGCCTTCAAAATAGCCAGAGTCAAGCCCCTCCTCAAGAAACCTACCCTTGACCCTTCATCTGTCCACAATTACAGACCTGTATCCCTTCTCTCCTTCCCTTCCAAAACCCTTGAACGCACGGCATCTAAACAACTGACTGACTATCTCCGGAAGATGGAACACTTAGACCCCCACCAATCCGGCTTCAAGGCTGGGCACTCCACTGAGACTGCGCTCCTTGCTGTCACGGAAGCCCTCCACTCTGCCCAAGCTTCCTCCCTCTCCTCTGTTCTCATTCTCCTTGACCTGTCTGCTGCCTTCGACACAGTCAATCACCAGATCCTTCTCTCCATCCTCTCAGACCTGGGCATCTCTGGCACCGCACACTCCTGGTTTTCTTCCTACCTGGCGGGCCGCTCCTACCAGGTGACCTGGAGAGAATCGCTGTCTTCTCCACGAACCCTCTCCACTGGGGTACCTCGACCACCGTTGCCTGTTGTAAACAAAGTAGTTACTGGCGCCAGGATATGACATTGGAGGGAACAGCAAACAGCTGCAGTGCGCATGATCATAGAAAGTGGAGGTGGTGGTGGTGGTGGTGGTGTGGTGATGGTGGAGGTGGTGGTGTGGTGGTGGTGATGGTGGTGTGGTGGTGGTGGTGGTGTGGTGGTGGTGGTGGTGGTGTGGTGGTGGTGGTGGTGAAGGGGGTGGTGGTGGTGGTGGTGGAGGTGGTGGTGTGGTGGTGGTGGTGGTGGTGGTGGTGGTGTGGTGGTGGTGTTGGTGGAGGTGGTGGTGTGGTGGTGGTGGTGGTGTGGTGGTGGTGGTGGTGGTACCAACGATGCTAACGATGCCAACGATGCTAACACCCCTTCCAAACTCTCTCCTCGACACTCGGTCTCTGGCTTGTCATCTTTTTCCCCCCTCTCCCCTGATGAGATTCTCACACTTATCACATCAAAGCGGGCAACCACATGCCCTCTTGATCCCATCCCCTCCCCTCTTCTCCAATCCATTTCCACCGACATCCTTCCTTACCTTACCATCCTAATCAACTCCTCCCTATCCACAGGACCTGTCCCAGCGGCCTTCAAAATAGCCAGAGTCAAGCCCCTCCTCAAGAAACCTACCCTTGACCCTTCATCTGTCCACAATTACAGACCTGTATCCCTTCTCTCCTTCCCTTCCAAAACCCTTGAACGCACGGCATCTAAACAACTGACTGACTATCTCCGGAAGATGGAACACTTAGACCCCCACCAATCCGGCTTCAAGGCTGGGCACTCCACTGAGACTGCGCTCCTTGCTGTCACAGAAGCCCTCCACTCTGCCCAAGCTTCCTCCCTCTCCTCTGTTCTCATTCTCCTTGACCTGTCTGCTGCCTTCGACACAGTCAATCACCAGATCCTTCTCTCCATCCTCTCAGAACTGGGCATCTCTGGCACCGCACACTCCTGGTTTTCTTCCTACCTGGCGGGCCGCTCCTACCAGGTGACCTGGAGAGAATCGCTGTCTTCTCCACGAACCCTCTCCACTGGGGTACCCCAGGGTTCTGTCCTAGGGCCCCTACTTTTCTCTCTTTACACCAAGTCTCTTGGCTCGGTAATCTCTTCACACGGGCTCTCCTGACAAATGTCTCGCTGACATTTCAACTTGGATGGCTGACCACCATCTCAAGCTCAATCTTAACAAGACCGAGCTCCTCTTCATCCCCGGGAAAGCCTGCCCTCTCCAAGACTTCTCTATCACAGTGGAGAACTCTACTGTAACCCCCTCCCTGACAGCCAAGAATCTTGGAGTGATCCTGGATAACCGACTATCCTGTGCGGAGAACATTGCAGCAACGGCTCGCTCCTGCAGATTCTTCCTCTACAACATCAGAAGGATACGGTCATTCCTTACCAGAGAGGCAGCACAACTCTTGACCCAGGCACTAGTCATCTCCCGCCTGGATTACTGCAACCTACTCCTGGCTGGTCTCCCCGCCTCCCCGCCTACGCTCATCCAGAACGCTGCTGCACGTCTGGTATTCAACCTCCCCAAATACTCTCATGTCACCCCTCTCCTTCGCACCCTGCACTGGCTCCCGGTAGCAGCTCGCATCCGATTCAAGACCCTGGTGCTTGCATATCAGGCAGCTAAAGGGACAGCCCCTGCCTACCTAAAGGAAATGGTAACCCCCCAAACTCCAGCCCGCTCACTCCGCTCCTCCACCTCGGCTGGCCGACTGGCCCCACCATGCACAGCAGTCGTGCTGCCCGATCACGTCTCTTCACAACTCGGGCTCCCCGCTGGTGGAATGAGCTCCCCACGGTTGTCAGAACGGCAGAGTCACTACCCATCTTCCGTCGTAGACTGAAGACCCACCTCTTCAGGTTACACCTTAACTGCTCCTCCTGAGACATCTTCTGCCCCTCAGCACTACGTCTCCTAAAGACGTCCGCTTTCCCCTCTACTGTGTCCCTAAGAACTTCTATCGCCCCCTTTGTACTGCTTCTCTGTTCCTCCAGTATAAAAAAATAAATAAAAAAATAAATAAAGGTTTTAGAAGAAGGTGGTAGAAGAAGGTTTCTCCTTCTATCAGTGGCCCCGGGCCTGAGCTAGATTACTCTTCCTGCTACGAATGGTGGACTGATGATTCACATGCTTAGCATTCAAATGTATTGATTGTAAGTCGCTTTGGAATAAGGCGTCTGCTAAATGCCAAAAATTTAAATGTAAATGTGTGGTGTTGGTGTTGGTGGAGGTGGTGGTGTGGTGGTGGTGGTGGTGGTGGTGTGGTGGTGGTGTGGTGGTGGTGGTGGTGGTGGTGTGGTGGTGGTGTTGGTGGAGGTGGTGGTGTGGTGGTGGTGTTGGTGGAGGTGGTGGTGTGGTGGTGGTGGTGGTGGTGGGGTGGTGGTGGTGGTGGTGGTGGTGGAGGTGGTGGAGGTGGTGGTGGTGAAGGTGGTGGTGGGGTGGTGGTGGTGGAGGTGGTGGAGGTGGTGGTGGTGGGGTGGTGTTGGTGGTGGTGGTGGTGGTGGTGTGGTGGTGGTGTTGGTGGAGGTGGTGGTGTGGTGGTGGTGTTGGTGGAGGTGGTGGTGTGGTGGTGGTGGTGGTGGTGGTGGTGGTGTGGTGGTGGTGTTGGTGGCTGTGTTCCCAGCACTAACAGGTGGTGATTTCATCCCAGATGCCTCTTGGCTGATGGGTAGTTTCCGCTCCGCAACATGAGGCCCATTGGATCCTATGACAGTCTGATTGACAGGTGAATGACACCGATGAGAACGGACCCTCTCCCCCCCAGGCCCCAAAAACGGCACCAAGTGAATGGACAGAGAGCGGAGGAGAAAGAGTGTCTTTGAACCTGAAAAGAATATTTTTTCCCTCTACTCTTCTCCCTTTCTCCCACTCTTTTTTCTGAGTGCCAATCCCCCTGCCCTTTGCCTGCTTTTCTCCCTTTCTCTATGCTGGTGTTTTGTTCTGCTGGGTTTGTGTGAGGGGTTGATGGTGCTGCTGGTTGACTCGGGGCGTCAGGCGAGGCAGAACGCGAGCACGTTAAATGAAGTCCTTTCACAAGCGGAGGGAGGAATGTGTCAGTCAGCCCCACAGAGCCTGTTTTGTTTGGACATGTCAGAGAGGCTGGCAGGGGGGCAAGGTGATGGGATGGTGTGGAAAGTGGGAGAGAGAGAGAGGGAGTGAGAGAGAGAGAGAGAGGGGGGGGGGGGGGCGCTCATGGGGGAGAGATGGGTGTGGGTATGGGTGTATGGGTGTAGGGGTGTGAGGAGACTGGGAGGTCTACACTCTGTGCCAGAGTTTCCCTGCCTGTACTCTCTGTCTCTCGTGACTCCAGGGTCACCGGTAGGCCGCGGGGCTGTTTCCGCACTGCCGTCAGACTGTACAGAAGGCTTGGTCCAGTCGCCACCAAGAACCACAGGGTACTGTGGCAAACTTAAAAAATGATGAAAAAGGAATAAATCACAACTACTGTATGTTCTCAAACACACACTTTGAGAGAATAGTAGTGTGCACATTTCAGCATAATACTGTATGATTTGGTCCAACAACAACAACAACAACAACAACAACAACAACAACTAGGTGTCATAGTTGAACCAAGGATGCGTAAGCACCTTTGAAACGATATCTTGTTCTTGATAAATAGTGGTCTTGCGTGATTGTGAAAGAAACATTCACAGGCATTGGGTTTCTTGATGTATTGCCCTCCATCGGTGACTCATATCCAGTCCTGTTCCACTGCAGTGTTCTGGGAGAGTTGTTTGCTTTGTGGCGGCCTGTCTTTGTGCCACATCCCCCTCCATCCCGGTCTCTCTCACTATCAAGTGTTCCCTTTCAGAACTGCCAATCACCATCCAAAGAACCAAGAGAGTGACCACTCTTTTGACCTGGTCTTGTCTTAATGGGCAGGGAGAAAGACAAGATGACAGCGAGAGAGAGAGAGAGAGATAAAGAGAGAGAGAGGGGAGAGAGAGAGAGAGGGGGGAGGGGGGGCGAGAGAGAGAGAGATACAAAAATAATTAAAGAGGGGTGGAACTTAAGTGGAAAGTTGACAAAATGCTTTAGCTTCAGTGTGAGGTTATACTTTTTGTGGAGTGAGGATTAATAAACTATTCATTCTAGAAAGTAATAAGAACACATTTCCCTTTACTCAGTTCATCACATTAGGACTTAGCCCCCAGAGGAGTCTACTGCCACGAGGGTACTGCCATTTCTCTGAATGAGCATGGACATACAGTATGACTGAGTGTGTGGAGTTGTGTGTTTAAGCCACTGTGACAGCACACGTTCATGTACAAGAGAGCTGACATTCATTTCACACAATGACTTCATCCTCTCATGTCAGCACGAAGGCGCTTGAGTAAACCCAGCCACTTTGTCTTGGAGTGAAGCAACATTTCTTCCCCCTCTCTACCTTATTGGCTCAACTTGAAAAAGGAAAAATAGAGTATTTTGTTCGAGAGCCACATTAAATAGAGATGGTGTTGATGATCTTGGTGTTTCTCATGATTCATGAATCTCTTATTTTAGCACATGAGGTGTCAGACTGAATTCATATCAAAATAACCTCAAAATAAACGTAACGTCATCCTCTCAGGATATAGGTGTCAGGGTCTGGTTAAAAAGTCCTCAAGTAGGGCTTTTTTCAGTTTTTTCCAGAGTGCAGATTGGAAGCTTTCAAATAATGTGTCATACATTGAAATCTGAAGAAGATATGCTTATTTGAATGTTGGTACACCTCAAACCAAATAGCGGAGAAACTCGCTCTGAATCAAAACAGCTGCTAGTAGGCCAAAAAAGAGCTAAAAAGGAACATCGCTGTGAACATCTAACATCTGCATGTTTAACACATCACAACATGCTGATAGAACATCAACATGCTAAAAATACATAACTACATATCATTAGAAGATCACACAGTCCTTGCTTTTGAACACGTCCTAAAACGTAAGTTTGTTTACAAGCCATATATCACTTGTAGCCATGAATCACCCAGTAGCCTATGGCAGATGATACAGTGAATCCAATTATTTTGTGATCCTAAAACTGTTGTTTGTTATATCGAGTGGGCTCTTCAACTTTCATAATACCGTATGCAAAAAACAAGGAAAACTAATTTGCTAATTTGCTAATTTGCGCTTGACTTGAGAATTTCAAGAATTTCAATTTCAATTTCCCTTTTCACCAGACCGCGTCACATATGGCTTGATAACAAGGAGGGATGGCCAGTGCCCTACACTAATTAGTGAGAACATTTGTGGTGACTTTGACAACATGGCCTATGTGACAGGGACTGGTGAAAAAATCCCCAAGTGGGGCAAGGTCAATTTTCAGTTTGTTTCCCCACAAAGTGCAGATAATAAGCTTTCAAATGATGTGTCATATATTGAAATCTGAAAATATTGAAGAAGATGCTTATTTGACTGTTGGTACACCTCAAACCAAATACGAGAGAAACTCGCTCTGAATCACAACAGACGTGTTTGTTACCATCGCGTTGGTAGCTAGCAGCTAAGAAGAACATCACTATAAACATCTAACTGTAGCCTATGTTTAGCACAACATGCTGATAGAACATGAACATGCTAAAAACACATAACTACACATAATTAGATGATCACACAGTCCTTGCTTTTGAACACATCCTAAAACGTACGTTTGTTTACAAGCCATATCACTTGTAGCCATGAATCATCCAGTAGCCTAGGGCAGATGATACAGTGAATCCAATTCACAAATTATAATATTTAGTGATCCAAAAACTGTTGTTTGTTATATTGAGTGGGCTCTTCAACACTTAAAACTTTCGTAATATGAAAAAAAAACGGAAAACATTTTTAGTCATTTGCGCAACTTGAGAATTGACAACATGCAGACCTTTTCACCAGACTGTGTCACATATGACAAAGATTTACCTGAATGTGTCTTTGCATGAATAAGGAGCTGCTGTGTGTGTATCTTGATATGTTACGGTGTGTTTCAAAAGCCATTTCTGTAATTCTGAGCTCAGAATTACAGAAATATGAGAGTTTGTGTACACAAATGTCATTATTATTGATGTCACATTTTTTTAATGAGCTGCTCAACATGGAGACAGCCTGGACAGAGATGTGACATGTCGTCTTTGTGTGGTCGAGAGGACCTCTGGCTTGGTAGGCTTCCTTTGTCACTGTGCAGCTGTTGGCTGTCCTCCCTCCTCGCATTGGAGGACCTGAACCCACCGAAGACTGTCTGCCTGACCTTTCACCGGTTCTCTCTCCCACAGCTGTGTGCTTTGAACTTTGAATCTGTACCACAACCAATCAGGGCTCCAAGGGTTTGTCTAGTGCAAGAGCCTCCCCCTCAGGGCCTAAGAGCAGCTCCGTCTGAGATCAAACCCCGCTGGAAACATGCGCTCTATGGACCACCGGGGGTCCTATAGGTCCCTCTGTCCTGGGCCTGAGAAGCTTTCCCGTACGTACTGTGCGAAAAGCGGGGAGGAGGACCCAACTCAATACCCAGATTATTCTACGGTCTCTGTGGCCGATTCCTTTTTTCTTCTCATTCATTCACGGCGATACTCCTGCCACCGTAACACTAACTGAGCATTCACAGAGAGACCCAGAGCCACGCTGAGCCAGGAGCAGCCTCTTCCCCTGCCAGCTCCTCGGTCCTGTCTGCCTGCCTGTCAGCCCCTCTGGCAGGGAGCTTCTCAGGCTGGCTCTGCCAGTAATGACCCACAGCTGGGACTCCAGACAAAAGGGACATGAACACACCCTGCTGAAGGCTGGCTAATTGATAGAGACAGGCCCACAGTGGTCGACTTTCCACTTTTTTTTTTACTGCTCTTTTTTCCTTTTACTTTCTATTATCGCCGGGATTGCTTACGGGACTTTGCGGAATCATTTCCAACGTTCGTGAATAAATCTCCCATTTGTTCTGTTTCACTTTTCTCTAGTTGAAGCTGTAGTGAGAGACGCTGTCGGTTTAGAATAAGGCGTACGATACTCCCCCATCTCAAAAAGGGATCAGCTATTAGGCTATTTCATCTCGTAGAAATATCATGTCACCACATATCAAAACACAGATCAATGTGGTGGGGCAGATGTAACTACCTCTGGCCATTTAACCCCACACACCCTCTCCCACAGAGTACAACTGACTCTGGCCGGTACCTTAGCTGTGTTCAAGAGTGATGTGTTCCCTTCCCCCCTCAGCTAACATGTTGTAAACTGCACTGAGCTTTATGGCTAGCTGCCTATGAAGCCTGTTCATCTCAACTTCAATCCTCTGGCTCTTCACCTGCATCTGCTCCACAATGTTACCAAGCAGCGTCTTGTTGTGATTCAGTTTCCTCTTACAGTTTTTCTCTATCGCTTTAGCACTAACATCGGAACCTCAAACACAATGACCAAAACCTGAAACTGGTCACTCACACCAATTCTTCACAATAACAAACACATTTCTTGCTTATCACTCATTTCTAAACCACACAGTTAACAAAACACTAAATACAATTCACTACATTTGGCACACTACCATTCACAATGCTAAACTCAAACCACCAATCACACAATCACACTCCTCATATGGGAAAACACCTGCTTTTCAATTAGCAACCATAGCCTTAGCAATAAAAGGGCCAAAGGTGAGCTCTCCTGTGTTGAAATATATCTGAAGTATATCAGGGCTGGATTCGTCATGCCAGGCGATACTTTCCCCTCTGCTTGGCCAGGGAGAACATTGCCTGTGATGTCGACGAGGTCTTGTGGTCTTTGTGTAGAGTATATGCAGAAGGATTATTTTCTTTTTTCTATTGTTTGTTCTGTATGAAGAACACTTAACAAATCCAAGGGCCTCATTTATAGAAAGTACTCAGATAAAATTGTGATCTTACCCGTGTCGTACGTAGAAAACCACGTCAACGTAGTGATTTATACAATTTCAACGTGAGTCAATTTGACCGTGGAAACGATCGTAGCTCTACGTCGAGTATTGACCTTGCGTACGCACATTACCTACTGGTTATGCAGAGTTATTACAGGAATGTGAGCCGCACTGCCTACTGTAATTCATGCAAGTGGCTCGTAATAAAATTAACGATGTTGTTATCAGCCGAGAAAATGAGTTTAATTCAAGATTTAAAAGGAACTGATGTTTATGATTGTATTTCAGTCTTCCTTTATATCCCTCCGGAGCTGTCTATCTCCCCTTCAACATGCCTAGTGCGTTCCACAACCGACCTTGCCCAGCCACGCGCTAAATTATACTGGATTTTCTCCGGTGTCTGGGAGTTCGCAAAGGGAGTGAGCAGCCATATAAGAATAAGACCACCTGATAAGAATAAGACCATTATATTATCACAGTATAAGCAGCACTCGAGTTGAGGGGGGATGGTATCCCCCCAGAAATAAAAACAGTCAAAATCGCCCCCCTCTTTCCATACTTTCTCAAACAGCTCAACCACTTCATGGCCTCAAACAACATCCTGTCTAACATGCAGTCTGGGTTCCGGCCTGGCCACGGGTGCATCACAGCTACCTTGAAAGTTATGGATGACATTCTCACTTCCTTGGACTCCAAGCAGGTCTGCATCGCTGCCTTTATCGACCTAGCTAGGGCCTTTGATTCTGTCATCCATTCCATCCTTCTACAGAGGCTCTCCAACATTGGTCTCTCGACAAACTCTTGCAACTGGTTTGCCACCTATCTAACTGACCGAGTTCAGCAAGTGAAGACTGAAAATATCTTGTCAGACCATCTCACCATCTCTAAAGGGGTGCCTCAAGGCTCCATCTTGGGACCAACGTTGTTCTCAATCTACATCAATGATGTAGCAAAAGATGCTGGCAAATCCCAGATCCATCTTTATGCTGACGACACCATCTTGTATTGTGCAGGCCCTTCACTCCACTCTGCGGCTTCCACTCTACAACTCAGCCTCACCTCCACTGAGCAGTCTTTTCATCGCCTCCATCTTCTCCTCAACACCAAAAAACCAAAGTGCATTCTTTTCGACCGGAGACCTCGTGTCAGCAGCCCCCCTAAGATCTTCTGTGTTGACGGTTCCGAGCTGGAGTTTGTCTCCTGTTACAAATACCTTGGCCTTTGGCTGGACTCATCCCTTTCCTTCACCACCCACATAAAGCACCTGCAGACAAAAGTCAAAGCTCGCCTAAGCTTTTTATACCGGAACAAGGCCTCCTTCACCCGTGCAGCCAAACATACCCTTGTCAAGATGACCATCCTGCCCATATTTGACTATGGCGATACCATCTATAGGATGGCATCTCAGTCTGCCCTCAGGAAACTCGACACACTCCATCACTCCGCCATTCGTTTTGCCACTAGTGCGCCTTTCACAACTCACCACTGTGTTCTGTACACCCTTGTAGACTGGACATCTCTTCACAGCAGACGGCTCTGTCACTGGCTTCATATTATCTACAAATCCATACTTTGCAAAACACCTTTCTACCTCTCATCCCATCTGCACCTCTCTCACCGCCCCGTCATCATTCTAAGATCCAGTGATCTTGTCCGACTCACCATCCCCAAAGCCCGTACCGTAGTCGGGCGCAGCGCTTTCCGGTTCGCTGCAGCACACGACTGGAACACCTTACAAAACACCCTCAAACTCACCGCCCTCACCTCACTCACTGCTTTCAAACAAATCCTGCAGCGAACCATAGTCGATCAATGCACCTGTTGATCACCGTCTCTCACCCATCCCATAACCCATCACTTGCCTCATTTTAAGTACCCCTGCTCCACTACCCCCGCTATCCCTCACCTCCGCTCTTCCTCACCCCTACCTCCTCCGTCTCTCTCCCCTCTCTCTGACTGTTAGTATTTTAATGCATCTGTACAGTATTTGCCATTGTTTTATTGTTTTATTGTTTTATTGTTTATTGTATTACGTAACGTTATTTTATTTCTAGCTTCCCATTCCCCCCCCCCCCCCCCAAAGAGCCACTGCTTTTTGGTCAGGCTGCATTTGCAAATAAGAATTTGTTCTTACATGTTTGCCTGGTTAAATAAAGGTTAAATAAAAAATAAAAATAAATACTTTATGTCATTTTATCAATGAACGTGGTATTACTGCTATTTCAAGGTGCGAGGGGGCACGCACACATGCAATTAAATTTTTACCAAGTTACTGACAAGTCACTGACGCTGAGGGGATGCTAAAATTATCCTCATATGATAAAATCCACCACCTCCCCTGATTTTCTTTTACAACTTGAGTACTGAGTATAAGCATTTGCCTGGTTAGTTGTCATGATCAAACGTTACAAATGCAACTTACCGAGAAGCCACCCTTCTCTGTCCTCTCCCGCTTCCAGACGAACGCCTACCCTATATTATAGCACTTGTCTTAATTCAGCCGCTATAATTGAGCCGCTATCACAGGGCGTAAATACAAACCTCATTCACCTGCGTTCATTTTCCCTGCGTTGGTATTTATAGAAGGAAGCACGTACGCAACTTTAAACCATCGCAGCCCGTTTTATAAATATTGCTTACGTCCGTTTAGAAAAATGTGCTTACGTGAAAGTCAAAGATGACGTTCAAGTACTTTTTTTTATAAATGAGGCCCCTGTTATTTACGATCATATGGGTCCATATCAACATTTTGACATACACAATGGATCTGGATGGGCATACAGAAAATCCTTCAAAAAACACCATAGTCCGCAGCGCAGAGGGCATAATATATTATGTCTAATTGAGTCAACTGGTATTATGCTTATCACCAAGTTTTCCCATACTGTGCTTATGGACTAGTTGTAATATTACTATAGTATATATCAACGGTAATCAAGTGCTTTAGTTGGCGAGTTGGTGATGGTGGTAAGCACTCATAATACGAGTTGAGACAGGCGTGCGAGACCACACACCACACATCTGCAATATCATACCTCCGTCCCACATGTATTTATCATCATATTTTTCAATATAAAACGGAGGTATGATATGGCATATATATATGGTACATGGCAGTCCCACGCGCCCGTCCCGTTCCAGTTGAATGCATGCAATGATTGAAGTAGATCTATAGACTCGTTTTCAAAGACGGGAATCTCACTGAGTGGTCACTGGTGTCCGCTATGACAGGGCATAAATACAAAGCTCATTCACCTGCGTTAAATTTCAAGTATATTTGGTATTTATAGAACGACAGACGTACGCAACAAGCGCAGCCCGTTTTATAAATATTGCTTACGTCCGTTTAGAAAAATGTGCTTACGTGAAAGTCAAAGATGACGTTCAAGTACTTTTTATTTTTATTTTTTATAAATGAGGCCTCAGGTTTCCTAGGAATTTACACTACTGATCAAAAGTTTTAGATGAGTTGAATTGAGTCCATCTTAATGGAAGGATAATAGTTTAATTAATATATTTGTATAGGGTCTCTGATTTGCATAGGAATCAATTACACACTGTGTATATTAGGATGTCACTACCAACTCAGTTTTCTCTTTATCCTGACAAAACTTGGTGTGAATGTGTTTCCATCGTTTGCTATCATTGGCATTGACCTGCTGAAAAACCACTACCATCACCCCACCCTCCACTGAAAAACTGCCTGGACCTGAAAAAAAATCTGAAATTGATTTACATTGTCCATTCTCCAAAATGTCATTTTCAATTTGGAACCTTTCAAGGGGCAATCTGGAAGCCGTTACTCAGTGAGTCCTCAAAAGAAATTGCTTGCAGCTGAGAATTCAAGTTTATGTAAGGGAAGAACCGAGGGAGAGGGAGGGGGGAGAAGGGAGGAGGGACTCTAAGAGGAACAAGTGCAATTGATTCCATTGCGAATTCCCCCTGGTGTGATGCCATGTTTAGGCTGATGCACAGGAAACAGGCTCTCACCAGCCAGGAAATGAAGTGGCAGACATAGACCGGATTGTGTTTCCCTTCTTGCCTTCAGCTGGACCTTGTTATTGAGGAGACACCAGGGCTCCTGCTTTTGTTCAGACGGAGCCAATGGTAAACAAGACTGCAACATGTTTAAATAAGGCTAAGTGCTGGTGAAGGCTGACTGCTATGCTGCCGTGGGGTCTTGGGTTTCTCAGGCCTCCACACCTCCCCATCCCCCTGTTTTTCTGAGTGGTGAATGAGCATTGAGTCAGGCTCCATGTTGAGAAAGTCCTGAGACAAATCCAAGGCTGAGTGGAGAAGGAGAGGACAAGAGCCACTTCATTTAGTTTAGTACCAGTAAGACATATTTACTAATGTCTTGCCTCTGTTGAGGAAACATCTGTTTCCTCAATATCCAAGAGGAGTTTCAGGGGGTGTACATTTAGCAAAAATTTGAAACATTCAGAATAATGAGTTACCAATCTTGGTCTGATTTTGCCTTGATTCTCCTGTTTGTCTGACATAGAGAGAGATAAGTACAACCCAGAATGATGCCACTTCCCCCAGGTTTAACAGTACCTCTTCCACACACAGGGTAAAATATGACCGCTCAGGGGTTTAGTTGCACACAGTGGCTCTGTTAGGAATGTAAAGATTTAACTGCAGGGTCTGAGGTTGCCCTCCATCTTCCATGAATCATGCTGCTTTGATAATGGCTTAACCAGGGGCAGCTGAAGAGAGAGAGTTGTGAAGCCCCCGACGAGAGAGGGAAAGACTGCATTTGTAGAGAATGTATACAACATTTCATATATTTTCTTATGTCTCTTTATCAATTCAGCTCTGATAGATAGTCAGGCAGCTGGTTTATTATTCCTTGTTTAACCCTTACACTTTTAAAACATTGGATCAGCATGTCTTTGACTGATTGAATGATCACACACACACACACACACACACACACACACACACACACACGATGAGCTTTCTGACAGAAATGTGTGAAACACATAAATCAACTCATTGAGGTGCCAAGTCTCCAAAACAAACAACCAATCATTGAATATGTGTTCATTCTAACTAGACCACTGGGACCAGAGGACAGACTAGTGTTGCCCAGCAGAGACCCTGACCTGAGTGTGCTGGTCCCACCTTCACCCAGACAGACCCTGAGCGATGACAAGAGTGTGTCAACTGCCAAAGGAGAGAGGAAATCAAACACAACACAACGTCTATGGAGCCCAGGCTCTTCTGATCAAGACTCTTCTCATCAAGACTCTTCTGGTCAAGACTCTTCTGATCAAGACTCTTCTGGTCAAGACTCTTCTGATCAAGACTCTTCTCATCAAGACTCTTCTGATCAAGACTCTTCTGATCAAGACTCTTCTGATCAAGGGGTAGTGGTGGTCTAGTGGGGGGTAGTGGTGGTCTAGTGGGGGGTAGTGGTGGTCTAGTGGATAGTGAGTTGGACTTGGGATCGGAAGGTTGTGAGTTCAAATCCCGCCTGAAGCCACACCACTACTAGTGTGCCCTTGGGTAAGGCACTTAGCCCTCAGTTACTCCAGGGGGAATGTCCCTGTAATTCGTAATTGTAAGTCGCTTTGGATAAAAGCGTCTGCTAAATGGCAAAACATTTTAACATTTAAATTTTTAAGACTCTTCTCATCAAGACTTTTCTGATCAAGACTCTTCTGATCAAGACTCTTCTCATCAAGACACTTCTCATCAAGACTCTTCTGGTCAAGACTCTTCTGATCAAGACTCTTCTAATCAAGACTCTTCTCATCAAGACTCTTCTGGTCAAGACTCTTCTCATCAAGACTCTTCTCATCAAGACTCTTCTCATCAAGACCCTTCTCATCAAGACTCTTCTGGTCAAGACTCTTCTGATCAAGACTCTTCTCATCAAGACTCTTCTCATCAAGACTCTTCTGGTCAAGACTCTTCTCATCAAGACTCTTCTGGTCAAGACTCTTCTCATTAAGACTCTTCTCATCAAGACTCTTCTCATCAAGACCCTTCTCATCAAGACTCTTCTGATCAAGACTCTTCTGATCAAGACCCTTCTGATCAAGACTCTTCTCATCAAGACTCTTCTCATCAAGACTCTTCTGATCAAGACTCTTCTCATCAAGACTCTTCTGATCAAGACTCTTCTCATCAAGACTCTTCTGGTCAAGACTCTTCTGATCAAGACTCTTCTCATCAAGACTCTTCTCATCAAGACTCTTCTCATCAAGACTCTTCTGATCAAGACTCTTCTGGTCAAGGCTCTTCTGATCAAGACTCTTCTGGTCAAGACTCTTCTGGTCAAGACTCTTCTGATCAAGACTCTTCTCATCAAGACTCTTCTGATCAAGACTCTTCTGGTCAAGACTCTTCTGATCAAGACTCTTCTGGTCAAGACTCTTCTGGTCAAGACTCTTCTGGTCAAGACTCTTCTGATCAAGACTCTTCTGATCAAGACTCTTCTCATCAAGACTCTTCTCATCAAGACTCTTCTGATCAAGACTCTTCTGATCAAGACTCTTCTCATCAAGACTCTTCTGATCAAGACTCTTCTCATCAAGACTCTTCTCATCAAGACTCTTCTCATCAAGACTCTTCTGGTCAAGACTCTTCTGATCAAGACTCTTCTGGTCAAGACTCTTCTGATCAAGACTCTTCTGATCAAGACTCTTCTGATCAAGACTCTTCTGATCAAGACTCTTCTGATCAAGACTCTTCTGGTCAAGACTCTTCTGGTCAAGACTCTTCTCATCAAGACTCTTCTGATCAAGACTCTTCTGATCAAGACTCTTCTCATCAAGACTCTTCTGATCAAGACTCTTCTCATCAAGACTCTTCTCATCAAGACTCTTCTCATCAAGACTCTTCTTATCAAGACTCTTCTGATTAAGACTCTTCCAGATCAAGGCTCTGTCTGGCTGGAAAGGGGCTCAATTCCACTTACACAGAAGAGTCAGCTCCACCACAGCAGTCAGCAGCGCTGCTTACTTTTGACAGATGTTTTCAATGCTTCTTTGTGATACAGATTAATCTAAAATACATCATAGGCTACACCGTTAAAATGTTAAAGAATCGCAGACAAGCATTTTTTTCTCCGAAATGCCAACTCAACTCTTGCTTATATCAGTACACTTCTTTGGTACTTGTCTTGTGAGTAAATGTGATAATATGTACCGTGGTGGCCCATGTTTGATGTAAGTATGAGTGACTTTCCAATCTGAGGGAAGGCTGACAGGTGACAGAGACAGGGGTGGACAGAGACTTCCTGTTTGGTGTTGGCAACGAGTCCTGGATGTGCTGAGGTCAGGGCTGACACAGTGCCCACACAAACACACAGCCCATGCTCTCCCATCAGAAGGACCACCACTGTGTGCAGCCCTGCCATGACTGCTACTGTTGTTTAATGTGGTGGCACTGGGGTCTGAGTCAAAGTTAATAAAAAAATAGAAGTACTCTGAGCTTTCGGAGGGCATAACTTTAGCAGGGACTGTGTGTGTGTGTGTGTGTGTGTGTGTGTGTGCGAGAAAGAGAGAAACACTTTTTGATTTGTATTTTTTATTTTGTTGACTGACTTGAGGTTGGAGTGTGGCGTACATGTTTGGAATGTTGATCAAGGTAATTTCTGCTCCCAGCCAAACAGGAGCCACTCAGTGTGGGTGGATGTCCTGACCTCTGGTACACTGTGTCACACTGGTGGGACATATATAGTGTACTGCTGTGTACACACCAGGACTCCTTGGGGCTGTAACTCATGATATACTGTACAATAGAGTAGGCATGTACCCGAATACAAATGTTATTTGGAAAATCACATACAAAGTGGTGGAAACAGATACAGATTCTACCCGAATTATTATTCGGAAATAATAACAGGGGCCATTCTGTTTGCAACATAGGACTTTGATTTCATTAACTAGTCATTTCATTTACTACACATTTTTGAAAAGTGATCGCTATATTCTGTATTCTCCCCACCGAGTCAGCGGGCTGAGAGACAGTTAGTTCATAAAACGTAGTTTAGTTAAAAATTCAAATAACAAACAGAGAGAGAGATGACCCGTACAGTATGAGGATGTGGAAATATATTTCATAGGGCAATTACATTAAATTGACACAAACAATCTTGTGGTTGAATCAGGTGTTGGACAAGTACCCAAGGCCCCAGGGGACATAGCAACATTAACTATGGCCTGGCTGCAGATGTGTTCAAGTGTTGGAAATTCAAAATAAATTCTGAACCGATTGTAACAGAACAAGTTCTTATCATGAATATGAATGTTTGTTCTTATTCATAAAAGAGCAGATGCCTCTGTGTTGTGGATGTCAGATGAAAGGTTTACTTGAAAGTAACCTTTGGTTTCTACTTTCTACCTATGTTAATGAACTTACTGATGATGGTGTTTTAGGTCACTTCAAGTCACAGTGACAAATATATACGACAAACCTATCGCAAGCAAAACCATCTAGCATTCAACTATGTTCCTCATATTTATACTGCAAGTTGCAGGACACTTACTGTATGTTGTGTGAATGTCTTCCTGACCTGAATATTCAGGGTGCAGTTTGAATTTCCCCTGAACCCAAATATATTATTGTAACTTCTAATGTTACTGAACTCCACAAGGCTGAAGTTCTGTTTACTTTGTTACTGCTTGACTTTGTTATACTGTACAGTAGGAATAGTTGTAATAATAAAAAAGTAATAATTGAAATAGAAATAAATAAAGTAATAATTGAATAATTGAATTTCAGCAGTAAAATCCAAAACAAAACCTTTTGATTTTGATAGGATCAACTAGAACCAAATTTGGTATGAAGAACATTTAATTGGGTTCAGGAATAGCAAATAATCTATTTTCCTCAAAACAGAAAATGACATTATTATTATTATATGCTAATTTCAGCATATTTCAACTTGATGGTTAACTTTTACTTTACTACTCTTTTTTCCATCTTGTTGTTTTTGCTTGATTCCATCTGTTTGAGCAGGGTTGGAGCTTGACTGGCAGAGGTCAGAGTTAGCGGCTGGCTCCGGGGGGCTTGTTACTATCAGGGGTGAAATACCCGCCCGTCCATCACTCTGACAGGCCTGACAGCCATTCAGCCCAGCCAGAGGAGCCCCTGCCAGCAATCAAAGGGCTTTTCATTGAAGGAATCCAGCTCTGGCCTGTCACCACGGAGGGGCGTGCCCAGCTGTCAGCAGAAGAGGGGTCCCCCTCTGTAACGCCCCCCAACTCCCCTCCGTCCGTCTCCCATCCAATCAGCGGCAGCGGGCCAGAGCAGGAGCTCCGCCTCCTCTCTCTAATTCTCTATTACCTCTCTCTCTTCTCTCGCTCTCTCTTCTCTCACTCTCTCTCTGCAAAACTGTTCATGTCCTTGCATGACTAATAAGAGTGTATGTTCTCTTAAACAACATGAATACACTCACTGCATTCTCTACTGCACATAGAAGAATAAGCCAAGTCCTTGCACACAATTTTTACTCAGCCCTAATTATGCTGGTTGATGCAGCATGTAGAAGTTATGTTATCACTTTTTATAGTGTGTAACACTTTTATAGAGTGTTTATTTTAATTGTCTGATTTTGCCCATACTATTGTGTTGGTTGGTAGTGATGGTAGGCCACCAGTAGAGGGAGTAAAGCTGTAATAAATGGTTTGTTCTCACCATTATTCAGTGTCTAATGTATTCAGAACATAATTACTGATACGTTGTTTCAAATATGACACTTTGTTAAATCAGTTAAATATTAAAAATCCCTTATTATGTTGAAGACTTTGATAAGAGTCTGTGGTTTGAACTGCATTTTCTTCATTTATGTTGTTTTTCATGCACTGGAGAGTTATGTTATCTTTGACAGGCAGATCTAAATTATATTAGAATGAAATGAGAAATGTGTACGTTTGGAGCTTGGAGCCTTGGACAAATCCTTGAACCATGAACATATCTTAATAATAATAATAATAATAATAATAATAATAATTCATTATATTTATAAAGTGCTTTTCAGTGATCAAAGACGCTGACAATATGGGTACACAGAAACACGGAAACAACAGGCAACAGATAACGTTGGCACATAGAACACAGTATTAACGAACAGGCACAGGAAACAATTAAACACAGCAAAGTCCAGGGGAGGGAGGGGGGTGGCAGGGTTAGGGGTAGGGCAGGTTGTATGCGTGAGAGAACAGGTAGGTTTTGAGTTGGGATTTAGAAGTGGAGAGTGAGTCTCTGAGTGGTTGAGGGAGAGAATTCCAGAGAGAAGCCTTTGAGTTTCGACTCGAGGGTGGGACAGTGAGGGGAACAGTGGATGAGGATGGGAGGGTATGTGTAGGGCGATGGGGGAGAAGGAGGTCAGTCAGGTAAGGGGGGGCCAGGCTATGGAGGGCTTTGTAGGTGAGGACATCTTATATTGTGTCCATAGCCTACACCAAACAGTACATGAACATATCTTATAGAGTGCCCATAGCCTACAGGTACACCTGTACAGGTACAGGGGGTGGCTGTGGTGCAGGAGGTAGAGCAGTGTGTGTGTGTGTGTGTGGGGGGGGGGGGGCTCACTTCCATAGCTGTGTCTGCGGCCCAGCCCCCCATTGCTGAGGCGGGCTGACCGAAGGCCATTTGCCCCACAGAACCGTTCAGAGCCTCCCTGACACCTGCTGGTTCATCTGAGAGAAGGACAGAGATGGGGAGGAGTGTGAGACAAAGGCCTGATTCCCATTCCCTTTCCTACCACTGTGGATTGTTTTGGAGTGCCACTTGCTTTGGAGCCAAGGCCTCTGAACAGAGCCACAATGCGTAGTGGTTGAAATCTTTCCCTATGAAATGAGACAACCCTTCAAGACCCTGATACGTCATCAGTAGTGTCATTGGGACAATCTTATTAAATCTTCTGATGCATGTCTTGTTTTCAAAGTTTTTCATGGACTGGCCCCACCTTCACTTAGTGACTTTGTCAAACAAAATACTCAAAGTAGCAGACACACTAGATCTGTCTCGAGAGGTGATTGTGTTATTCCATATAGGACAAGCTCCTTTAGCCAGTCCGCATTTTCAGTGAAAGCGGCACACTTCTGGAATGCTTTGCCATTACATATACACAATAGTAAAACGTACAACACGTTCAAGCACAATCTTTTTTTATTTTTCATTTTATTGGACAGGCATAGTGAAGACAGACAGGAAAGTAAGGAGGAGAAGGGAAAGAGGGCATGTCAGCAGGGCATGGGCCAGATTCGAACCCATGCTGACATGAGCACATGTGGAATTGTTACAGGTCCCACCTTGGTAAGGGGCGGGGCCAGCAACATATAGGGATCTGTTTTATGCAGAAAACCGGAATAAAACAGGAGATTATTTTGCTTGTTTAGCAGGCTGTGTAATCTTTATTTACTTAACATCAAATGAATCTTCTCTTTATGCACTCTCATTGTTCCCCATGCATCTCAACAACCATCCTTTCCAACCAACAATCATCATACCCCAACAAACATCCATGTACACATCACACCATGAACACATCACATTTCTACCTGCACTTCATGCAATACGAAACCAATTAAATACATTGACCTATTAACACTAACTGTTACGCTCCTTACTGTTTTTATTACAGTTCACTATAATCTTATTATCTATATTTTATTATTATATTTTATTATCTTCAACACAATATTCAAAATAAATCAGCCTCTGTCCAGCAAACTACATATTTACATACAAAACTAGGCTACACTTACCAACAGTAACTGAAGTGAGCTTATACTTTTATTACATACATACATACATACTAACTGATTCACAAACCCAAAGCCCAGGAGCCAAAACGAAACAAAAGAAACACTTAACACTGGCGGGAATCACCACTCTCCCCCTCAATGCAAATTAGCATGCCACTAGCCTGAATGCTAGCGAACTTGCAAAGTTCGACAGAATACACCCCTCAGTGGTTAACAATACCCCTAACTGTATCAACTAACACTTAATATTTATATACTGTACATCTGGTTCTCAAAACGTTTTCCTTCTTGGTGACTTTACATACCTGTTTTACGTAGAAAGACGAAATAAAACAGGAGAGATCATATTGCTTGTTTAGCAGGCTGTGTAATCTGAGGACACGAGCCCGCTGCAACAGTCTTATGGCGCTTTTCCACTATCGGCCCGGATCGCTTCGGGTCGGCTCGCTTCGGCACGCTTTTGAACAGTTCTGGTTTTCCACTATACACAACAGACCAGGAACGAGTAGGAGGAGTAGGCGATAGTAGGCGGAGTTACGAGTCATAAAAGCGCGCCATGGTGGTGACGTATATTTTCACGAGACACAACACAGCCACAACAATAGCAACATGGAGGAACTTCAAGCTATCATATACTTTTTCCTCGGCATGTGGTATATTATTAACCGTGATTTTTGGAGAGAAAGAGAAAGAGAGAGAGGAAGCTATGTATACATAATAAAGTCATGTTTTTTGAACCCTTAAAACCACTGCCTTCACTTGTCTGCTTTATGAACTGTAGTATCATTGTGTGCCGTGTTATTCACGGACAAACACAGTGGCCGGAGGCACCCTTTGCGGGTTAATAACTTCGGTTTACCGTGGGTTAGGATAACAATTCAAACGTGTCCGGATAGGGGAGAGGACAGGGAATCCAAAACCATTTGAATGGTGTCGATACGACACTGCTATCACGGTCGACACAGCGCGGAGCGAATTCCCTGGTAAAACGTTTCTCTCGCCCCGCTGTCAACGGGAGTTTCAACCAGCAGCAAGCGGTGCTGCGAGCAGCAGAGGGTGAACTCCCGGTTCATTGAGTTTACGGTTAAAAGCATATCTTCTCGGGGTGTCAGCGCGGTGGTTCAGGGCTCAAAATGACCGTATACCGATGGTGAAGTTAGCAAAGGAGTATTGTGTTTGTACCACCTCCATAGCCGGTGTTATTCACGGACAAAGACGCGAAATTTGACTCATGAGTGAACGGCGAAAATGCCTGGACGGCACAGCTTGGGATACCATTGAAGTTACAGGGAACTATGTGTGAAAGAGACTTAAATGTTGAAATAACATTAATACAATGTTCATTGATAAAATGACATAAGGGATGGAAAGGGGAGATGGCAGTTTTAGAAGGGGGATGATGAAGCGCGCTCGACTGAGGAACAGCATAGGCAAAGCACATCGCCATAATAGCGATTTTTGTGTTATGCTTGTTGTAAATAAAAGTTCTATGATGCATTGAAATGACATTAAACTAAGATAATACGATGGTCAGCATAATTTTTCGAATCTTTATTAATAAGCTATTACAGAAACTGTAGTGACATTTTCCAAGAGCGAATGTGGTATTTAAAGATGGCGGTTAGCGAAGAAATCTATGAACATGGGATGACGATTTCCATTGACCAATCAACGGTGTGCAGCGTCACACGCAGCCTGGCAAAAAGGTGGTTCCTGCTCACGATGGGTAGCTAAAGAAGCGACCCGACCCAGGCCGATAAATGGAAAAGCGCCAAAGAAGCAGGCCAGCCCGGGCTGACCCGGGTCAGCCCTCTAGTGGAAAAGCCCCATTATTGTACCGATAGATCGGAAAAGATAAACGCCCTCTATTGGCGGGAGGTGAACATTGCAACAAATAATGACCAAATTAATACAATACAATATATACAAAATTGTGACAACACATAGAGTGTCACATGTGCACTGTAGACCACGGCGCCAGACCACTAGACCACCCCAGGCCACTCAAGCACAATCTTAAAGACTGGCTTATTGCTAATCAGTTGTGTGAGCACTAATTACAATGTTATTCTCAATGTTCCATGTAAATCCTGGTTGTTACGAACCCCAGGTCTTATGGCTCTACGTCTAGGGGGTGTAGGGGGAGCCGTAACATAAAGGGTGTAAGTAAGTTGCCACTTGTAGTGTGGGAGGGAAAAAAATAAATAAAAGGCACAACACGAACGAACTAAAGTGCAATGATTTAATAAACAAATGGTGATGTCCAAAAATACAAGCCATAGGACAACAGGCAGACTATGAGCGGTGTCAACCCAAAGAAACAAAAGAATAAAGTGAGACCCTACCAGTGTACAATTCTACATAATGACAGCCGCTCCTTTGCCTACTGTATTTAACATAGATGAGTCTACGTGATGGAATGCATACCCAAGGGTATCTCACCTACGCCTGTTTCCTATGGCTAGTGTGTGACAATCCAAACATAGACAATAAACTGTAGTCAAATGCTAAATCAAATAAACAAACAACCGAACTTAATCTTACTTAAACAAAGAACTAAATGGAAAATGGAAAAGGTACGTACACGTTTGGCCAGAGAACAGCCATGCCTTTCCCAGGCAAATGATACTAGCGAAGCCATTGACGCCATTGTCGACAAACCGGTCAAACCGGTATCAGCAGCGGACTTCCTGGATTCAGACGAGGCTAACAAAACAATGGGTAGCTATGCTAACAACATTACCCCCCCACCTAACTTCCACCAGCTATCTAGTGAACACAGAGGCCTCCCCCACCCGGCGACGACCCCCCCCCTCCCTCCCCCACCCGACGACGACCCCCCCCCCCCCCCCTTCTCCACCCGGAGACTCTCTAACGAAACCGTTGAACAATGGGCGACCCCCCCCATCCCCCAATCCTCAACTTGACGATGACATGAATGGTGACTATTTCCAAGTCAAGGACATGAACTCTCTATTTGGACACAGCAGTAAGAGCCTGCATATTGTTCACCTTAATGTGAACAGTCTTGTGCCTAAACTGGACCAAATCAGAGAAATGTTCCATGACAGCAAGGTTCACATTTTGAGCTTCTCTGAGACCAAGTTTGATGAATCAATCAAAGACCCAGAGATTGAAATAGTTAACTACACAGTCATCAGAAACGACAGGAACAGGTATGGGGGTGGTGTCTGCATGTACATTCACAACGATATTATCTTTAACACCCGGTATGACCTGAATCGTGACAAATTAGAATCTGTTTGGGTTGAAATTATCTTTAACAAAGCAAAACCGGTGCTGGTTGGTACTATCTACAGACCTCCCGATCAGAATGATTTCTATGATATTCTTGAGGGGTGCTTGGATGACGTTGACTGTGTGGAAAAGATTCTTATTGGGGATTTGAACACGGACATGCTCAGAAATGAAGCATCCGTTTTCAAATCCTTCACCAGGTTTTCTGAATTACACGGTCTCCGTCAACAAATTACCAAACCCACTAGGGTGTGTATATCTACTCAAACCACCATAGATCTCATTCTAACATCGGATGAGTCCAAAATCTCCAAGAGTGGGGTTATTGTATGTGGGCTAAGTGATCATTACATGATCTTTTGCACTCGTAAAAAACATAAACCCAAGGCTGGCGGTCATAAAACTGTAACCACTAGATCCCTTAAATCCTATTCTAGTGAGGCCTTAAACCATAAACTGGAGAATCAAGACTGGTTAGATGAACTAAAATGCACACAGGTTGAAGAGGCATGGCTAGGTTTCAAAACCAAATTCCTAAATATTATTGACAGTATAGCCCCCATGAGAACCACCAGGGTTAAAGCCCGATCGGAACCATGGATGAATTCGGACATTCTAAATGCTATGAAAGTCAGAGACCTAAAATGCTCTGAAGTTCAAAAATGCAAAACAAAATTAGTGAAACACTTAAACGAAGATCACAAAACCCACTTTGAGAAAATTAAAAAACTATGCAACAAACTATGCAATCAGGTAATTACCATGACCAAATCTGCTAAGAAAGAATACCTCGATAACAAAATCGAAGAAAACTTAAACAAACCACGTGACCTTTGGAAGCTACTTAATAGCCAACTAGGTTGCAGTCAAAAACTCAAAACCAGGTCTACAAACATCAGCATAAAATCTGGAGATTCTCTCCTTACAGACAAGCTGGATGTGGCTAAGTGCTTAAACACTTTCTTTACAACCATAGCCACTAAATTAGTTAACAATCTACCACCCCACTCAGGGCGTTATGGTGTAGAGCACATCCGTGCGTTCTACAATAAACTGGGTGTACGCAAAGATGATTTTAAACTCTCCATGGTGTCAAACGATGAGGTGTTTAAAAAGCTGGGCACTCTACACTCAGAAAAGGCCACGGGCCATGACAATATTCCAGCCAGATTTCTAAAAGACTCAGCTGCCTCCATTACCCCAATCATCACCCACATAATAAACCTCTCCATCAAACAGGGACACGTCCCCCTTGACTTTAAAATAGCAAGGGTAACCCCACTTTATAAAAAAGGAAGCAAATTAGACCCAGGCAACTACCGACCTGTTTCTATTCTTAATTCCATCTCGAAACTTATGGAAAAAATAGTTTATGAACAGGTTGATAGGTACCTTACCGAAAAAAATCTGATGTATGAATTTCAATCAGGATTCAGAACATCCCATTCCACTGACACATGCCTTCTCTATTTGAACGACCACATCAACCATGAGGTGGACTCGGGCAAGTACTGCGGCATGGTCATGCTGGACCTCCAGAAGGCCTTCGACACAGTAGATCACCACATATTGTTAGATAAACTGAAAGCAATTGGGTTCGATAGAACATCGGTGAGCTGGATGCAATCCTACTTAGAGGGGAGGGAACAGGTGGTTAGTGTGAATGGAACACTGTCCCCCCCCCTCCCAGTGACCTGCGGCGTTCCACAAGGAAGCATATTGGGACCTTTACTGTTCCTAATATATGTGAATGACATGTCATCAGCATGTGATTGCAATTTGTTCCTGTTCGCGGATGACTCGGATCTGCTGGTCTCTGACAGGGACATATTGCAGGTGGAAAAAGCGCTAAGCACTGAACTGAGTAGAATCTGCATCTGGCTAGCTGACAATAAACTATCAATACACCTAGGTAAAACTGAAACCATCCTATACGGATCCCCATCTAAACTCAGAAAGGCTGAACATTTTAAAATAAAAGTGGGTAACATTAATATCACAAGAAAAGAGGATATTACATACCTGGGCTCCATCTTAGAGGCAAATCTTTCCGGAGATAAAATGGCAGCAAAAGTAATCAAAAAAGTGAACCATAGAACTAGATTCTTGTACAGGATATCCTCACTTGTCAGTAAAAACACACTGAGGACCCTATCAGGAGCTCTCATTCAATGTCACTTCGACTATGCCGTAACATCATGGTACTATAGAACCACAAAGGCCCATAAAACAAGACTCCAGACAGCCCAAAATAAACTGGTTAGGCTTCTGCTAGGCCTCAACCCTAGGACACATCTAACCGCTGCTCATTTTTTGAGCCTGGATTGGCTACGAGTAGTTGACTGAGTGCAGCAGCTTGCACTGGGCCTGGTCTTCAAGATACGCTCCACCACAAAGACACCCAAGTACCTGTCAACATACTTCCAAAAAGTGAACAACGTCCACACATACAACACCAGAGGAAGCTCCACGAACCACGTTCAACCGCGTTGCACCACAAACAAGGGGTTAAACTCGTTTGCAAACTATGCAGTAAAAATGTGGAACGCCCTTCCTATAATCTTAAAGGAGTGCAAAACACTGCCCACCTTCAAAACCACTCTCAAAAAACATTTACAGGAGGCTGCAATCCGTAACTGGACCCTCTAAATCAAAAATCAGATTAAAAGACCCGAACTACCCACTGTACATACTTTGTGTTTTGTCCCCCGCCCCCACCTGTGGTGTATGTCCCCACCTGTCCTACCCGCTGTACATACCTTATGTTTTGCTGTATTGTTCTTCCCATGATGGATGTATGTTTATCGTGTAGATAGTAATAGTTATTTGTCTGTATTATCTTGTAGATAGTACTAGTTTTTTTGTTGTTTTTTGTCTGTCTTACATGTAACGATGAATTGAGAATCAAGGACCCCAATTGAAATAAGCCAGTGGCTTTCTTGGGTTTTTATCCTTTTAGTTGACCTTGTATGTAATATGTACTTTCATGTACCTACTTCTGCAAATCTTCTAATAAAGTTTTCAATCAATCAATCAAAAATAACACAAACAACCTAAGAAACTAAGAGTTGACAAACTAACAAACAAAACACAACCAAACAGTCAACTGACAAGGAGACACAATGAGGAACATTTAAACAGCCGGGCAGCCTTCTGATTGGATGATGGGTAGCCTTCTGATTGGACAGGAGTGGGATGATGAATGAGGGAATGATTGGCCAATTGACAACACCTGGATGGAGAATGACAGAGGAGAACACAGAAGGGAAGGAAACACAACAAGGGGCCTCATTCATAGAACGTGCTTAGATCAAATGTTGATCTTACCCTTGTCGTACGTAGAAAACCACGTCAACGTAGTGATTTATACAATTTATATATATACAACAGTTTAATTCAAAGGGAACTAATGTTTATGATTGTATTTCAGTCTTTCTTTATATCCCTCCGGAGCTGTCTATCTCTCTTCAACATGCCTATGCCTTGCCCGGCCACGCGCTAAATGATACTGGATTTCGAGTTGAGTCGGGATGAGGGGGAATGGCACCCCCCCTGAAATAAAAACAGTCCAAATCATCCCCCTTCTAAAACTGCCATCCCCCCTTTCCATCCCTTATGTCATTTTATCAATGAACGTGGTATTACTGCCCTCTCCCGCTTCCAGACGCACGCCTACCCTATAATATAGTATTAACGCCCTGTGATAGCGGCTCAAATAGCGGCTGAATGAAGCCAAGTGCTATAATATAATATAATACAGACAGTATATAATATTGTCAGTATTGTCTGTCTGTATTATATTATATTATAGCACTTGGCTTCATTCAGCCGCTATAATTGAGCCTCTATCACAGGGCGTTAATACAAACCTCATTCACCTGCGTTCAATTCCAAGTATGTTTGGTATTTATAGAAGGAAGCACGTACGCAACTTTAAACCATCTCAGCCCGTTTTATAAATAATGCTTACGTCCGTTTAGAAAAATGTGCTTACGTGAAAGTCAAAGATGACGTTCAAGTACTTTTTTATGAATGAGGCCCAAGGACACATGTGGACGTAACACTGGTACTGTTTAATACTTGTTCCTTTTACTCTGCACTTGTTATTTATATGCCCTGTATTTGTTATATATATGCCCTGTATCTCTTAGATTTAGATGTAGTTCATTGTTGTAATGTATTACATGCTTTTACATGCTTTTTCTGAAAATAATATTGTATATAATGTCTAGTAGGCCTAGTTAGTTAATGAGAGCCTACTGCTCTGATAAATTTGCTTGTATACAATGTTTATTTTTTATTGTGTTAGAGAACGGCTTATGACATCTGGGGCCTCATTTATAGAAAGTACTCAGATCATTTGATCTTACCCGTGTCGTACGTAGAAAACCACGTCAACGTAGTGATTTATACCATTTCAACGTGAGTCAATTTGACCATGGAAACGATCGTAGCTCTACGTCGAGTATTGACCTTGCTTACGCACATTACCTACTGGTTATGCAGAGTTATTACAGGCATGTGAGCCGCACTGCCTACTGTAATTCATGCAAGTGGCTCGTAATAAAATTAACGATGTTGTTATCAGCCGAGAAAATGAGTTTAATTCAAGATTTAAAAGGAACTGATGTTTATGATTGTATTTCAGTCTTCCTTTATATCCCTCCGGAGCTGTCTATCTCCCCTTCAACATGCCTAGTGCGTTCCACAACGGACCTTGCCCGGCCACGCGCTCAATTATACTGGAGTTTCTCTGGTGTCTGGGAGTTCGCAAAGGGAGTTCGCAGCCATATAAGAATAAGACCACCTGATAAGAATAAGACCATTATATTATTACAGTATAAGCAGCACTCGAGTTGAGGGGGGATGGCATCCCCCCAGAAATAAAAACAATCAAAATCGCCCCCCTCTTTCCATACTTTGTCATTTTATCAATGAATGTGGTATTACTGCTATTTCAAGGTGCGAGGGGGCACGCACACATGCAATGACATTTTTACCAAGTTACTGACACTGAAGTCATTGACACTGAGGGGATGCTAAAATTGTCCTCATATGATAAAATCCACCACCTCCCCTAATTTTCTTTTACAACTTGAGTACTGAGTATAAGCATGTGCCTGGTTAGTTGTCATGATCAAACGTTACAAATGCAACTTACCGAGAACCCGCTTCCAGACTACCCTATATTATAGCACTTGTCTTAATTCAGCAGCTATAATTGAGCCGCTATCACAGGGCGTTAATACAAACCTCGTTCACCTGCGTTCATTTAACCTGCGTTGGTATTTATAGAAGGAAGCACGTACGCAACTTTAAACCATCGCAGCCCGTTTTATAAATAATGCTTACGTCCGTTTAGAAAAATGTGCTTACGTGAAAGTCAAAGATGACGTTCAAGTACTTTTTTATAAATGAGGCCCCTGGCCACAGGGACAACAGTTGAAAAGCAGCCATTTGGCTAACACTGACTCACTTACCAACTGGTTTATTAATGTGTACGGTCACTGGTCAACAGTGAGAAACAGCCTCTGTCCACGTCAGATACATGATATAATCCATCAATAATATTAGATAATAACTACTGCTCGGATTAGGTTGCGTGTTTTGGTTTAATAAGTGCCATAGCTATAGCGTCATATACCATCAAAGGGGAGAAATGTGACATGAAATATGTCAAAATGTGCAACTATCATGCACAAATCAGCCTAATGTTAGATAGATAACTTTACATTAAGTATGTCTACCATCATCCGCTGTCAAACGGCACATGTAAGAATTTATTTCTAAATAAACAGGATTGTACATCTTGGAAATGTGAATCGCGCTCCGATGACATGGTGTATTTCTATGGGGAGGTTGTGGTGATGACATGATGTATTTCTATGGGGAGGCTGTGGTGATGACATGGTGTATTTCTATGGGGAGGCTGTGGTGATGACATGGTGTATTTTTATGGGGAGGTTGTGGTGATGACATGATGTATTTCTATGGGGAGGCTGTGGTGATGACATGGCATACAGTTTGCCTATAGGGCAAAGCGGGGCGTGGAGGACGCCAGTCTGACCCTCCTGGACACTGTGGCCAGACAACTGGACTCGGTGCACCCCCACAGCAGGATTTTATTGATGGACTTTTCCTCTGCCTTCAATACAATAAAAACGGACATTCTGCTACACCATCTAGCAGAGCTTGACGTCAGCCCCACACTGATTTTATGGTTTAAGAACTTTTTAACAGACGGACCACAGCAGGTGGAGGTAAACGGCTTCACATCCAGTAAGATGATTTTAAACACAGGCCTCCCCCAAGGCTGCGTCTCATCCCCCCCACTCTTCGCTGTCTACACCAACCACATCACCTGCAGCACAGAAGGGATGGTGCTGCTGAAATATGCAGACGACATGGCCTTGGTGGCCCACCTGACTGGGGCCGACGCCCTGGACAAGTACCACCAGGCAGCAGAAGACCTAGCCCTGGTGTTCCAGCAAAGCTCCCTGGAGCTCAACACCAGCAAGACTAAGGAGCTGTGCTTTGGGAACAGGGAGAAGGCAGACTGTCACCACCTCTTCCAACCCCTCAGCATCAACGGCCAGCTGGTTGAGCAGGTACAGTCCTTTAAGTACCTGGGGACAGAGGTTGACATCTCTCTGTCCTTCTCCCTCACATCTCTCTGTCCTTCTCCCTCACATCTCTCTGTCCTTCTCCCTCACATCTCTCTGTCCTTCTCCCTCACATCTCTCTGTCCTTCTCCCTCACATCTCTCTGTCCTTCTCCCAGCACATCTCTCTGTCCTTCTCCCAGCACATCTCTCTGTCCTTCTCCCTCCCAGCACATCTCTCTGTCCTTCTCCCTCCCAGCACATCTCTCTGTCCTTCTCCCTCACATCTCTCTGTCCTTCTCCCTCCCAGCACATCTCTCTGTCCTTCTCCCTCACATCTCTCTGTCCTTCTCCCTCCCAGCACATCTCTCTGTCCTTCTCCCTCACATCTCTCTGTCCTTCTCCCAGCACACTGACTCAGTCTACAAAAAGGCCCAGCAGCGCCTCCACCTGCTGAGGAAGCTCAGGGCTTCTAACGTCAGCAAGGACATTTTAACCCTGGTTTACAAATCACTCATTGAATCCATTCTCACCTTCAATAACACATCCTGGTACAACTCCCTCTCTGTCAAATACAAAACCAAACTCTCCCGTATAGTCAATCAGGCAAGTAAAATCATCGGCTCACCTCAAACTCCCTCAAACTCCCCTGTCTGAAATATACAACCGGTCACTAATCAGGAAAGCCACACAAATCACACAGGACCCCTCTCACCCCCTCCACCAATCATTTCAGGCACTTCCATCAGGCCGCCGTTACAGAATTCCACTGGCCCGGAAAAACACATACAAAAAATCATTCATCCCCACTGCAACCACCTCCCTGAACATTTTAAAATAGGAAGCGCATTGTTTTTCTTTTAAATCACAAAATGTTAGCTTTTTAAATCATAATACTGTTTTTTACTATTATTTTTAAATGACTGGACTTTTTAAATAGGCACTACATTTTATAAACACTGTTATGTCTGTCTGTTTTTATTGTATGTATGTGACCTATGTGTGTTTTTAATGTGGAAACTGTATTCATGAACTGCACTTCTGCCTGGCAAAGGAGAATTTCTGTCACTCTGTGACAGACAATAAAGCAATCTTGAATCTTGAATGGTGTATTTCTATGGGGAGGCTGTGGTGATGACATGATGTATTTCTATGTTGAGGCTGTGGTGATGACATGATGTATTTCTATGGGGAGGCTGTGGTGATGACATGGTGTATTTCTATGGGGAGGCTGTGGTGATGACATGGTGTATTTCTATGGGGAGGCTGTGGTGATGACATGGTGTATTTCTATGGGGAGGCTGTGGTGATGACATGGTGTATTTCTATGGGGAGGCTGTGGTGATGACATGGTGTATTTCTATGGGGAGGCTGTGGTGATGACATGGTGTATTTCTATGGGAAGGCTGTGACTGGCGCTTCCATTGGACTGACGCTGGGGCGCTCATACAATCTTTGTTGCAAAATGTGTTGCAGAGGAACAGGGTGTGTCACCCTGTGACAAACGCGCAGATATGAGTGCTCTGGTGTCTTGCTTTGGTAGTCTAATGGAAGTGCCCAGGTAATAGTTTTGCTATTATTGTCCTCTACTGCGGAGCACCAAAACCCTTGGATCTTAAACGCTGGACTTTGGAATGGTGGAACGGTGTATTCCTATGTATTCCAAAATTATTAACCTTTTTGTGTTCTTCCAGTTCTTCATTGGTCCATTATAAACCAATTTTATTCATGTTAGAATTAATAAAATTCATTAAATCACATTGGGGTTTTGGAATTTGTGTGTTTTGTCCACCCTGTTATGCTACTGTGTCCACCCTGTTAGACCTCTGTCCACCCTGTTATGTTGGTATTTTTCTCTCATAAGCCCTGTCCGGACGGCATATAAATTACCTGAGGACCTCGGTAATATATGTTTTACCTGGGGTAATTCGGTAATTTTTATCCCGTCCGGACCGACCATGTCAGTGATTTACTCCGGGGACCCCAGTAATTATTCCGGCTGGAATTACCTACTGTGTTTCAGCAAACCCTGAGGTCCTCAGGTAATTTTATTACCGTCCGGATTGACATGTCAGTAATTGTTACGCATTGCATGATTTTGCGCGATATTAATACTAGAATTTACCGTTTTGACCGGGGTAGCTCTGTGCAAACAATGGATGTGGATGACATTATTAACTCCCTTGAATCTCCACTATCGGATAACCAAACCACCTAAAAGGTTAATCGACGACGACGATGTAAGTGACGATGGACTGATTTCTTCTTCTGAACCAGTTCTAGCGAATTTACCTAACATTAGCTTGTAAACTGTGCAGTTTGTATGGTCTGGATCTAGCACTCTATAAATCACGGTGTCTGACAACACACAGGGATGAAGTTAGGGGTGGGAATCGCAAGGTAACTGACGTATTGATAACCGTACAATATTACCCCCCGATAATCTATACATTGTAAGAGAACATTCATCAACGATACATCCCAATATCTGTTAACTGATATTTCATAACGTGGTTCCAGTGTTAGCAGCATTCGGCAGAAACCTTCGTTTTCCACACCCCTGTACCGGCGAAGGTCCTTGAATGCATGAATGAATGAATGAGCCCTCGGGAAGTTAAAGTTTGTTTTGAAATATAATCGTTCAAGACTTTAGATCTCGTATCTGTTTTTCCCCGCTTTGCGCCATTTCAGCCATTCATCTTCTTAATTTTAATAACATCAAAACATTCTGATAGAACATCGACATGCTAGAAACACTAACTACACGTAATTAGATGCTCACACAGGGCCAAACGCGAACACATCCCAAAACGAAAGTATTTACAAATTATGAGTATTTCGTGATCGTTAAACTGCTGTTTATTATATCGAGTGGGTACTTTAAAACGTAAAGTTTCGTGTTATGAAAAAAACGAGTCTGCGAGTGGTGTCGGCTGCGTTCGTAAATTCGCTCTGGAAATCTGATCAGCAGTCATGGAATGCCTCTTGTCCAATCAAATGACTTGTTGTTGCTACACGTGCGTTGTGTTGTGGGTCTGACAAAATATCCGGCGGGAACAGCTTCTTCTTCTGTGATGTTAAATGGCAACTTGCACGCGAAACGCAAACATGCATGGAGATTTTTTATTCCATCCGGATCGGTCATTAAAATCACTGGGGTCCTAGGGTAAAACAAATATTACCGAGGTCCTCAGGTAATTTATATGCCGTCCGGACAGGGCTATAGTTTAATTAAATTACCAAATAGCAAGTGTATATTTATAGTTACATAAAGATATGGAATGGGTTGATTACAAATGTTAAAAACTTTGAGTAATTCTTATCATAATTCACTTTAATTAAGAAAGAAAGTAGAATAATATGTCCCTTTCTCATAATGTGCACTTGTTTTTCTCAATATATGCTGTTACAAATAATTTCATTGTAAAAACAAATATCTGATTAGAGTGAGGGACATACACTTCCTATAAAAAAGGTATTTTAATAGCAATCATGCACTGAAAAGTGAAAACACAATGAAACAATTATGTCTGTCCTTAACAGGGTGGACATATTCCACGTGACACATGTTGTTAATATATCTAAATATAATACATTTTAGGTGCCTGAGCTCGACCACTATGTTTTTCAGCAAGTTAGATATGTCCTTTATATAATAGAACATTAAAATATAGGTAAATCAATAATTTATTTTTCACAAGTTATGAAGTCCAAATGGCACCGTATAAAAAAATTTACCCTTATAACGCATTCAATGAGTAAGGGCAAGTGTCTTTTCTAAGATTTATGGCAAGTATGCATTTTTCCTTATCTGAGCCCCTGCTGTTCATAGTGGGAAGACAAACTTAATGGTTGAAGAGGAGGAAGATGAAATCAATGAATTTGGACTAGGCCTAAACCATCGTTTCTCAACGGGGGCGTTCAGACAACACCGGGGGGCGCTGGAACAGATATTTTAAAAAGGGGGGCGTTGAGGTGTTCTTGGGGGGCGTTCGCGCATTAAGTATTTTTCTCATGAAAAACAGCTGTGTTATTACGGGCACATTCGTAAATGCACGATAGCTGAATGTCGATACACGATGAACGGTCAGTTCGCTCAGACAAACCGTGTTTCGGTCGACTGTTTGACCCTGCTGGCTGCCTGTCCCGCCCTAATGCGAGCCACGGCCGCTGCTTTTGGTTGATAGAACGACATGTAGAAATGTGATTGGCTGAGCGGGAAGCCTTTTCTAAAAAGCTGCTAGTTTGGTTGCAGTGCGCCGTAGAGCCCTACACGTGCCCATCTCTGAGCGCTCTGAACTTGGCCGGGCTCTGTGATGCAGACACACGTAGCGCAGCGCCCCAAAAAATAAAAGTGAGAGTGTCATCAAGAAGATGAAGCTAAAAACTCAGCTAGCAAAGGCAGAGCTTTTGATAGTTTCCAATGTTTCTGGGTAAGCTGCATTGTAGAAGAATCTTGACAGTTCAGAATGGTACAGTGCAGAAATTGCAATACTATGCTACGATAGAAAGAACCCCGGTTCATCCCATCTGTAACATCATGCTGACCAATGCCCAACTTCTATGAGTGTTTTCCTTGTAGGCTATGCTTGAGTGACATATGTTTCAGTTTGTGGGCTCATTGTAATTGTTGCGTTCGCTTCGTTCGCTTCCTTTCAATACAGCTTATTTAATTTAGTTAAAATGAGTGCTAATACCATACCACCATACCAGAACATCACAGCAGGAACAACATATCTCAAAAAAGCGATCGTAATAAACCAGTCCTGAAAGTTCTCTGTCGCTTACCAATAATCGAACCTAGAGAAATCAGCTACGAATGTCCCCTCCCCTCGCAGGTTCATTACAGTATATTACATAAATGTATTACTGTTAAGTATTGTTGTGGATGTTATCCCTAGTGCCATTCTGAGGTTAGCATTGCGATGTGTTTGCAAACTAAAATACGATCGTTTTTTTGTGATATGTTGCTCCTCTTGTGATGTCCTGGAAACGAACGCATCAGCTGCAGCGTCTTTTGTATTGATCAGCTGTCATCAGTGTTATTACGGGTACGTTCGTAAATGCACAAACGGTCAGTTCGCTCGGACAAAACCGTGTTTTCAGTCAGAGCGCCCATCTCTGAGTGTAACCAGGGAGTAGCTAAAGGACTGTAGAATTTTAGGAAGGGCTGGTTATCTAACTAACTCTGAGCTAAATCGGCAGTGTAGGAGGATAGAGGCAGGGGGCGCCAGCAACCCTTTAGACTAGCATATCACAGTTATATATATATAATATATTATAATACAAGCTATAACTCAGTTAATCACACGATAAGACAATACTTAAACCCAATACTAGATTTGCTGTTAAACTAAACAATACAGACAACTAAACACACAGCAATGTATCAAATATAAACAAACACATTTATTTATACAACTTATATATACATCCCAATATACTCCCTCCCCGCCGGCCACACACACACTCACTCACTCACTCACACACAGTACCTGGCCTGAAAAGGCTTAGAGTCCCGGACTGAAAATGAGCGCGTTGAGGCCTGGTCGGAGCCCGCATGCGACTCGAGGAAGGCAGCAGACAAGGGGGGGGAGTGACGTTGCAATTCGAAGGGAAAGGGGCTTCTTCGTAGCAAACGACGAGGTGTGAATGGTTCAGGTCCGGTGGTCCACGGTCAGCTCCGGTGGTGTTAGCGGTCGGTCGCAATCCACCTCGGAGGCGACGGCTTTGTTTGGCTTTGGTCTCGCTATGCGCCAACGTTAGCAGCCGGCGGCTAGCAAGGCTGGCTAACGGTGACACAGCTAAACTGGGCTAGCGCTGTTAACTCACTAAAACTCCGAACTCTTCTTCACGTCGTCTGTCAGCTTGAAAGCCTCGAAGATCCTCTTGAAGAAGATGAAGTTGGGGTCGAAGATCTCTGGTTCCTCTGTGATGTACTCTATCTCCACCTCGGGCTCCTTCTCCTTCTCCTTCTCACTCTCGTCACTCTAACGCACAGACCACTTCCGTCGCTATAGACACCAACCGGACATACATCAAGTCACGTACGCCAATCAAAACCACGCCCACTAATCTGGCGCTTGCACAATACTGAACAAATCTAAGACAGAACTTATACAATTACAATAACAATACATACACCTTCATGAAAACGTACATGAATAGTATGGAAAATAATTAAGGAAATAACAGGGGCAAAATAGGGCTGATTTGGGGAAACTAACTGGCTCTAAATTGTGGGCCTTCATAACAGCCGCCCCATGAAACCCTCGGTTTCATTTAACTATGGAAGGCACACTGGCTAGGCTGCTCTAGCAGCGTGAGGTATGAGGTGATAGTGTCCTTTGTAATTTGAGGGAGCTCAATCAGGCGTGCCACAGGTCGGGTGTAAGTGCGACCACCAACGTCCACGATGGCCGTCCGCACCCTTCCATCCGGACCCGGCAGGACCTTGGTCACTCTGCCTGTCTGCCAGGCGGCGCGTGGAAGGGACTGGTCGATCACCAGTACCACGGCACCTTCGGACAAGTTGTCTCTCTCCCTCGTCCACTTCTGCCTGACTTGCAGGGTCGGCAGGTAGTGCAGTATGAACTGCCTCCAAAACTGGTCCGCGAGCACCTGGCTGTGCCTCCACCATCTTCTTCCGGTGAGCTCTGCAGGGTCGTAGACTACCTGAGGCAGTGCAGAGTCTCGCCGCCCCATCAGCAAGAAGTTGGGCGTAATGGGATCCAGATCTGCTACATCACTGGAGGTATAGCCTAGGGGCCGGGAGTTCAAGATGCCCTCAATCTCTGCTAGTACAGTCTCGAGCACCTCATCGGTAGGCACCTTCTGTCCGAGAATGGTACGTAGGACGTTCTTTACTGAGCGAATCTCCCGCTCCCAGGCTCCCCCGAAGTGTGGAGCATTTGGGGGGTTGAACTCAAACTTCACTTGCTGGGAGGCGAGTCTGTCACGGGCCTCCTCAGTCATCGCAGCGTAGCTCGCCCTCAGCTCGGCCTCACCACCGACGAAGTTGGTGCCTCTGTCCGACCGGAGGGTCTTAGGGGTCCCTCGCCTGGAGGTGAACCTCTTGAAGGACATGAGGAAGCTGTCGCTTGTGAGCTGGTGCAGAACTTCAAGGTGCATTGCTCTCGTCGTCAGGCACGTGTAGATGATGCCCCACCGCTTTTCGGAGGCTCGCCGGTTTCGGACTAGGAGTGGCCCGAAACAGTCGACCCCAGTAGAGTGGAACGGAGCCTGTCTCAGTCGCAGCCGGTCCTCGGGCAGATCGGACATCATGGGCTGCGGCGGCGTGGCTCGCCACCTCTGGCAGTCCGAGCAGGACCTTTGATATCTCCGTACCGCCTCCCGTCCATGGAGTATCCAGAATCTCCGTCGTACCTCCGCGAAGACACGCTCTCCACCCGCGTGCTGCACTTTGTCATCATGGTGCTTGATGACCAATCTGGTGACCTGATGCTTAGTGGGAAGCACGATGGGATGCTTCGTGTCTAGGTCTAGATCTTGAGCGCGGCGCAGTCTGCCACCCACGCGAATGAGAACACCGTCGAGCTCTGGAGCTAAGCCGCGGAGTCGACTGTCCGAGGGGATCGGCTTCCCTTTCTCGAGACACTCCAGCTCTCGGGAGAAGGCATCCTGTTGGGCACTCTGCAGCACCAGGAGCTCCGCCGCGGTGTAATCTTCGGCGCTGAGCGTAGTATCTAGGGGTAGACCGGCCTTGGAGCAGAACATCCTCTTCTGCAGCTCTTCGAGCGTCTCACACTCCTCTCCCGGAGTAGTCTCAGGGTCTACGACCTGGGTGGCTCCGCAGAACAACGTCTTACGCAGCTCTTTGTCCTCTCTGTCTTCTGCTAACGCCGGCGTGGCTGGCCACTCTGACTCCCGCTCCTGTAGGAAGTCTGGTCCCGTGTGATACAGGTGGGGCTCAGCCAGATCCTGGAGAGTTGCCCCTCTCGTGATGACGTCAGCAGGGTTCCTCTTGGTGTCTACATAACGCCAGCAGTTCACCTCAGTCAACTCCAGAATCTCTGCGACTCGGGTGCCCACGAACACCTTATACCGACATGAGCTGGACTTCAACCACTGGAGGACGGTAGTTGAGTCTGACCACATGGTGACGCTCATCAGAGGTAGCTGGAGCTCGTCGAGCAGGAACCTTCCCAGTTGCGCGCCGTTCAGGGCAGCACACAGCTCCAGTCTTGGGATGGACTGTTGCTTTTTCGGCGCCACTCGGGAACGTGCCAGGACAAACGAGACGTGGACTTCACCTCCAAGCTCTGCCGCTCTGACGTATGCCACGGACCCGTACGCCATCTCCGAGGCGTCGCAGAATACATGTAGCGTGATGACACTCCTCTCTAGGTCCGTGGAGGGAGGGAAGTAGCTCCGCTGCAGCTTGATGTGCTGGAGAGTGGGAAGTTCCTGCTCCCAGGCCTTCCACTTCTCTTCTAGGTGACGAGGCAGAGGATCGTCCCATCCTCGTTCTTGGGCCCACAGCTCCCGGACAAGCACCTTGGCCATCGTCGTGAAGGGAGCGATATATCCCAGTGGGTCGTACTGGCTCGCTAGAGTGCTGTATATCGTTCTCATCGTGACGCGTTGGGGCTTGGCAGGCTTATTGCGATAGCGTAGAGTGTCGGTCTGGAACTGCCAGATAAGTCCGAGCGTCATCTCCTGAGCATCATCTGGTGAGTGAGAGACCCAAGCCTCGCTGCTGGTCGAGGTGGCCTCCTCCGGGAGGTCTCTGATGACTTGCGGGTCGTTGCTGGCCCACTGGCGGATCTCAAATCCACCCTCCTGGAGATGAGCACGCAGGTCCTGGACTAGCTGGCGGGCTTCCGTGGCTGTCTTCGAACTGTGGAGGCAGTTGTCCACGTAAAAACTCTTATGGACGGCGTCAAACACTCCAGGAGGTGCCGTCTCCTGCGCGGCGTGAGTCTGTAGCGCATAGGTGGCGCAACAGGGGCTGCAGGTTGTCCCGAAGGGTAGCACCTCCCACTGGTAGATAGAGGGGTCGGGGTCGCTCGGGTCCTCTCTCCAGAGAAACCTCATGAGTGGCTTGTCTTCCTCCAACATCCTGACCTGGTGAAACATTCGCTTAATGTCACCACTGACTGCGATCGGCTGCTGACGGAATCGCACCAGAACTCCCAAGAGGGCTGGGGTCAAGGTTGGACCAGGGAGAAGATAGTGGTTGAGGTTGAGCTTCCCCACCTGGTAGCTACAGTTGAAGACCACTCGGTTCTTCCCGTTGTGGTGAACATTGTGGTGCGGGAGGTACCAAGACTCGGCACTCTGGTTCGCCTCGGCTGGCTCAAGCTTCTTCACCAGACCGGACTCCGTCAGTTTCTTCATCTCCGTTCTGTAAGAAGCAGCAAGGACCTCGTCCTTCCTCATACGCTTCTCAGTGCTGGTCAGACACTGTAGGACGGTTCGAGGGGATACTCGAAACTCTGGCATGGGTTCTCTTCGGAGTAGTGGTGTGACGTATCTCTTCACGCCCTGGACTTCGATACGCACTGTCTTTGCTTTAAGGAGGTCTATGGCGTAGACGTCCTCCTTTGACCGTACGTAGAGCTTCTCATTCTTGTAGGGCGCAACGTCTAGCGTCCACAGCTTCTGGACGTTGTCTAGTAGCGCCGCATTCATGGAGTCCACACTGGTGTGAAGGCAGTTGATGGTCTGCACTTCTTCGGTTCGGACATGGAGGGATGACGTAGCTCTCCCGTCTCTATCTCTCCACTCGGTAGCGCCTTGGAGGGCCCACCCAAGCGCAGTCTTAACAGCCATCGGGCAGCCTCGTGGTCCTCTCAGCGGAGGACGGAGCGACACGATCAGTGCAGCGTTGTCCGAGCCGATGAGAAGGGTTGGCTCCGCTCCTTCTATCGGATGTAGGTCTACTCGCCGTAGGTGGGAATATCGTGCGCGTAATCTCTCCAGGGGGTAGTCGTAGCGGGAGAGCGCTAGCTGGTCTGCGGTGAAGACATTCTGAAGCCGATATCTGTCCGACGGCCGCCCCGCCGGGGAGATAGAGAAGTTGATTCTCGCCCCGGTGACCTCTTTAAGGTCGCGACGTATCGTGCGCAGAGTCAGCTTCTCCTCAGTCCCTTGGAGCCCCAACTGGCGCACTGCCTCCTGGAGAAGGATGGTCCGTTCCGACCCGTCGTCTAGAACGGCGTACGTGTCGTACACAGCGTTGTTGTGGTGAAGTCGGACCTTCACCACCTTCAGTAGGACCTTGGAGCCGCTGCTCTGGGTTGGGTCTAGATAGTAGACAGGTGTTTCCTCTTCCGGTGCGCTACCGGACCTAGGGCTTCTGGTGCCCTCCGTGGACCTGGCGAGGGAGACCTCGTGTAGGATGTTGAGGTGGACCTCCTCACAGCGGTTGCACTTTCTCCTCAAGGTGCAGTTCTTAGCCAGATGGTCGCGCCCACAGTTCCAGCACCTCTTGTTCTCCTCGAGCCACCTCTGCTTGGCCTCGGTACTCAGGTTGTTGAAGTCACTGCACTCATTGAACCAGTGCTCGCTGGTGCAGTACGGACATGGCGGTGGACCTCTCCGTCCCTTTTGAGGGGGTTGAGAGGAATCCTTTCCCTCAGGTCGGGCTTTCCTCTCTCTCCGAGGCTCCTCCTCCGTGTGCAGCACTCCTACTGGGCGTCCTCTGTTCGAGCTCGGCCTGTCCCAGCGGTCTCCCTTCTCCCTCTCCTTCTTCGGCTCAGCGTAACCCATGGCGTCTACGTTGGTGTCATGCACTTCCTCCAGTAGGAACTCCGCGAAGGCAGCCATGCTCAGACCCAACTTCCCGGGGTTACGAACGCGCTGCTGTCGCCGGAACCTCTCCTGCCGGAAGCGTGGGATCTTGCGGAGCAGCCGCTCTACGTTGGAGGTGCTGTTGATCTCGCTGGCGCCAGCTGGGCCCTGCGTCTTCAGCATTCCAACCAAGGTGTGCACGCGGAGCGCGAAGTCATCCAGCGCCCGTTCATCCTTGATGGGGGCCTGCTGTTCGAGGGCTTGCAGTTCAGCAAGGGCGTGGTTCCAGGGACGACCGTAGCGGGCATCCAAGTCGGCGAGCGCTCTGGTGTAAGGTGTCGGTGCGGAGGCATGGGCCAGAACCATGTTGTGGGCTCTGGGGTTCCTCACATGCTGAAGGAGAATCGCATATTTGTAGGACTCTGAGCAGGAGTCGTCCAAGAGCGTGTCTAGGCAGATGCGTAGTTCCACATACTGGCTCCTGTCCTCGTCCTTGAAGAAGGGGAACTTGGGTCCCTCCACCTGGGGAAACATCCTGTAGTGGATGATCGGGGCTGGAGTGACTGTCTGGGTGTCCGGCCTGCATGCCTTTTGGTTCACTGGAGGACCTAGGGGTGTGCTACGCTCTTGGGGAATGGCTCCCCTCCCGGGCAGCGACGCTGGCTCCCTCTGGGCCGCGTAGCGGTCGGGTCCCTGGTCCTCTTCCTTCAAGGTGGTCAGCTGGGCCTGTAGTTGGACAGTCATGGCGGGGGTCATGGAGCCATCGGCGGGGGGTTCAGGAGATGGCACTCGAGAGGGCCGTGCGGATGATGCTCTGGAGCTACGGGCCGACGGAGCTCTGCTGATGCACACGTCGCGCATGGTCTGCATCACTTCCTCCATCTTCTCCGCGTGCAGTTGCTCTCTCTCCATCTGGAGGCGGTCGCGCTCCATCTGGAGGCGGTCGCGCTCCATCTGGAGGCGTTCACGTTCTAGCGCCTCCTGGCGCTGCCTCTCCGCCGCGCGTTCCGCCCCCTCCATCTGGAGGCGCTCGCGCTCGAACTGGATGCGTTCCCTCTCTAACGCCTCCTGGCGCTGTCTCTCCGCCGCACGTTCCGCTCCTTCCATCTGGAGGCGTTCACGTTCTAGCGCCTCCTGGCGCTGCCTCTCCGCCGCGCGTTCCGCCCCCTCCATCTGGAGGCGCTCGCGCTCGAACTGGAGGCGTTCCCGCTCTAACGCCATCTCGGCCTGTTGGCGCATACATTCTGACAGCGCGGCACTACTCCCTCTGGAGTGCATGCTATCCGCCCCAGAGGCAGAACTGCCCACGGAAACCCTGGACCGGGAGGAAGCCACTGAACGGCAGGAGCTAGGTCTCGAGCGCGCCGTACTGGGAGGCAGATCGTTAAGGCTGAGGCCCTCCCTCTTCCGCCCGCAGGCGCTGTCAGACCGGGCCTCTCCTTCCTGCTCTTCCGTTTCTACGGCAAAACCCTGCTGTTCTGCCATCTCATCCTCAGGCTGGTGCTCTTTGATGGCTGTCTCGGTGCTAGCCACCCGCGCGCCGGCGGACACCTCGGCCTCTCCGACCACTGTATCCCGTGGAGTGCGCTCCTCACTACCACTCAGTGAGCTTTCGAGCTCAAGCTCATACTCTTGTAACCTCTGAGGCAACCGCGGGACTCTCTGTGGTCGTGGCTCTGGCTCAGGGGGCGGAGAAGGGGGGGTAACTGTCTTGTCTGGTTGGCTGCGCTCAGCCATGCTATCACTACACAACCTATCCGGCTCGAAGGACCAATTGTAACCAGGGAGTAGCTAAAGGACTGTAGAATTTTAGGAAGGGCTGGTTATCTAACTAACTCTGAGCTAAATCGGCAGTGTAGGAGGATAGAGGCAGGGGGCGCCAGCAACCCTTTAGACTAGCATATCACAGTTATATATATATATAATATATTATAATACAAGCTATAACTCAGTTAATCACACGATAAGACAATACTTAAACCCAATACTAGATTTGCTGTTAAACTAAACAATACAGACAACTAAACACACAGCAATGTATCAAATATAAACAAACACATTTATTTATACAACTTATATATACATCCCAATATACTCCCTCCCCGCCGGCCACACACACACTCACTCACTCACTCACACACAGTACCTGGCCTGAAAAGGCTTAGAGTCCCGGACTGAAAATGAGCGCGTTGAGGCCTGGTCGGAGCCCGCATGCGACTCGAGGAAGGCAGCAGACAAGGGGGGGGAGTGACGTTGCAATTCGAAGGGAAAGGGGCTTCTTCGTAGCAAACGACGAGGTGTGAATGGTTCAGGTCCGGTGGTCCACGGTCAGCTCCGGTGGTGTTAGCGGTCGGTCGCAATCCACCTCGGAGGCGACGGCTTTGTTTGGCTTTGGTCTCGCTATGCGCCAACGTTAGCAGCCGGCGGCTAGCAAGGCTGGCTAACGGTGACACAGCTAAACTGGGCTAGCGCTGTTAACTCACTAAAACTCCGAACTCTTCTTCACGTCGTCTGTCAGCTTGAAGGCCTCGAAGATCCTCTTGAAGAAGATGAAGTTGGGGTCGAAGATCTCTGGTTCCTCTGTGATGTACTCTATCTCCACCTCGGGCTCCTTCTCCTTCTCCTTCTCACTCTCGTCACTCTAACGCACAGACCACTTCCGTCGCTATAGACACCAACCGGACATACATCAAGTCACGTACGCCAATCAAAACCACGCCCACTAATCTGGCGCTTGCACAATACTGAACAAATCTAAGACAGAACTTATACAATTACAATAACAATACATACACCTTCATGAAAACGTACATGAATAGTATGGAAAATAATTAAGGAAATAACAGGGGCAAAATAGGGCTGATTTGGGGAAACTAACTGGCTCTAAATTGTGGGCCTTCATAACACTGAGCGCTCCCAGAGCGCAGAGCTCTGAACTTTGGAACTTTGTTATGTTTTGATATGTTTTGATATGAGAAATTCGAAGTGGTCAGTTTATGAAAATAATACCATAGAATACTAAATAAAATATTAAAATAATAGCCCCCTAGCGTTTGCCGCCATATTGTGACACCACCACCCCCCCCCCCCCCCCCCCCCCCCCCAAAGTCCAATCAAAAATGAATAAATATTAGCATCATAAAACAGCAATTTGGAGAAATGCAACACCAGCACACTTAAATTGCTGCTGTTCCGTAGCAGTCTGTTTGTATTCTCTGATGTTGTCTGAGTTTGTTTAACACTCAGAAACAGCATTTTTATTCACATTCACATGGCTTTTCTGCTCTCTGGTAAACTAATGATAATGATATTCCAACTGCCCAGTTAAATCCAATCTATTATTTGGCATTCAGTGACATGCTTTTTAAATTATATAACACAGAATATTAGTCAACATTAATATTTAGGGAAGAAAATAAGCCTACTTTTTTGATGGGGGGCGGTAAGAGGCCTGGATAATGGACAGGGGGGCGCTGGCCCAAAAAAGGTTGAGAACCACTGGACGAAGAAGACGCTGCCGTCCCAGCCACCCCTGCGTGAGCCCGCATAGCAACCCCTCTGAGTGGCTGGGGCAAGAAAAAATAAAACGAAACAGGACATTGATGAAGCTCTCGTGGAGTTCATCACTGCTCCGCCGAAGCCTCCACTGTTAAGACTGCAGCTGAACTTTTTCTACTAAGTCAAGTGCCTGTGATTCGACACAGTCAATCACCAGATCCTTCTCTCCATCCTCTCAGACCTGGGCATCTCTGGCACTGCACACTCCTGGTTTTCTCCCTACCTGGCGGGCCGCTCCTACCAGGTGACCTGGAGAGAATCGCTATCTTCTCCACGAACCCTCTCCACTGGAGTTCCCCAGGGTTCCGTCCTAGGGCCCCTACTCTTCTCCCTCTACACCAAGTCTCTTGGCTCGGTAATCTCTTCACATGGGCTCTCCTACCACAGCTACGCAGACGACACTCAACTCTTCCTGTCCTTCCCCCCGTCTGATGTACACGTGGCAACCCGTATCTCAGCATGTCTCGCTGACATTTCAACTTGGATGGCTGACCACCATCTCAAGCTCAATCTTAACAAGACCGAGCTCCTCTTCATCCCCGGGAAAGCCTGCCCTCTCCAAGACTTCTCCATCACAGTGGAGAACTCTACTGTAACCCCCTCCCTGACAGCCAAGAACCTTGGAGTGATCCTGGATAACCGACTATCCTGTGCGGAGAACATTGCAGCAACGGCTCGCTCCTGCAGATTCCTCCTCTACAACATCAGAAGGATACGACCATTCCTTACCAGAGAGGCAGCGCAACTCTTGACCCAGGCACTGGTCATCTCCCGCCTGGATTACTGCAATGTACTCCTGGCTGGGCTCCCCGCTTCTGCCATTAGACCTCTGCAGCTCATCCAGAATGCTGCTGCCCGGCTGGTATTCAACCTCCCCAAATACTCGCATGTCACCCCTCTCCTTCGCACCCTGCACTGGCTCCCGATAGCAGCTCGCATCAGATTCAAGACCCTGGTGCTTGCATACCAGGCTGCTAAAGGGACAGCCCCTGCCTACCTGAAGGAAATGGTAACCCCCCAAACCCCTGCCCGCTCACTCCGCTCCTCCACCTCGGCTGGCCGACTGGCCCCACCTCCTCTACACAGCAGTCGGGCTGCCCGATCACGTCTCTTCACAACACTGGCTCCCCGCTGGTGGAATGAGCTCCCCACGGCTGTCAGAACGGCAGAGTCACTACCCATCTTCCGTCGTAGACTGAAGACCCATCTCTTCAGGTTACATCTTAACTGCTCCTCCTGAGACATCTTCTGACCCTCACCACTACGTCTCCTAAAGACACCCGCTTTCCCCTCTACTGTGTCCCTAAGAACTTCTATTGCCCCCCTTGTACTGTTTCTCAGTTTCTCCAGTAATAAAAAAAAAAAAAAAAAAAAAAAAAAGGTTTAGTAGAAGGCGATAATAGGGAGAAGGTTTTTCCTTCTATCAGTGGCCCCGGGCCCGAGCTAGAGTACTCTTCCTGCAACGAATGGTGGACTGCTGATTCACATGCTTAGTATTCAAATGTATTGATTGTAAGTCGCTTTGGAATAAGGCGTCTGCTAAATGCCAAAAATGTAAATGTAAATGTAAATGTGATGGAGGGTCTCAATTAATAAATAAACCACATTAAGTTAAAATGTACTTATTTTCCTGAATTCATTCATAGTATGAACTATACCATTCATAGTATGACTCACCTCAATGTTATAACCAGCCTCTGCTTGGCCTCAATAGGCTGTCTGTAATTTGTCATCTGCCTCGCCAGGTCAGGTCCAACCACACAGAGAAGGGCCTCCATTTGCACCGCAGACATTCAGAAATATTTTCGGTGCCTTTCCTGGTCTAAAGCTAGCTCTGCCACCAAATGATGGAAGGCTCCCTGTTGTTGCCTCTGTTTGTTTATTGGGTGCACCCACTGCCTCCGATGCTGTCTACGCCGGCGATATAGAAGAAGTGCGGCAGCCTTCTTACTCATGTCAAACTCAGTACCGCTATCTGTAAAGAGAAAAAACAGCAACGTTAGTGGTATTTCCGTCCATTTGAACACAAGTTTCGTGTACCACCACATAAGTTGGTGGATTCTAAAATGTACCTGCCACTTATTTTTACCAAATAGATTTTTTACAATACAAAAGAACTGTCAAACTATGGTTGGTTACCTGACATGGGGTTGGTATGAAAATTATGACAACGCTAGCTAGCTAACATTAATGAAGTGTCGAGTATAAACACAAATAAAACGTTAGCAAAAAAATATGAAGTTACTATTAACTAGCTAGCTAGCTAGCAAAAAAGCTAGCTATCATTACATAAAAGCATATCAACGTTAACGTTGCTACTCACCCATTTTCGTTGTTCGTTGTTTCTCCTTGATCGACTGTCTCCTTTTTTGAAGAGAAGTTAAGTGACGTGGTCGATTCCAGAAGACCGTTTTTAACGGTCGTAGTAATGTTAGTTTTAAAAAATAATAATCTGGGTATCGAGGTACTATTAATTCATCTACCCACACCAAGTATCTTCACAGCATACCTATACAGTACACATTACCTGACCGCATAATATACTTACATAGCTATCTTCTTCAAACAGGAATTCCATGGTCTAGAGTAGCCTACTGAAGTAGTTGTTTGGATTAGCTTTAAGCCGGCGAAGGCTACCGATATACCAAAATTAGATGTGGGATCAGTATGTCAGTACTGGAGAACAACCACGCAACCACCAGGAGTACCCCTCCCCTCTCTGGAAGAGCTGTACAACACACGCTGTCTCAGGAAGGCCTCCAAGATCTCCAGAGACCCAACCCACCCTGGGTACGAACACTTTGCCCGGCTGCCCTCGAAAAGGCGGTACAGGACCATGGCCGCAAGGACAAACAGACTGAAGCACAGCTTCTACCCCAGGGCCATCCAGGCCCTGAACACAGCAAAGACCTAGGTTCTGGGCCCTGGACAGTCTGGACGGATTGATGGCAGCTGCTGGATTGAAAAAATCAGGTGTAGTGCTGAGGCACAAATATGTACATTTCAAGCCTGCAAACTGCGACACTTTAAATGAATGTGCAATAACACTATGTGCAATATGACAACCCTAGTCGTCTATCTGTACAGTATAAGTATAGTGGATAGTGTACATAGCCTTTATTTATGTAAACCAGCTCCTTCCCTCCTTGTTTTTTTTTTCTTTCCTAGCACCAGGGGAGCCACCCCTCCTAAATTTCGTTGTTTGGTACCTGTACTATAGCAATGACAATAAAGACCATTCATTCATTCATTCATACATGTACAATATGACAATCTTTATTTAAGGTAGAACTTAAAACAGGGAGCTTGGGGTCACTAAGTGTGGAAAGAATTGCTGCCTTCCAGAGGGAACCCAGGACTGGTCACATAATGAACACACCACCATCAAAGGACGCAAAACACATCGGGATAAGAGCCTATCTCAGCTAATAACAGCACCTCACTGAGAGTAGGAGCACACCACTGCAAATAAGAGTATATCACTGCTTAAGAGAATATCACTGCAAGCCACTGCACACATACGATATGTAAACCCTGTCACACTACTCACATAGGGTCACATGACACATCTAATGAAAGTAAGAGTGAGCGCAATACATAGCCCCCCCTATCACGAGCTCCTACAAACATCCCAACCTGATACTCCGTGCCATAGCTTTTGACCCAGGAAGTGGTGGAAACAGACGACACATCAAAAGTTTCATTCAGCGCCTCACTGCCCTCTAAACTGCTGACCAAGACTTCAGTAATGGGACCAAACTGGAATCTTTTAAAATAAAAGTTCTCAAAATGAAAAGCTAACTGCCTCTGGTGTTTCTTAACCAGTGTTTTTGCAATGTTTTTAAAGTTTTTTACAGACTTTTTAAAGAAGTTGTGCTTTCCTTGAAACTCATGCACCACATGTGTATGAGTGGCCCAATTTTTCTAATACAGCTTGGGTAATGGATCATTAGGTGATGTTTTGGAATCAAATTGCGCTCTGGAAAGAGAGATTTAAAAAGCTTGTGATGATCAAAAATTAGATGTTTCAAATAGCAAGTCATACCATGGGTTACAGTAGGTGAAAACACAATGTTGACAATTTGAATTAAGAGGAGTAACAAGTTCCAACAGCTATCATTCCTATCAACCAAATCTCCAAATATCAATGGGGTATTCCGTGAGAGGCACCATGACTGGACAGCATTAAGGCCAAGGTCTTTGCTTTTGTCCTCCAGTTTAAGCCCACGTGGCCTGTTTGTTCTCTGTGTATATCCATCATTGAAGCTCATAATTCTCTCAGACAATGCACTCAAGGATATGGAATTCTTCATCAAATACTGAAACAGAAGCTTTAGCTCATACTGCACCACTCCTTCTAGCAGATCATGCATTATATCTACAGCGTAGTTGTCTGAAGTATGGAACAACTGGAGGGAATTAAGCGAACAGGCTCGTTTCACACCAAATGTTGAGGTCAAAGCAGGATTTAGTTGAATGGCAAGGAGGTGTTCTGCATAGGGTGACCAGATGTCCCGCTTTGTGCGGGACTGCACAGCATTTTCACGACTTTTAGTGCGTCCCGCAAATTGGGACGATGTCACGCATATTTAATGATTATTGGCAAAAAAAAACAAAAAACTGATTTATCCAATGGCTGTGGAGAAAGCAGGGAAGGCTATCATCACGGGGCTGTGTTTGCTGTCAATCAAACTGTAGCACACGTCAGGTGCTGGGGTCAAGTGCAGCCAGGTTAACCAATGAAAGTAAGTCCCCCCCAAACAACAACAACAACAACAACAACAACAACAACAACAAACGCGAGTCAAATGCAGCAGGTTATAGAAAATGGAGGAAACTCAAACCACAGTCAGCAAGAAAAGAAGATGCACCTACAACAAAGACTGGGAAAACACTTATACGTGGGTGAAGCCAGTGCAGGGCGACTGTGACGGCTGTACCAGATCGCCGCACATTGTGGCAGTGGCAAGCACACTTGCAACACACCTTTCCTCTCTTCATTCACTTAGTTTGTAACATTTATGTTTCAGTACACATCACCACCACCCCATAACAAACAGACCTTGGTTTTGTTTTACACATGGTCATTCCTTTATTAGCATTATCAGGGCTGCCAAGTTTCACCAAAAGTTTGGAGTGAGATTTGGCGGTGGAGCGACCCAAAACTGTGCACGTTTTGGCAGCGGCGGCCCCTCTCTCCCACCCAATTATGTGTGCTAGTTTCCTGCAATTTTACATGTTGTTCATAATAAACCAGCACAAGAAATTAAAATAATGAACATTTTATAAAACAAGACAAAATATGAAATCTTAATAAACAGCCTACAGACTCTAAAAGAAAATTGGGCCCCATCAACAGGACTCAGCCCCTTGGTCAGAAGCAGAAAGACCCTTGGTCATCATCTTTGTATACAGTGCATTGCTCATAGATGGCTATCATGTTAGTACATACCAGGGTTTTTCCTGGGTCAGAATGAGGGCTTGGTGGTTGATCTTGTGCGCGCGCAGCGCTCCCAAAAATGTTTTGAGGGACCCCCAATTGTTGTATTTGTATTGTAAATTGTAATTATTATTATTAATGTACCATGTACCTGGTTATGTTACAGTAGAGAAACAAAAAACAGTTACCAAAACGGAGTATTTACTAGCTAATTGGCAAAAGATTGGCGTGGTGCAACTGAAATTAGTAAACAACTAGTTTGAATCTAGCTAGTAACAACTAGGGGTTTAGTAACTACTAAATGCCTGCATTTAGTAATGACTTACGCCAAATTGGTGCAACCCAGTCCAGTAGGCTACCAGATACGATGTTGTAATGTATGCACATATTTTGCTACCACGGTTGCCAGATGGAATTGACAATGTCCAGCCCAACCGGTCTAAAAGTGTGACCAAAAGTAGCCCAATCTGGCAACACTGCTCGCTACGTTCTTGCAGCTCGCGTGACCACAGGTTCTTCCATCAGCGCTTGCCTGCCGCTTCGATTGCAGACTCAAGTTAACGCGCGCGCAGAAAGATGCCACGAAACTCATGTCCGGTAGCTTTCTTTCAAGGAATTTCAAAAATAAAAGTCCCGTAAAACAAATTGTTTTTTTCGCCGTGAGAAATAGAGATGCGGCGTGAGAGCGTGAGAACTGGTTGAAATGTGAGTCTCACGGCGATTGCGTGAGACTTGGCAGCTCTGGCATTATTGATCACATGTTTCTAAATTGAGTGCACACATTTTAGTTAACATGGTTTTATCATTTTGCTATTGTAGAATATTTTCTCTGTTCAGTGATCAAAAATGAGGTAAAAACTCCTGGCCAAAGTTTAAGAGTATTTATTCAAAAAAGATCGGGTCCTCAGATTACAGGATCAGGTTTACACACAAAACAGTCACGACGTGGGGAGAGGAAGACAGAAAAACAGACTGAGGAGCTCCTCAGCACAGGGTTTTATAGCGGTCTCTCAGCCAATCACATCACAGTATGTTCTTGGCCAATCGTGATCCTTCCTTCTAGGCCTCTGATTGGCCTAGACCCTCGGGGGCGTGCATGTGCGTGTGTGTGTGTCTGCGCATGTGCGACAATTGCTTCTCAACTCTCCCCGCGATCATTTGTAATAATATGTATGTATATATATATAAAAATATACGTTAATATATGTGTAAGATATACGTTATATAAGAAGGCTATTAATGTGTAAAAATATACGACACATCCCCCCTCGGACCACCCAGAGGGTGTTCCGAAACTAAATGATCACAAACCAAAACAAAAACACAAACCTCACATATCACAGCTAAGAAAATATAAAAAAAAAAAAATTAAAAATAAAAAATAAAAAAATAAAAAATAACTATTAAGAACCCAAAGACATCATGCAAAAAATAGAAACCAACCAATAATAAAAAGAATCTTGAAAATAACAATCACAATTAAACTAAACACAGTCCATCATGCACAAATTAATATAGAAACTTCCAACGACCGATGTTTTCTTTGTCCTTGAAGCGCCAGGGACAGAGGTTACTAGCACATGAACCCAGTTGGAGAACAGCCTTTACCGCTGTCTCAGATTGATATCCTTTCCCAGTCAAGAGCGTTTTCGTCGTTGTGCTAGGAACAGAACCGCTTTCCTATCTTTGCATAACCACCACACCACTTCTCAACTGACATCAATCACATGATATAGAAAGAAACAAACAGTAATCGAAGCAAATAATCATAAAACATCACTTAATAAACAAATCATCAAAGGAGGAAACAAAATCAGAAAGCAAAACAGAATCCAGCTTTTGCTCATCAGCTACGTTGGTCAACATTAAAGCATTAATAGGAACATCAGAAATACACTTTCCACAACATTTGATTAAAATACCAAGTAACATAATACAGATGATAATGACAACAAAAATAATAGCGACGGACCTGATCATATTACCAATACCTGAAAAAGCAGAATCAAAGAAATCTAACATATTCCAACCGTGTTCTTTATGTAAATCCTCTACACCCTTCTTGTTAGATTCATGAAAATCATACAAAGCGTTATCAGAATCCGAAATATAACTGCAGCATTCACCGCCTATCAAAGCACAAGTACCACCCTGACTGGCCAAAATAATGTCCAAAGCCATTCTATTTTGGAGAGCTACATTCTTAGTTTCAGTCAATTCAGTGGCCAGGGCAGATACTACAGCATCCGAAGCATTAATGTGTTTTTCAAGAACGGATGATAGGGCACTTAATTCAGTCTGAGAGTTGTAGACACCATAACTTGGGAATATTAGGCCAAAAAACTTCTGAGCGGTAGACAACGCCCTACGACTACGATGGGTTGCTTGTTTGTGAAGTACAGACATCTCCTCCCGAGTAACTTTCCTAATCAAAGGTATCAGATGAGCCAAATAACAAACACCCTCAATCAAAGCAGGAAGCTTAGAGAATGCATCATTATCACACACAAGAAACACATGTTCCGGGAGTTGAAGCTCCGTACCAGGATACAAGAACATGGTTCCACCTATACAAGACGCGGCCCCTAACTGACGAACCGCGCTGCTCTTGGGCCGTACTTGAATGTCAATACAGGTTGTAATATTTACGAGAGGCATGACTTTAAGCTGCGTGGTGCCTTTCTGCCGTCTGGTAGTATTGGTATCATGTAATTTCATTTGAGGCACCATAGCACAATCAACAACTTTACATTTCAATCCAGAAATAACAACTGAACCCCTCCACCGTGTAGAAGTCACACTCCCAGAACATGACAGATGAGGACTCAATGCAGTACCATTTAATTGAGCGAACATAGCTTGGATAATATATATCTTCTTCGGACCTGTTGGTTGTGACAAATGTGTAAGCCTATCAATAATAACCTTCCCCACACCGCTAGGCCTATGGTGTTGGTTAACCGCTGCTGTCAGACGTTCCAACACACCCATATCCACACCTGCATAGGAAGAATTTAAAGGAACCAGAATCGTGCTGGGCTGACAAGAAGAGCTCTGGTTCTTGCCCTGTAAAACAAATGGGGCTAAACCCTGCCAATTATAATGAAGCCATTCTGCTTTAGTTAACGGTATGGGGAAAAACATAGGAGCAGACGCACTTACAGGGACCTGTTGACAAATCCAGCAATCAGAATAATTCATTTTGGAAGCAAAATCTTTCATGATACTAGTGGCAGAATTAGGGTGGGACCGTGTCCCCAGGTGATTAGAATCATACAACAAATAATCGTCAGTAGCGACTACAATCGCCTTCGTAGAAGCCTTCACAGCAACATTTTCAACCTTTTCTGGTAACTCATCGTGAACATATTTATGCACAAATTTCTCACAGTCCAACCTATAGTGGTGTGGAAAGTCAGGCTTGGTCCTACAAACTTTGTCCTTGAAATTGTTGGATTTACTAGACACCTGTTCACCGATATCACGTCTAGCACACCAATACGAGTTCAACACCTGGTCAACATTAGTTAATGTCACACGAGTTTCTTGCGTGTTGCTTGAGTGTTGATCAAGTGTAACATATGTAGTATCCAATAAATACCACTCGTTCGCTTCGGCGGTATAGATCAAACAATCATCAACAGTACAACGTGAATGTGGGCAAACAAAAGCTCTACCTGCTGTGATCATTCTTCTCTGACGTCCAGGCATAACAGTGTGTGAGTAAAGTGTAACATTGTCCAAAGAAGTCAATGGGGTAGGAACACTAAGGGGTATATTAGTCTCTGAAACGGCATGGCTTGAGTTTCCTCCTAATTGGCCTTGGTGTTTTACGGGGTCTGTCTGGTTGAGGTGTATCACTGACAGGTCTGTGTCTCTCAATGGTACCTCGGTCCGGGCAGCCGCCCGGGTTGCTGACATCTCCGTCTGGAGCATTGTCAGGGTCGGAAGGGGTGACAACAGGGGCAACACCAGGCTTGGTAGAACCCCCAAGAGGGGTGTCGCAGTCGCTGGATCCTTCACGGTCTCCGTTGGCCCACTCATCTCTGGGCTGGACAGGGTCTGGGACGAGGCCCCCGGCATCATCTGCATCACGGCGCAGATACTCACCAACATCTTCGTCAGCCTGGATGTCCAAGCTGTGGACTTCCTCGTCCCCAGGGGTCTCCTCACCATCCTGCTGAGGTTCTCCCTCATCGTCCTCATTGGGTGCCTTGATGCAGTGATGAACGTGATACCAGGTGGGGGACCCCTTGATTTGGAGGGCAGTCCCAGTGCACCGAACGACCTCGTATGGTCCTTCCCGTCGAGCCTCATGCCACTTCCGTCTGTAGACCTTCACGTATACTTTGTCACCCGGTTGCAACGCGTCCTTCCTCTCCTGTGCGTTCACCTCCTCTTCACGTTCCTGTTTGTGGAGCACATAAGAAGAGATACTCTTTTGCCGGTTAGTCATGTACTGTACATAGGCTTTCATGTCACTCTCCAGGAGAGCCAAACTTGGCCCTTTCCCACTGGTTCGTGCACAGGGAGCTGTCATTATCCTCCCCATTACCAGTTCATGGGGAGTCAAGTGCAGCCCTCGAATCTCACTGGAACGACAGGCCATCAATGCAAGAGGGAGTCCTTCCAACCAATTAAGACCTGTATGCTTACAGACCTTAGAAAGACGGTTCTTAAGGACCCCGTTCATCCTCTCTACTATCCCCTGGCTTTGAGGTGAGTAAATACACCCAAGTCTCTGCTTGATTCCCAACTTTTGTAGTATAAGCTTTACCGTCTTATCCACAAATTCCTTACCATTGTCTGACGATATCCTATCTGGAATTCCAAACCTAGGCATGACTTCCCTGCATAGGAACTTTGCTACAGACTGAGCATCCTTTCTTCGAGTGGGGCAAGCTTCTACCCATCTGCTGAACCTGTCTACTACAACTAGCATGTACCTGTATCCTGCAACAGGACGAATCATGTCCACATAGTCAATCACTAAATGTTTCATTGGCCCGTTAGGGGTAGGGATATGCCCAGTTCCCACTGGTATTCCAGGTCTGATATTGTTCTTCAAACAGACCACACATTGACCAAGGATATGGTCTATTTGTTCCAACAAATATGGAGCCCAAAAACCATATTCCTTGGTGATCTTGCGTCTTACCTCCCCCCTGGACACATGTGCTAATCCATGGGCTTCCTGTATCAGTATGCCTAATAAATCTGGGGGTGCCACAACCAGTCCCTCATGATTTCTCCATAGACCTGTGTCATCCTGACTAGCTCCCCTTGTTAACCATAGGTTCTTGTCTAGCGCATTTGCCTCACTCTGTAACATCAACAAATCCTCAAGCGTGACCATGCCCTGTAACTGTACTTCATGTGTGACCAGCAGAACTTTACCTGCTTTGTCTGCTCCTGTAATAGCTTTGGCTGCATCATCTGCAGCCCTGTTACCTTGTGTGACATGTGATGAGTCAGATCTGTGTGCGGCACACTTCACTATGGCTAATTCCCTTGGTTTCATCATGGCTTGTAACAGCTTCATGATTTGAGCGTGGTGCTGAATAGGCGAACCATCAGTTTTCTTAAAACCCCGTCCCTTCCATACAGCTCCATGTAAATGACACACATTGTGGGCATAGGCAGAGTCGGTGTATACTGTCACTCTTTGTCCGGTTCCCAAGTTGCATGCTTCTGTGAGGGCAATCAATTCAGCCAACTGAGCTGAGCAAGGCTGAGGAACAGCCTCGGCTTGTTCCACAATGAACTCCGAATTTTGGGATCGGACTATGGCATACCCGGCACGTAAATTTTCTCCTACCCGGTAACAAGATCCATCAGTCCAATACTCAACGTCAGCTTCCTTTAAAGGCAAAGCTAGTAGATCTGCTCTAAGCTTAGAGTACCTCGTAGCTTCCTTCACACAATCGTGTGGTTCCCCATCTTCTGGGGTTGGCAAGGTCTCTGCTGGGTTAAGTGTGTTACATCTTAGTAATGTTACATCTTCCCTTTCCAACATCCTGTAATAATCCCTAATCCTAGGCATCGTCAAAGTGTACTTGCCTTGATTCAAGAGGTTCCTTAGACTGTGGTGGCAGAGAATGGTAATTGGGTACCCCATTGTTAAGGTTGTTGCCTTCTCGTACATAAGATAAGCCCCGGCCATTGCTCTGTAGCATGGCGCGAAACCCATTTCTACTTCTGAATATGCGACAGAATAATAGGCTATGGGCTGTGGACTAGGTCCAATGCCTGTTGGTTGCGTAAGAACAGCGCAGGCATACTTCCCCTCGGCTGAAGAAGAAACATACAATCCAAATTCTTTGGAATAATCTGGAAGCGCTAAAGCTGGCGCTTCTTGCAATTTGTGTTTAATTGTCTCAAACGCCAAATCAGCTTCCCTTGTCCAAGTAATGCAAGATTGGAGGTTATCACTACCTGTTTCCTTAATCATCCCCCTCAATGGAGCGACTAGTCTAGTGTAATCCTCCACCCATGCTGAACTATACCCAGTAATGCCCAAAAACATCATCATTTCCCTAACCGTTCGTGGTTTTGGAGCCTTCTGAATAGCTTCCAAATGTTCATTAGTGACGCTGCGATGTCCCTGTGTAATGGATTGTCCTAAGTAAGTTACCTTTTCCTGACAATACTGTAGCTTCTTTTTAGACACCTTGTGTCCCTTCTCCGCCAAAACCTTTAACAGTTTAACGGAATCCCTGTGACATGTTTCTTCATCTGGGGCACAAAGGAGTATGTCATCCATGTACTGAATGGCAGTACTACTTATCATCTGTTCTAACCCGTCTAAGTCCTCCCTCAAGACCTGATTAAAAACATGAGGACTGTGTTTGTACCCCTGTGGCATTCTGGTATATTGATAATGCTGACCTTTGTAGGTAAACCCAAATAACCCTTGACTTTCTACACTAAGAGGTATAGAAAAGAAAGCCCCGCATAAATCAATCACTGTAAACACTTTGGCTGTAGATGGAATCTGAGTCAACAGCACATGAGGATCAGGAACTTCAGCTGGATAGCTGACAACTACCTCATTCACAGCCCGTAGGTCATGTACCAGACGATATGAGCCATCAGGTTTCGTCACTGGCAGAAGAGGTGTATTGCTTAACGGATATTGAGTTATCTTCAGGACTCCTGCCTCTAACAGTCCTTTGATCTGTGGCTCAATTCCATCAATTGCTTCCTGTTTCAATGGGTATTGGTTTTTCCAAGGGGGTTCTGCACCCGGTATGAGTTCAACTCTCAATGGACGAGCTGATTTCACAAATCCAATGTCTGTACTGTTCTTTGCCCACAGGTCGGCTGGCACATTCTGCATCATTTCTTCTCTGAGGTCTCTGTCAGCTTGTACAGGAAGGATTAGCTGGTTCATTAGCTTCACAGTCTGCGGATGTCCTATTCCTTGAGCAGAGATCATCAGTTTTGTGAACTGTCCATCAATGCTCCTCCAGATAGCAGGGTTTTCTTTTGTCGTTACAAATCTGGCTTTTTCTGAGTCTGCCATCATTGCCCCTAAATGCTTCTGTTTATAGTGTTCAGATATCATAAGTGTCACATGAGGGATGCTACCCTCAATCTTATGCTCCTGATCTAGATAAGTGTCACTGTTTATCTTCATAGCCACTCCCTGAGGGCCTAGGATTATACAACTTGTACTAAGCTGTACCTGTTTTGGCTGATGCTTCAGCCACTCATCTGGGGTTGCATCTGCAACTTCTCTAAAATACTGGAGTGTACAATGCAATGGATCAGTAGGCCTTCTGGCCTCTGCCATGTGTGCCAGGATATAATTGTCCCACATCCTTGCTGGTTCCATTAGGTCTGGGCTAAGCCCTCCCACCCAATATACCATAGATGCGTTGTTGTCCATCATGACAGACAGCTGTCTGTTCTCTTGTGGCACTGTCACCTGACAGCCGTCAGGTGTGCATTTCACGGTACAATTTAACTGGCATAGTGCATCTCTCCCTAGTAGCCCTATTGGCGTGTGTTCTGATACAAGTATTGACAGATCTGCTCTCTGTCCTTTGTACTCTAAGCTTACAAGCTCAGTGGTAGGGATCAGCTGTTTAATTCCCTCGAATCCGATTGTCTTCACATATTTCCCAGACATAGGAAGGTGCGTGGCGTCTTCAGGCTTCAGACAGGTGTAGGCTGCTCCACTGTCCACCATCAATTCTAATGGACGTTGGTTGACCGACACCCATATTGTAGGTTCATCTTCAGGCCTGTTTGTCACCACCAGCTGGCACCCCCCTTTCGGATCTTCTGGGCACCCCTATAGCGCAGCTGCTGGGCCTCCATAGGGGTTCACCACTCCTGGAGCCGGTGCAGCAGGGGGCCTATATCCTCCTTTTTGTTTCCCCCCTGCGCCCCCCTGGTTCTTCTTAAAGCAGGTACGTTTTAAGTGTCCATACTGGCCGCATAGGAAACATGGTCCTAGCATCTTCCTCGGTGCTGTGGTCCATCCCTCTTGTGGTGGTCCTTGGCCAGGCTGGTTGTATGGCTGGTATGGAACCACTTGCACCCCTGGTGGCCCCTGTGGGTATGGATTCCCCCCTTGTGGCCCCTGTGGGTATGACTGGGGAGGGACAATTTGCAGTTGCTGTGGCTGAGATGGGACCTGTAGGGCTATAGTCTGCTCTCTCTCTCTGGTTTTCTTGCCTTCTGTCAATTGCACTTGAGTTAGTTTTCTGAGTGAGTCCTCGTCTTGTGCCTTCTGTGTCTGAATCTTCTTTCTAAATAATTCTACTTGGTGTGCTATGTTGTCTATATAAACAGCTTTGCTCATGTGTCGTAGCCCCACCACTTCTGCTAACTTGTTCTTAACTGGGGTAGGGAGACCTTGTTGAATCTTTTCCCTGATTATGGCTTTTTCTAACGGGTTATCTTCGGCATCCTTCCCTGTCACACTTCTCCATTGAGAGTGCACACGGGCAACAAACCCCCGGGGATTTTCATCTCCCCCCAGTGGCTTCACAATGACATTGTCTGGGTGAATGTGAGTAGGGTATGTTTCTCTGATTGCCTTCCACAGCTTGCCTCTGTTTGCTGCAAAGAGCTCTGGGTCATAAACGGATGTATCGATATATCTATGAAGTCCCGCCTTCATCAATATTTCCTGCATGGTGTCCAATCCTGTAATGGTAGCTAAGAGTCTTTTCAAGTCTCCCATAGCAGCGTGCGTTCCTGTCAATCTCACGTCGACTTGCGTCGTCCAGGGGTGGCCACCATCTTCCAGGACTGGGAGTTTTTCTATCACTTCTGACAGATCTGTATGATTCCAAGGACGATATTCCATCTGGTTACCTCGAATCAGCACTGGGAAGTTCCCCTGAGTTGCCTCTTCTTCCGATGCTGTTTCATAATCGCTTACTTGTGGCTCCGTTTTTACGTCCCGCCTTGGTGTCGCTCCGGACCTTGGGGAGTTCAACCGGGATGCAGGTGATGATGCCGCTTGAGATTGACGATACGTTTCTCTCTCTACGTCTAGGTCCTGCAGCTGTTGTCTGTAGTCTTCTTCGTTTCTTAGGATTTTCGCACGGAGTTTTCTTGCCCTCCTTTCTCCCTCCTCTTCCTCCCTGTCTTCCTGCAGCTTCTTCTTCTTTTGCTTTAAGCTCTCTCTTCTCTTCCCTACCTTCAGAGACTTCTGCTCATCTTCAGAACTATTTTCTTCTTTTCCCTTCTTATAGCGTATTTTCCCTCCCTGCTTTTCGGCCCTGGCTAGTAGTTTTCTTATCGGAGCACTGTAGCCTCCTTGTGCATTGCTGTCATCACTGGAATCTTTGCTATCACCTCCACTGCCATCTTCACCGTCATCCGTCTTGTCCCTCCTGTCGTCCCCTTTTCCCCTCGGCTCCTCCTTCTTTTTCTGTTTGGCACCTGACCTGTTCTCTGGTTCGAAGTCCACGGTCACTCTCGCTCTTCCCCTCTCTAGTACATTTTCATCCTTATCTTGGATAGTGAAGGTTCCGCTCGTACTTAGGACAGGGACCTGAGGGTAGATCCGCTGAGAATTGTCCTCCAGTCTCTTGGCATAGGGAGGAGGACTGGAGATTGGAGCTGTGTGTGAGAATGGAATGTTCACTTTCTCTTCCATTGCTTTGGCCAATTCATCTCTTTTTTCTGGATCCATGTGAGCTGTTTTCTCATTCCAAGCTAATGCTACTTTCTGCCCCTCTACCTTGAAGAGGTCTAAAATAGCTAACTCTAACCTGCGTTTCTCTGATCTAATCTTTCCTTTTTGATGCGCCTTATGTGCATTGATAAGTATCTCCAATGTTGCAATTAATTGTAAGTCAAAGGTGCCTTCCTCTGGCCATGGTTGTTCAATGTCTGCCCAACGAATATTCCATCTCGTTGACATTTTGCTAATTTCTTTAACAAGAGGATTCATTTTTTCCACTATAGCCACAGGGGATAAAGTTGCCAATATTCCACTAGCTGTGGTAACAGCCGTTACAATTTTAGTGGATGCGGCTCCCATGTTAAGCTGATTGATTTATACTGCTCAATATGCTGATAATATGCTATAAGGTGTACTTTTCTTACAACCCACCTTCTGTTGCCGTATCTGCTAAACAGATGCTAGTCCAACTCTTAACTGTGTCAACTGTCCACACAGAACACTACAACTCCAGAACAACGGATTGTTTCAGTGGTATTGTGTATTATTGACTTAAATGTAATCTATGTGTGTGTGTTTTAATCTAAATGTTTTTTCCCTTATTATGTATGAATGTGTGTCACTTAATTGCTCAATCAATACTAATTATAGTTCAGGTCAACTTAATTATTAAACTACAAAGGCTGTTCAACACAATTATCAAATTACAAAAGCAGGTCACGCTCTAAGTCTTTCTGATCCACAACCCCTTGATTGATCAATCCTCAGATAGAAACTGTTCTGCTATTCTTTAATCAAGAACTGTGAAAAAAGAACTTAACTTCAAATAAAAAGATGTAAAACACGAATATTAATTACAACCTGTAAAGAAATCGACTTGTCATTTGGAAGGAATAAAATGATTAATTATTAATTACAATCTGTAAAGAAATCGACTTGTTATTTGAAAGGAACAAAATGATCAATTATCAATTACAATCTGTAAAGAAATCGACCTGCTACTCGAAAGGAATGCACAATCAACTAGACTTAGTCATTTACACTTCATTGATGTAATCCTGTGAAAGAAAACGTCATCCCTAGACCACTATAAACCAATTGATCAAAGTTTTGTGAAAACTGAAAATGAAATAATCTGAATAATTAATTCAATCAATTTGTAATTACTTAAATTAATTGAAGTAACCATCCATTTATTATTGTAAAAGACTATTTCGTCGACCTCAGGCGGATGCACTGATGGAGGACCAGTGTTCCAAAGTGTCTTATCGTATTCCGTCCACTGGAGGGCAGCAAACAATTAAAAAATGTCTTATCGTGTTTCGTCCACTAGAGGGCAGTAAATAATTAAAAATGTCTTATCGTGTTTCGTCCACTAGATGGCAGTAAATAATTAAAAATGTCTTATCGTGTTCTGGCCAGTAGAGGGCGCCACACTGAAAATGTCTTTATCGTGTTCTGACCAGTAGAGGGCGCCACACTGAAAATGTCTTACAGAATGACTCTTTCTTACCTAAAACTCACAATCTATCTTTTACTTTTACAATCTGTACATAAATCAATTGTTAAGTGAAAGGAATGAATGATTAGTTAGAATTATTCACTATATCATCATATACATTGATTTAAAACTTATGGAATCAATCAATTGTTTTGGGAAACAGAAAATGAATGCTCTGAATAATTAATTCAACTGATAAGTAATTAATTAAATCAATGTAATACTGAAAAGTCATTCACAACATCAATCTATGCATTAACCTTTTAGATTCTTTCACCAATATTCTGTAAGCAGGCCTATTCGCTCCGTGTGCTCTCTCTGTGTTTGAAATGTGCTGGCCCCGTGTAAACTCCTGTTTTCCGAGTAACCGTACCTTTAAACTTGTTTGAAATACCCCGAGATCAATTCACTATATCTCTATCTTTATCAATACTAGTCTATGTGTATGGTTTTATCGTTATCTTTAAGAGATGAGTACTGAAATCTATCAAACCCGCGCGTGTGTATTTGCTACTTACCGCCTCTGAAGAAAATCGCTGTGGACTACAACACAACACTGCTTTTCCACAATAATTATTATTCTCCACGACACAGCAATTTCAAGAATATCTTTCAATGCAGTTAAACGTATTATTTGCCAAGATAATCTTATTCAAATACTCCTAAAATGGCGTATGCTTTCTACCAGAGGCTCCGTGTCCCCGTGTCTACATGCATTCAGACAAAGGAAAAGATGGCGTCCTTTCAACTAGCGGCCTGTGTCCGCGTGTCTGACATGCGTTTCAGACAAAGGAAAAAATGGCGCCCTTTCTACTAAAGCCACGTTTTTTCTCCGTGTTCTCAAGTAAATTAACAATGTATATCTTTAAAATAGCGCTATTTTCTGCTCACAAACACGGACTATGACAAAACACATCAACCAAGAATTCTCATTCTTTTACACACACACCAGACTATTTTCTGATACAAACCACATTCATTAGCCCACTGGGAAAACGTCTCTCCCTCAGCTTTTATGCTAATACCTTGTTCCCAAAACAAGCCTACAAGCAGCTCATGCTCTGCTGTACTACAATTATACCACACACACGATAAAATATCGTACAATAAAACGTTTTTACCAATACAGGTTTTACAACCCGGCTCTCTCTGTCTAACCTCTACCCAGTTATATACTTCAAGATTCTTTTTAAATATAGCTTATTTGATATACACAGTCTATTTTGCACAGCTCCGCCTTGTCCTGGCGAATTCAGCAGAAGACTTACCCTTTGTTGAATTGAAGAGTTGCAAAACGGCCGGTCATCCAAAGCTATGGATTCTTCTGGATTTTAGGCTCGCCACTTATGTAGAATATTTTCTCTGTTCAGTGATCAAAAATGAGGTAAAAACTCCTGGCCAAAGTTTAAGAGTATTTATTCAAAAAAGATCGGGTCCTCAGATTACAGGATCAGGTTTACACACAAAACAGTCACGACGTGGGGAGAGGAAGACAGAAAAACAGACTGAGGAGCTCCTCAGCACAGGGTTTTATAGCGGTCTCTCAGCCAATCACATCACAGTATGTTCTTGGCCAATCGTGATCCTTCCTTCTAGGCCTCTGATTGGCCTAGACCCTCGGGGGCGTGCATGTGCGTGTGTGTGTGTCTGCGCATGTGCGACAATTGCTTCTCAACTCTCCCCGCGATCATTTGTAATAATATGTATGTATATATATATAAAAATATACGTTAATATATGTGTAAGATATACGTTATATAAGAAGGCTATTAATGTGTAAAAATATACGACACTATAATTAATCACCACCTTCTGTCTTTGTCCTCCATAGTCCACATGTGTCTCACCGGGAGTTGTCCGCCACCTCCTTTGGCTAGGCAAAGAGTGAGCGGCCATTTTGGACCCTACTAAATACAGAGGGTGGGGGTGGTGGACTGTACCATCTCCTGGGAGACTACAGGGGGAGGGATTAGTTTAATTTAACTGTTTATATTATTTATCTAGCATTATGTATGTAAGTAATTCAAATGGCATAAATGTATGTTGCATGGGTTGGTTACTTGTGTTAAATTGCTTTGAGTATAGTTGTTCATTTGTGTATAACTTATTTGATTGATTCCCTGCTTGATTTAAATGTACCTGGCTAGGTCTATATATACCTTGAGGTCATCAGTGTCAGGAGGCTCTTGTAAGGCTCTTGTTCTGTTCAGTTATTAGTTAATTTGGGCCCATCCTTTATGTTATTCATTATCCTTTTTTAACCCACTGTTGGTTTTTGTTACCCCTGCATTATTTTTGGGTAAATAAAAACCCATAATTTTCACATTTTCCCTGTGTCCTCGTGCCTATACTTGCTCGGTCCATCACAGCGACTCTCAGAGAGTTTTTTGCAATCTTTGCAAGAGTTATTTTTCAATTTCACATGGCGGTGAATACGACATCAAAAGACACCGAGAATGCGATTCTCACAAGAAACGTGTTGCTCAAAAAGAGACATCCAACTCTATGGAGACATTCCTACTCAAACCGAAAAATGTTTGTCACTCTGATAAGGTAACAGCAGCAGAAATAACCAATGTTTACCATACAGTGCAACACTCCCAATCATACCGGTCAATTGACTGTGTTAACAAGCTAGCTCCGACCATTTTTCCAGACTCTGAGATAGCAAAGAAAATGTCATGTGGTCATACTAAAGCAGCGTCCAACAGATGTGCTTGCCCCTGCCTCTGTGGAGAGTTGTTTGACAGAATTAAAGACACCACTAGTGGTTCAACAACTTCCAAGTTACAAAATAGCCCAGCCCCACACACCATTTTTTTCGGTGGCTTCAGATGCTTCAAATCATGGCACTAAAAAACTCTTCCCACTGTCTCTGAGATATTGGACCCCAGAGTTGGTATGTGTGTGTAATATAGTATGATATTGTGGGCCAATGTGGTGTTAGATTTTAATACGGTGCTGCTATTCTTGTGTTTCTGTTTCACTGCCAGGTGCTTTCCATGGTGCTGGAGTGCATAGATAGCCTGTGTGGGGGGGCCCACCTGCTGTTGCTATGATGGAGAAAACTAAAGAGATTTGTGATGGACAAAACAGAAAATATTTCAACCAGGTGCTTTACATGGTCCTCGGAGTGCATAGCCTGTGTGGGCTTGCCTGTGTCTGCAGCTGTTGCTGTGATGGACAAAACTGAAAGGAGTTTTATTTTATTTATTATTATTATTTTTGTTTTTTTGCCAGTTTTTCAGTTGTATTTTGTGCCTACTTTTACAGGAAATACACTAGTTGAATTTGGCTTAGGAAGATGCATTTATAAAGACTTGAAGTGAATAATGCCTGCTTCTTTGGTTAGCCTTAGTTTACTTTTCTTTACTAAGATACTAAATTGATACTGCACTTCACTTTCTGCTCCACAGAGATACTGTTTTGTGAGTTCACATTCAAATAAAATATATTTGTTAAGTTTTTATCTGCATAGTCTATTATTGGATGCTACTGAATAAACCAAACAGAATAGGAAACAGAATGGAAATGCATTTTTAAAAATAGACATATCTCTCAACTCGGCCGGGGGGGGGGGGGGGGGGTGTAGTACCAGGGGCACCTAAAGTTCGGTCGGGGCCTGTTGAGAGGGTGTCCCACATTGTCCCACACAAACATACTCCTTGTCCCACATTTGGGTTGTTGGGACCTGGTCACCCTAGTTCTGCATGAAGGTCTTTTGAACGTAGAGTAAGGGCCCTTGCACACCAATGCGTTTTTTACATCCGTAATCCCAAAAAATTGAACTCATGTTGTGTCAATCACGCTTGCACAACGAATCCGTAATATTCGTCCGTCCCCCCAAAATCGGAACAGGTTCGATTTTCTGCTTTTTCCGCGTCTGTCAAAAGCGTTTTGAGAGTAGTTTTTTTAAATTATTTTTTTAACTCTGGCCAACTCTGGCCACCATACGAATGTACACTGAGGTAAACAGTGAGAGACACCACTGAGGTAAAGTAAAGTGAGACTAGATAAGAGAAAGTGATGGCCTCCGAGAAGCTAATCCTACTTGTGTCAGAGCACAAAGCTCTTTACGAAAAACAGAGTCGTGATTACAAAGATTCAGAGTATAAAGACAGAATATGGCAGAGTATTGGAGAGCAGACTGGAATCGGGAATGGTATGTATTGATTACGAAAGATTAGACTAGTGGTCATTATTAGTTTTTCGTTTTTATTTTTTTATTTTAAAATCATGTTCGAAATAAAAGATTCATTCATTCATTCGTAGACTAGTGATTGTGTTCTGGGTAGCTAGCTAGTTAGGTATGAATGCCATTTAGCAATAAGCTGTCTTGTTTTACTGTATAAAGCAGGGGAAGTGAAGAAAATGTGGCGCAACTTGCGGGACACATACATCCGCAAGAAGAGGGATGACAAATGTAGAAGCGGTCAGGGAGCAAGCGTAAATAAAAAATGGAAATACATGGCAATGTCCTTCCTAAAATCGTCCACAACAAAGAGAAGGTAAAGTTAGCCTATCCAGAAATGCACAACAACAATGATGATGCTTACAGCAGAGTGCAACTTATTAGCCACACAGTATGGTTTCATAACGCAGATAACGCATACTTTCAACAGATTAGACAGTAATGTTCAATTTGATGAGGAGGATGAAACAGAGGATGAGGAGGACACACAGACAGAGAGGGAGAGGAGGATGAAACAGAGGATGAGGAGGACACACAGACAGAGAGGGAGAGCTCCAGTGTAGGGATGGAGACAGAGCAGACCAGCTCAGCCTCTTCAGGTATCATTTGCACCTACCACTGGTGTGTAATGTATAACTCAAAATTAGTTATATTTAGAGGAGAGGTAGGGTCACACTCAAAGAAGGGGAAAAAAGTCATTAAGTTCTCTGCATTTGGTTTAATACATCGTTTTGCATGCATGTGCTTCCTCCTCTGTGCATGCAAAACTATGGATTAAATCAAGTACTGAGAACTTTCAGATTTTTTCTTCTTTGAGTGTGACCCTACCTCTCCTCTAAATATAGCCCCTCCAGGTAGCCAGGGTGCCAAACGGGTGCAGAGGCAGGCAGAGTGTGGCGATGGGCTAGACCGGTACCTCCGTTGGAGAGAAGAGAGGGACGAGAGGAAAGAAAAGGTGGATCATGTGTCCTCCTTTCTCAGCAGCTTGGCCCCCACCATGAGACAACTCCTCCCAGAGAAGCTCTCGTATCTTAAAATTAAGATGCAGGAGCTGGTCCATGATGCTGCCTTTGGGGGGGGGCTTCTTGGGGGGGGGGCTTCTGAGTTGGGGGGGGAGTCTGAATATGTAACATATCATAATATGTGAATTTTTTTGGGGTAATACAGGTCAGCTGCTATCCAATGGCGCGTTCTGGCCTGCAGGGGGAGCTACGTGTGCTGACCTCCCTCTGTGCCCAGAACTTTAGGTTATTTACATAACCCCGGTTCTCTGAGTAGTATTCGTGAGTATCTCACTATGGGAACGCCCCCTGCGTGACCTCATCAGAAACTGAATTACACTGCGCCAGCCCATTGGCTGGCCCAGGCGACGCTTGTGTCACGAGGGACGGGACCCTCCGCCTATATAAGGCGTACACACGGCGTCTGTCGTCATTCAAAACAAGCAACCTCTTTCTCGCTTCTAAAGCAAGGAGGGTGGTCCGGTGAGATACTCACGAATACTACTCAGAGAACCGGGGTTATGTAAATAACCTAAAGTTCTCTTTCATAGTATTCGTTTCATATCTCACTATGGGAATATACTTACTCCCGTATTGCCAGACCTGCCTGTAAAACGACAACTGTCCCAGAATGGACCCTCACACTCTAGGAACTACGTCCTAAGAGGAACCCAAACTGAGGACTGAGTGTGATAGCGTTGGAGCCGTAACATCCAACCTATAAAATCTAGCGAACGTGTGGGGCGAAGCCCAGCACGCCGCCGCACACACCTCCTGAATAGACACCCCTTTAAAGAGTGCCCAGGAGGTCGCCAAACCTCTAGTAGAGTGCGCACGTAAGCCCGCGGGGGGCTGTAGACCCTTACTAGAGTAAGCCAAGGCAATAGCCGCCACTACCCAATGGGAAAGGCGCTGTTTCGACACTGGCTTTCCCGTGTGTGGATTCGCCCAGGATACAAACAACTGGTCACCTTTCCTGCAACCCTGAGTCCTGTCTATGTAAACACGCAGCGCGCGGACAGGACATAAAGTATGCAACCGCCTGTGCTCTTCCGAGGCAAAAGGCGGGGGATAGAAGGCAGCCAACTCTATAGGGGTGCAAGAGCCTATAACCTTCGGAATAAAGGCTGGGTTAGGCATCAGACTGACCCTAGAGTCCCCTGGGGAGAACTTTGTACACTCTCGGTGCACCGAGAGCGCATGGACTTCACCTATGCGCTTAGCCGAAGCCAAAGCAAGCAATAGGACCGTCTTTAGCGTTAACACTTTCACCTCCACCTGTTCCAGCGGTTCGAACGGTGGGCAGGAGAGAGCATCTAGTACCATAGGGAGGTCCCATGAAGGAGCTAACGGCCTAGACGTAGGCAATTTCCTTCGGGTCCCTTTCATAAACTGGCACACCAACGGGTGCTGGCTTATCGACTTTCCACCCAGGCCAATATGACAAGCCGAAATAGCTGCCAAATAGACCTTAACGGTTGAGAAAGCCTTACCCTTCTCAATCAAGTCCTGTAGAAATGACAGAATAACTGTCACAGAACACTGAAAAGGGACAGCGTGTGATCCTGAGCACCAAGTCTCAAACACACGCCACTTATGCCCATACAACTTTCTAGTTGATGAGGCTCTGGCGCACTGAATAGTGTCGATCACCCCTTGGGGAAGACCCACTAGTGCAAGGTTGATCCCTTCACGGGCCAGGCCCACAGAGACAATCTCTCTGGGTGGGGATGGAATATCTCCCCCTGCGCCTGGGTCAGCAGGTCCCTGCGCAGCGGTAGTTGCCATGGCGGACCGGATAGGAGATGAAAAATCTCTGCCAATCAGTGCTTTCCCGGCCAACGCGGGGCTATCAGCACCATGGACACATCTCCTTCCCTCACTCTGGCCAGAGTCGGGGGAATGAGTGCCACCGGTGGGAACGCATACAGGAGGGTCCTCGGCCACTCGTGCGCTAATGCGTCCACTCCCAGCGGGGCTCCCCGATCGCGCAGAGAGAAGAACAGAGGACACTGGGCGTTCTCTGCCGTAGCATAAACGTCCACGGTCGCTTGACCGAATCGTGACCAAATCTGTTTCACTACTTCGGGTTGAAGTCTCCAGTCTGCGTACAGTGGGTTGCCCCTGGACAACAAATCTGCTCCGTAGTTCAGAATGCCCGGTACATGGGTTGCTCTCAGCGACCGCATGTGTGCACTGCTCCACACTATCAGTCTGTGTGCCATGGTGTGTAACTGGTGGGACCTCAGTCCCCCCTGTCTGTTTACATAGGCAACGACCGTGGAGTTGTCTGTCCTCACCAAAACATGATGTCCTCTCAACCACGGGAGGAAATGTTTCAGAGCCAAGTGAACAGCTAGCAGTTCCAGGCCGTTTATATGGGTAGAACGTAAGTGCGGGTCCCAACCCCCGTTTATTGTTCTCCCTTCGAAAGTGGCACCCCAGCCTCTCAGAGAGGCGTCCGTGGTGATTACTTTTCTGTTCAGGCCAGGTCCCATAGAAACACCCTGTGTTATGAAACCTGGGTCCTTCCACTGGTGCAGAGCCAGTGAGCAATCCCTGGAGACCCTCACACGACGGTGACCGCCGCGGTGGGGGTCCAGGCCCAGAGAGGCCACCCAGCGCTGGATGCCTCTCATGTACAGGCGCCCCAGGGGTATGGCCACCACAGCGGAGGCCATCAAGCCTAACAACCTCTGGCATTGTTTGAGGGTAACTATGTTGCCCCTGCGAAACAGCGCTATAGTCGCGCGCATCGTCTCCACTCTTTCTGGAGACAAAAACGCCTTGGCTCGGATAGAGTCCAGTGCGAGCCCTATAAACGCGATGCGTTGAGAGGGTGTCACCATGCTCTTTTCCATGTTTATTCAGAACCCCAGACTCGTTAGGTGTTCCGAAATGACCGCTGTGTGACGCGCCGCCTCCTCGCGGTTGGTGGCTGCCACTAACCAGTCGTTGATATATGTGGCCACTCTGATACCCCTCTGTCTGAGAGGGGCCACTGCTGCCTCGGTGCATTTTACAAACACCCTTGGGCTTAGTGACAGGCCGAAGGGAAGGACCACATATTCGTACGCTATCCCTTGGAAAGCGAATCTCAGATATTTCCTGTGTGGAGGATATATCGGAATGTGGAAATAGGCGTCCTTCAGGTCGATTGATGTGAACCAATCCCCTGCTCGTATGAAACTTAGCAGGGAAGAGTGTGTCAACATCCTGAATTTGTATTTTCTGAGATGCTGATTCAAGACGCGGAGGTCTAGAATAGCCCTCATGCCCCCCCCTTTCTTTGGGACCAGAAAATACTTCGAGTAGAAACCTCTGTGGGTCTCCTCGAGAGGTACAACTGTTATAGCTCCTTTCTCCCTTAGAATGGAGATTTCCTCCTGGAGAATATTGGCTCGTTCGCCCTGAGCTCGGGAGTACAGTATTTCTCTGAATGGGGGTGGAGCGACACAGAATTGGAGCCTGTAGCCCAGGGGCATTCAATTACAAATTCAGTTGGGCCAGATTTGAAAACCAAGAAATTTAGCTGGGCCAGACATTTTCAGCGGCCAGTAGCCTAGGCACCAGGTAATGACACATTTCAAACCAACACAAATGAATGTAGGCCTAATGAAATACAAGCAGTTTATTTATAGTTTTCCTTTTAAATTAGGTAACATCTGACACAGGCACGTCAAAAACACTTGACTGAACACAATAAAAGAGCTGTAATTGAACAGAACCTAATAGCAATACCTTTTTCACTTTTTAGGTAAAACAACAACATGTTGGTCTCAACTGACTCATGCACATCTTAAAGTGCATAAAAAAGTGTACAGTAGTATACCAATAAAAAAATGTCATTTTGTAAAATAAAAATGTTGGTCATAGCTGACCCAGGCACAAAGTGCTTTTAACTGAATGAAAATACACCTTGAGTGCACAATTAAACAAGTTACAGTTACAGTTAAACAATAAAATTGAATCTAATCTAATCTAATCTTACCCTGCTGACTTTCTTAGTGTGAGAAGTGACATGTTTTATTCTGAACAAGAGCAGTGACATTTGGCTCATAAGATGTCAATGCAATCCGAAGGCATTGGTGAAGAGTACTGTCAGTCAGGGAACAACGAGAGCTGCTTTTTATTGTGTTCATGTGTGAAAAGCTTGATTCACAGGTGTATGTTGATCCAAACATACTGAGCACATGGATTGCTACTTTCTTAACGTTAGGGAACTGGTGCACGTTGACATCACTCCAAAACTTCGCAGGTCCATTAGTGCGAAGCTCCTGTGCCATGGTTACGGATGACTGCATGTCAACAAGTTCGAGTATGAATTTCCCCTCGTCGATAAGTCCCCTTCTATTGCAGCAGTGAACGGGTCTCTGGCAAAGCCCATCACCTCTGCGGGCAGAGCAAGTCCATCCAGTCGACCAGCAAAGTTCTCTTTCAACCTCGCAATGAAAACAGTCATCACATCTGTGATTTGTGCCGGGGATGAGACGCATTTGCGGAGCGTCGGAAAATGCAGCATTCTGCCGGTGCAGAAGTCGGCCGCGAAAAGGTCCAGTTTGACTTGGAACGCGCGTCTGTTCCACAAGATCAATCACAGTTTTGTCTCTGCCTTGTAGCCCCACATTTAGGTCATTCAGGTTTGAATATGTCGCTCAGAAAGCAGACATCAGCCATGAAGTTGTCGTCCAGTATGCGATTCAAGTGTGTTTCTGCCTTCGTTTGCTTGCTGCTGCTGCGGAGGAAAGTTGTAATCTCCTCTCTGAAATCACAGAAACGCTCCAGTGCCTTGCCTTTGGACAGCCACCTGACGTCGTTATGCAAAAGCAGCTTGTGGTGCTCAGCAGACATTTCTGACAGCAACTTGCGGAATAAGCGATGTTGGAGGCTCGAAGTGGATCGAATAAAATTAATTGTAGCCATTATCCATTGTTGTTTTAAGCTCCCCGCTTAGTTTGTTTAGAGTGTTATTCACGTTCTGTAGGCTACTATTGTAGACATTTTTTCGTATATTCTGGTATCTGTTGCTGCTAAAAAATGAAGAAGAGTTCTTGAGCAAATTTAAGACTGTTTATTCAAAAAAGCAGGTTACACAGCATGGTTTTCTCTGGTCTGCAGCTGGTCATCTGGATGGTCGCAGGATGGTAAAAAGAAGAGAAAGAGCTGTGCTTGTCCATAGGATTTTATATCCCTTGTGTTATTGTGCTATGCAAATCCTTTCATCCCTGAGCCAACCAAACCAGAGATATGGTCTCTGGTCAATGATCGCCCCTTCTCTCCCCTGCCCCTCAGAGGTCCATGGAACTTTGCGAAAACATGTTTTCATGTTTTCTCTGTTTTGCTCATGGTAACATCTGTTAATGATCAGTGTGTGTGTGTGTGTGTGTGTATGTGTGTGTGTGTGTGTGCCCAACCCCTATGGGCGCCTTTCTGTCTGGCATAACACCACCCCCCCTTGGGCCCCAATGCAATCTTCCTTATAGCTGGTCAAGGGGAGAGGCCAGAGTGTGTGTGTGTGTGTGCTTATCTGTGTGTGTCTGTGTGTGTGTTTCAAGTAACCTAAAATATACCACATATTCCCCCCTCGGAACACCCAGAGGGTGTTTCGAAACTAAACGATCACACAAAACAAAACAAAAACACAAACCCCACACACCGCAGCCAAGAGAGAAAAAAATAAAAATAAAATAAAAATAATAATAAACAAAAAAATAAAAAATAACAACAACAGACAGAAAAACTACATCAACACATAACACAAGAAGCACAATAACACAGACCAACCCAGGACCAGAACTAGGAACCAAAGATAACACATACAAAAAATAGAAAACAACCAATAATAAAAAGAATCTTGAAAATAACAATCACAATTAAACTAAACACAGTTCATCATGCATAATACAAAAACTGAGATACAGAAACTTCCAACGACCGATGTTTTCCTCGTCCTCGAAGCGTCAGGATCAGAGGTTACTAGCACGTGACCCCAGTTGGAGAACAGCCTTTACCGCTGTCTCAGATTGATAACACTTTCATAGTCAGGAGCTTCCATTTTCGTTGTGCCAGGAACAGAACCTCTCTCCTAGCTTCGCGTAACCATTACATCACTCCACAACCGACATCAATCACATGATATAGAAAGAAACAAACAGTAACCGAAGCAAACAATCACAAAACATCACTTAATAAACAAATCATCAAAAGAGGAAACAAAATCAGAAAGCAAAACAGAATCCAGCTTTCGCTCATCAGCTATGTCGGCCAACATTAAAGCATTAACCGGAACATCAGAAATACACTTTCCACAACATTTGATTAAAATACCAAGTAACATAATACAGATGATAATGACAACAAGAATAATAGCGACGGACCTGATCATATTACCAATACCTGAAAAAGCAGAATCAAAGAAATCTAATGTATTCCAACCGTGTTCTTTATGTAAATCCTCTACACCCTTCTTGTTAGATTCATGAAAATCATACAGAGCGTTACCAGAATCCGAAATATAACTGCAGCATTCACCGCCTATCAATGCACAAGTACCACCCTGACTGGCCAAAATAATGTCCAAAGCCATTCTATTTTGGAGAGCAACATTCTTAGTTTCAGTCAATTCAGTAGCCAGGGCAGATATTACAGTATCCGAAGCATTAATGTGTTTTTCAAGAACGGATGATAGGGCACTTAATTCAGTCTGAGAGTTGTAGACACCATTACTTGGGAATATTAGGCCAAAAAACTTCTGAGCAGTAGATAACTCCCTACGACTACGATGGGTTGCTTGTTTGTGAAGTACAGACATCTCCTCCCGAGTAACTTTCCTAATCAAAGGTATCAGATGAGCCAAATAACAAATACCCTCACTCAAAGCAGGAAGCTTAGAGAATGCATCATTATTACACACAAGAAACACACCCTCCGGGAGTTGAAGCTCCTTACCAGGATACGAGAAAATATGACTAGGGCCTATACAAGACGCGTCCCCTAGCTGACGAATCGCGCTGCCCTTGAGCAGAGATTGAATGTCAATACAGGTTGTAACATTCACGAGAGGCATGACTTTAAGCTGCGTGGTGCCTTTCTGCCGTCTGGTAGTATTGGTATCATGTAATTTCATTTGAGGCACCATAGCACAATCAACAACTTTACATTTCAATCCAGAAATAACAACTGAACCTCTCCACCGTGTAGAAGTCACAATCCCAGAACATGACAGATGAGGACTCAATGCAGTACCATTCAATTGAGCGAACATAGCTTGGATAATATATATCCTCTTCGGACCTGTTGGTTGTGACAAATGTGTAAGCCTATCAATAATAACCTTCCCCAAACCGCTAGGCCTATGGTGTTCGTTAACTGCTGCTGTCAGACTTTCCAACACACCAACATCGACACCTGCATAGGAAGAATTTAAAGGAACCAGAATCGTGCTGGGCTGACAAGATGAGCTCTGGTTCTTGCCCTGTAAAACAAATTGGGCTAAACCCTGCCAATTATAATGAAACCATTCTGCTTTAGTTAACGGTATGGGGAAAAACATAGGAGCAGACGTACTTACAGCGACCTGTTGACAAATCCAGCAATCAGAATAATTCATTTTTGAAGCAAAATCTTTCATGATACTAGTGGCAGAATTAGGGTGGGACCGTGTCCCCAGTTGATTAGAATCATACAACAAATAATCTTCAGTAGCGACTACAAGCGCCTTCGTAGAAGCATTCACAGCAACTTTTTTAAACCTTTTCTGGTAACTCAACTTGAACATATTCATGCTCAAATTTCTCACAGTCCAACCAAAAGTGTGGAAAGTCAGGAGTGTTCCTACAAACTTTGTCCTTGAAATTGTTGGATTTATTAGACACCTGTTCACCGATATTACGTCTAGCACACCAATACGAGTTCAACACCTTGTCAACATTAGTTAATGTCACACGAGTGTCTGGCGTGTGATGCTTAAGTGTAACATATTTAGCATCCAGTAAATACCACTCGTCCGCTTCGGCGGTATAGATCAAACAATCATCAACAGTACAACGTGAATGTGGGCAAACAAAAGATCTACCTGCTGTGATCATTCTTCTCTGACGTCCAGGCATAACAGTGTGTGAGTGAAGTGTAACATTGTCCAAAGAAGTCAATGGGGTAGGAACACTAAGGGGTATACTAGTCTCTGAAACGGCATGGCTTGAGTTTCCTCCTAATTGGCCTTGGTGTATCACAGGGTCTGTTTGGTTGGGGTGTATCACTGACAGGTCTGTGTCTCTCAATGGTACCTTGGTCCGGGCAGCCGCCCGGGTTGCTGACATCTCCGTCTGGAGCATTGTCAGGGTCGGAAGGGGTGACAGCAGGGGCAACACCAGGCTTGGTAGAATCCCCAAGAGGGGTGTCGCAGTCACTGGATCCTTCACGATCTCCATTGGCCCACTCATCTCTGGGCTGGACAGGGTCTGGGACGAGGCCCCCGGCATCATCTGCATCACGACGCAGATACTCACCAACATCCTCGTCAGCCCGGATGTCCAAGCTGTGGACATCCTCGTCCCCATGGGTTTCCTCACCATCCTGCTGAGGTTCTCCCTCATCTTCCTCATTGGGTGCCTTGATGCAGTGATGAACGTGATACCAAGTGGGGGACCCCTTGATTTGAATGGCAGTCCCAGTGCACCGAACGACCTCGTACGGTCCTTCCCGTCGAGCCTCATGCCACTTCCGTCGGTATACCTTCACGTATACTTTGTCACCCGGTTGCAACGCGTCCTTCCTCTCCTGTGCGTTCACCTCCTCTTCACGTTCCTGTTTGTGGAGCACATAAGAAGAGATACTCTTTTGCCGGTTAGTCATGTACTGTACATAGGCTTTCATGTCACTCTCCAGGAGAGCCAAACTTGGCCCTTTCCCACTGGTTCGTGCACAGGGAGCTGTCATTACTCTCCCCATAGCCAGTTCATGGGGAGTCAAGTGCAGCCCTCGAATCTCACTGGAACGACAGGCCATCAATGCAAGAGGGAGTCCTTCCACCCAATTAAGACCCGTATGCTGACAGACCTTAGAAAGACGGTTCTTAAGGACCCCGTTCATCCTCTCTACCATCCCCTGGCTTTGAGGTGAGTAAATACACCCAAATCTCTGCTTGATCCTCAACTTTTGTAGTATAAGCTTTACCGTCTTATCCACAAATTCCTTTCCATTGTCTGACGCTATCCTATCTGGAATTCCAAACCTAGGTATGAATTCCCTGCATAGGAACTTTGCTACAGACTGAGCATCCTTTCTTCGAGTGGGGCACGCTTCTACCCATCTGCTGAACCTGTCCACTACAACTAACATGTACCTGTATCCTGCAACAGGACGAATCATGTCCACATAGTCAATCACCAAATGTTTCATTGGCCCGTTTGGGGTAGGGATATGCCCAGTTCCCACTGGTATTCCAGGTCTGATATTGTTTTTCAAACAGACCACACATTTACCAAGGATATGGTCTATTTGTTCCAGCAAATATGGAGCCCAAAAACCATATTCCTTGGTGATCTTGCGTCTTACCTCCCCCCTGGCCACATGTGCTAATCCATGGGCTTCCTGTATCAGCATGCCTATTAAATCTGGGGGTGCCACAACCAGTCCCTCATGATTTCTCCATAGACCTGTGTCATCCTGACTAGCCCCCCTTGTTAACCATAGGTTTTTGTCTAGCGCATTTGCCCCACTCTGTAACATCAACAAATCCTCAAGCGTGACCATGCCCTGTAACTGTGCTTCATGTGTGACCAGCAGAACTTTACCTGCTTTGTCTGCTCCTGTAATGGCTTTGGCTGCATCATCTGCAGCCCTGTTACCTTGTGTGACATGTGATGAGTCAGATCTGTGTGCGGCACACTTCACTATGGCTAATTCCCTTGGTTTCATCATGGCTTGTAACAGCTTCATGATTTGGGCGTGGTGCTGAATAGGCGAACCATCAGTTTTCTTAAAACCCCGTCCCTTCCATACAGCTCCATGTAGATGACACACATTATGGGCGTAGGCAGAGTCGGTGTACACTGTCACTCTTCGTCCGGTTCCCAAGTTGCATGCTTCTGTGAGGGCAATCAACTCAGCCAACTGAGCTGAACAAGGCTGAGGAACAGCCTCGGCTTGTTCCACAATGAACTCTGAATTTTGGGATCGGACTATGGCATACCCAGCACGTAAACTTTCTCCTACCCGGTAACAAGATCCATCAGTCCAATACTCAACGTCAGCTTCCTTTAAAGGCAAAGCTAGTAGATCTGCTCTAAGCTTAGAGTACCTCGTAGCTTCCTTCACACAATCGTGTGGTTCCCCATCTTCTGGGGTTGGCAAGGTCTCTGCTGGGTTAAGTGTGTTACATCTTAGTAATGTTACATCTTCCCTTTCCAACATCCTGTAATAATTCCTAATCCTAGGCATCGTCAATGTGTAATTGCCTTGATTCAAGAGATTCCTTAGACTGTGGTGGCAGAGAATGGTAATTGGGTACCCCATTGTTAAGGTTGTTGCCTTCTCGTACATAAGATATGCCCCGGCCATTGCTCTGTAGCATGGCGCGAAACCCATTTCTACCTCTGAATATGCGACAGAATAATAGGCTATGGGCTGTGGACTAGGTCCAATGCCTGTTGGTTGCGTAAGAACAGCGCAGGCATACTTCCCTTCGGCTGAAGAAGAAACATACAATCCAAATTCTTTGGAATAATCTGGAAGAGCTAAAGCTGGCGCTTCTTGCAATTTGTGTTTAATTGTCTCAAACGCCAAATCAGCTTCCCTTGTCCAAGTAATGCAACATTGGAGGTTATCACTACCTGTTTCCTTAATCATCCCCCTCAATGGAGCGACCAGTCTAGTGTAATCCTCCACCCATGCTGAACTATACCCAGTAATGCCCAAAAACATCATCATTTCCCTAACCGTTCGTGGTTTTGGAGCCTTCTGAATAGCTTCCAAATGTTCATTAGTGACACTGCGATGTCCCTGTGTAATAGATTGTCCTAAGTAAGTTACCTTTTCCTGACAATACTGTAGCTTCTTTTTAGACACCTTGTGTCCCTTCTCCGCCAAAACCTTTAACAGTTTAACGGAATCCCTGTGACATGTTTCTTCATCTGGGGCACAAAGGAGTATGTCATCCATGTACTGAATGGCAGTACTACTTATCGTCTGCCCTAACCCGTCTAAGTCCTCCTTCAAGACCTGATTAAAAACATGAGGACTGTGTTTGTACCCCTGTGGCATTCTGGTATATTGATAATGTTGACCTTTGTAGGTAAACCCAAATAACCCTTGACTTTCTACACTAAGAGGTATAGAAAAGAAAGCCCCGCATAAATCAATCACTGTAAATACTTTGGCTGTAGATGGAATCTGAGTCAACAGCACATGAGGATCAGGAACTTCAGCTGGATAGCTGACAACTACCTCATTCACAGCCCGTAGGTCATGTACCAGACGATATGAACCATCAGGTTTCGTCACTGGCAGAAGAGGTGTGTTACTTAACGGATATTGAGTTATCTTCAGGACTCCTACCTCTAACAATCCTTTGATCTGTGGCTCAATTCCATCAATTGCTTCCTGTTTCAATGGGTATTGATTTTTCCAAGGGGGTTTTGCACCCGGTATGAGTTCAACTCTCAATGGACGAGCTGATTTCACAAATCCAATGTCTGTACTGTTCTTTGCCCACAGGTCTGCTGGCACATTCTGTATCATTTCTTCTCTGAGGTCTTTTTCAGCTTGTACAGGAAGGATTAGCTGGTTCATTAGCTTCACAGTCTGCGGATGTCCTATTCCTTGAGCAGAGATCATCAGTTTTGTAAACTGTCCATCAATGCTCCTCCAGATAGCAGGGCTTTCTTTTGTCGTTACAAATCTGGCCTTTTCTGAGTCTGCCATCATTGCCCCTAAATGCTTCTGTTCATAGTGTTCAGATATCATAAGTGTCACATGAGGGATGCTACCCTCAATCTTATGCTCCTGATCTAGATAAGTGTCACTGTTTATCTTCATAGCCACTCCCTGAGGGCCTAAGATTATACAACTTGTGCTAAGCTGTACCTGTTTTGGCTGATGCTTCAGCCACTCATCTGGGTTTGCGTCTGCAACTTCTCTAAAATACTGGAGTGTACAATGCAATGGATCAGTAGGCCTTCTGGCCTCTGACATGTGTGCCAGGATATAATTGTCCCACATCCTTGCTGGTTCCATTAGGTCTGGGCTAAGCCCTCCCACCCAATACACCATAGATGCGTTGTTGTCCATCATGACAGACAGCTGTCTGTTCTCTTGTGGCACTGTCACCTGACAGCCGTCAGGTGTGCATTTCACTGTACAGTTCAATTGGCATAATGCATCTCTCCCTAGTAGCCCTATTGGCGTGTGTTCTGATACAAGTATTGACAGATCTGCTCTCTGTCCTTTGTACTCTAAGCTTACAAGCTCAGTAGTAGGGATCAGCTGTTTAATTCCCTCGAATCCGATTGTCTTCACATATTTCCCAGACATAGGAAGGTGCGTGGCGTCTTCAGGCTTCAGACAGGTATAGGCTGCTCCACTGTCCACCATCAATTCTAATGGACGTTGGTTGACCGACACCCATATTGTAGGTTCATCTTCAGGCCTGTTTGTCACCACCAGCTGGCACCCCCTTCTCGGATCTTCTGGGCACCCCAATAGCCCAGCTGCTGGGCCTCCATAGGGGTTCACCACTCCTGGAGCCGATGTAGCAGGGGGCCTATATCCTCCTTTTTGTTTCCCCCCTGCGCCCCCCTGGTTCTTCTTCCAGCAGGTACGGGCTAAGTGTCCATGCTGGTCGCATTTCCAACATGGTCCTAGCATCTTCTTCCCGGCTGCGGTCCATCCCTCTTGTGGTGGTCCTTGGCCAGGCTGGTTGTATGGCTGGTATGGAACCACTTGCACCCCTGGTGGCCCCTGTGGGTATGGATACCCCCCTTGTGGCCCCTGTGGGTATGACTGGGGAGGGACAGTTTGCAGTTGCTGTGGCTGAGCTGGGACCTGTAGGGCTACAGCCTGCACTCTCTCTCTGGTTTTCTTGCCTTCTGTCAATTGTATTTGAGTTAATTTTCTGAGTGACTCTTCGTCTTGTGTCTTCTGTATCTGAATCTTCTTTCTAAATAATTCTACTTGGTGTGCTACGTTGTCTATATAAACAGCCTTGTTCATGTGTCGTAGCCCCACCACTTCTGCTAACTTGTTCTTAACTGGGGCAGGGAGACCTTGTTGAATCTTTTCCCTGATTATGGCTTTTTCTAACGGGTTATCTTCAGCGTCCTTCCCTGTCACACTTCTCCATTGAGAGTGCACACGGGCAACAAAACCCCTGGGATTCTCATCTCCCCCCAGTGGCATCACAATGATATTGTCTGGGTGAATGTGAGTAGGGTATGTCTCTCTGATTGCCTTCCACAGCCTGCCTCTGTTTGCTGCGAAGAGCTCTGGGTCATAAACTGATGTATCGATATATCTATGAAGTCCTGCCTTCATCAATATTTCCTGCATGGTGTCCAATCCTGTAATGGTAGCTAAGAGTCTTTTCAGGTCTCCCATTGCGGCTTGCGTCCCTGTCAGTCTCACGTCCATCTCAGTAGTCCACGGGTGTCCACCATCTTCCAGGACTGGGAGTTTTTCTATCACTTCAGACAGATCTGTATGATTCCAAGGACGATATTCTATCTTGTTACCTCGAATCAGCACCGGACAGTTCCTCAGAATTTCCTCTTCCTCTGGTGTAGCACTTTTGCTCCTTAGGTCATACTCGCTTACTAGTTTCCTCGTTATTTCGTCCCGCCTTGGTGTCGCTGCAGACCTTGGGACGTTCGGCTGGGATGTATGTGATGGCACTTGACGATACTCTCTTGAGAGGTTCGGCTGGGATGTATGATATGATGTCGCTTGAGCTTCCTGTGCTTCCAGTTCCTGTATCTGTCGTCTGTGACTTTCCTCCTCTCTTAGGATTCTCTCATGGAGTTTTCTTGCCCTCTCTCTTGACTCCTCCTCATCCTTTTTTAGGGATTTCCCGTGGCGTTTCGTCACCCTTTCTTCCTCCTCTTCCTCCAACATCTTCTTTTTTTGCTTTAAGCTCTCTTTCTTCTTCTCTACCTTCAGAGACTTCTGCTCATCTTCAGAACTACTTTCTTCTTTTCCCTTTTTATAGCGTCTTGTCCCTCCCTGCTTTTCGGCCCAGGCTATTAGTTTTCTGACCTGAGCACTGTAACCTCCCTGTGCATTGCTGTCATCACTTGAACCTTCGCCATCACCTCCACTGCCATCTTCACTGTCATCTGTCTTGTTACTCTTGTCCTCCTCGCAGTCTTCTTTCCTGCCCTTTTTCTTGTCACATTTCACTAAATGCTTCTCTTTCTTCTTTTGCTTGGCACCTGACTTGTTCTCTGGTTCGAAATCCACGGTCACTTTCGCTCTTCCCCTCTCTAGTACATTATCATCCTCATCTTGGATAGTGAAGGCTCCGTTCGTACTTAGGACGGGGACCTGAGGGTAGATCCGCTGAGAATTGTCCTCCAGTACCTTGGCATAGGGAGGAGGACTGGAGACTGGAGATGTGTGTGAGAATGGAATGTTCACTTTCTCTTCCATTGCTTTGGCCAATTCATCTCTTTCTTCTGGATTCATGTCAGCTGTTTTCTCATTCCAAGCTGATGCTACTTTCTGCCCCACTACCTTAAAGAGGTCTAAAATAGCTAACTCTAACCTGCGTTTCTCTGATCTAATCTTTCCTTTTTGATGTGCCTTGTGCACATTGATAAGTATCTCCAATGTTGCCATTACGTGTAAATTAAGGGTGCCCTCTTGTGGCCACGGTTCTTCAATGTCTGCCCAACGAATATTCCATTTCGCTGACATTTTGCTAATCTCCTTAACAAGAGGATTCATTTTTTCCACTATAGCCACAGGGGATGAAGTTGGCAATATTCCCCTATCTGTGTTAACAGCCCTTATCATTTTGCTGGATTTGGCTCCCATGTCTGAACTATATCAGCTGTCCACACAGAATCACTACAACCTCGAACAACGGATTGTTTCAGTGGTATCGTGTATTATTGACTTAGATGTAATCTATGTGTGTGTTTTTTACTTGAATGTTTTTTCCTTATTGTGTATGAATGTGTGTCACTTAATTGCTCATTCAATACTAATTATAGTTCAGGTCAACTTAATTGTTAAACTACAAAGGCAGGTCACGCTCTAAGTCTTTCTGATTCACAAAACCCTTGATTGTTCAATCCTCAGATAGAAACTGTTCTGCTATTCTTTAATCAAAAGCTGTGAAAAAGAACTTAACTTGAAATAAAAAGATGTAAAATACGAATATTAATCATAACCTGTAAAGAAATCGACTTGTTATTTGGAAGGAATGAATGATTAATTATTAATTACAATCTGTAAAGAAATCGACTTGTTATTTGAAAGGAATGAATAATTAATTAGACTTAGTCATTGTACAATCGTACACTTCATTGATGTAAACCTGTGAAGTCATTCAGCTATTATCGAAAAAAGAAATGGTTATCATTAGATTATTACAAACCAATTGATAAAAGTTCTGTGAAACAGAAAATGAAATGATCTGAATAATTAATTCAATCAATTTGTAATTAATTAAATTAATTAAAGTAATGTAATATATAACAATCATTTACAATCATCCATCAACTTACAGAGAGCCAATGTTTTAAAAAAATGTCTTGTCGTGTTTTGGCCAGCAGATGGAGCTAAGCAACCAAAAATATCTTATCGTGCTTTGGCCAGCAGATGGAGCTAAGCAACCAAAAATATCTTATCGTGCTTTGGCCTGCAGATGGAGCTAAGCAACCGACTTGTGCATCGACCGCCCCAATACGCCCCGTCGTGATCCCAAGCCACAACCCACCACCCTCTCTCAACAAACACAATGCCCCAGCGATCACAACTTTATTGCGGGGTGGCGAAAGGCAAGGAAGAAAAATGGAGGAAAAAGAATCCGTGTTCTCTAGTCTCTGCTGGGCTTCGCCCTTAGTATGGAAAGTGCTCCGGCTAACGCGCATGCGCCCGCTTTTTCACTAGACTTGTGAATGAAATGTCTTTAAACAATTTTATATACCCCGATGGTCAATTCACTTTCTTTATCTTTAGTATATTACACAACCTATGTGAAATGAATTTAATTTTATCCGTAATGTAACAATCAAATTCAGCTTCCCTGTGTGTCTGTATGTTTGAATCAATGTGTGTACGAGCCCTGACGCTCGTGCATGTGTGAGCGCGCGTCTAACCAACAGGAGAGAAAGGGACGGGGAGGGGCAAGTCTTTGTCTTTCCTTCTGGGGGAAAAACCTCTCTCTCTGTTTTCGCTTTAATCAATAACTTTAACACAACTTTGTTTTCACAAACAAATTACATTCTCCACGACACAACAATTTCAAGATTATCTTTCAATGCAGTTAAACTATTAGTTACCAATTTAATCTCATTCTAATATTTTCTAATGCCCATGCTTTCCACGTTTTCTCCGTGTTCTCAAGACAATGGACAATGGAGAACCTTAGAATGGGGTATTTTTCCTGCTTGCAATCCGGACTCCACAGTCCAACTACACTCTATCAAATTCTCATTCCATACATACAATAACACAATGATCAGACTCTCTTCTGATTTATCACAAGATATCAGCCCACTGTGAGAACGTCTTCCACGCAGTATTCTACTGACAGCGCATTCGCAAAACACGCACTGAAGCAATTCATTCTTTGCTCCACAACACACACACGATACTTCTACAATATCGTACAATTAAACATATATTTACAATTACAGATTTCAAAATCCGGCTCTTTATTTCAACCTTCACCCAACTTTAATGATCTTCTATTTCCAACAGATACTCAACACAAATCAAGATTCTTTTTATTATAGCTTATCACAGTCAGTCAATCCTGCACAACTCCTCCTTCGCCTGGCTGAACTCCAGCGAGGGAGGGGGGGGGTATTACTTACCTCTGCGCTGAAATGAAGGGATGCAAAAACTGACGGTGATATACAGGCTATAGTTATTCACTTCTGGGCTAGTCTCGCCATTGTTTCGTATATTCTGGTATCTGTTGCTGCTAAAAAATGAAGAAGAGTTCTTGAGCAAATTTAAGACTGTTTATTCAAAAAAGCAGGTTACACAGCATGGTTTTCTCTGGTCTGCAGCTGGTCATCTGGATGGTCGCAGGATGGTAAAAAGAAGAGAAAGAGCTGTGCTTGTCCATAGGATTTTATATCCCTTGTGTTATTGTGCTATGCAAATCCTTTCATCCCTGAGCCAACCAAACCAGAGATATGGTCTCTGGTCAATGATCGCCCCTTCTCTCCCCTGCCCCTCAGAGGTCCATGGAACTTTGCGAAAACATGTTTTCATGTTTTCTCTGTTTTGCTCATGGTAACATCTGTTAATGATCAGTGTGTGTGTGTGTGTGTGTGTGTGTGTGTGTGCCCAACCCCTATGGGCGCCTTTCTGTCTGGCATAACACCACCCCCCCTTGGGCCCCAATGCAATCTTCCTTATAGCTGGTCAAGGGGAGAGGCCAGAGTGTGTGTGTGTGTGTGTGCTTATCTGTGTGTGTCTGTGTGTGTGTTTCAAGTAACCTAAAATATACCACAATTTCTGCATGAATTTCTGAACACTCGCGAAATACGTTTTTCTCTGCTTTTATGGCTGGGCCAATCGGGGGTGGTGTCTGGGCCGCATGCGGCCCCCGGGCCGCTAATTGAATAGGCCTGCTGTAGCCCCTTCGTAGTGTCCTCAACACCCAGTCTGACTGTGTGCAGTCTGCCCATTCCCGCTGATGCGTAGAAAGCGGGCTGACTGGCCACACCGTCACATGCGAGTTGTTGGCGCCCAGAGCGAGGAGTATCGCTACTTTTTTCGTTCCGAGCAAGGCGAGTATTGCTACTCGAATCGTAACACGGGGTATCGCTACCCCGAGTCAGAGTATTCCTACTCTTCAACAGAAGTATTTCTACTCCTGTGAACGTCAACAAAGTGCAGTTTAGCAGCAGAGCGCCCGTCGGCACGAGTTTGGTCTCTCGTATCTGTGGACTGTTTAGCTCTAGCCACCAGCACAGTTGTTGTCAGCTCCAGTGAGAAGCGAGAAAAGGTTTTTGAATGACGACAGACGCCGTGTGTACGCCTTATATAGGCGGAGGGTCCCGTCCCTCGTGACACAAGCGTCGCCTGGGCCAGCCAATGGGCTGGCGCAGTGTAATTCAGTTTCTGATGAGGTCACGCAGGGGGCGTTCCCATAGTGAGATACGAAACGAATACTATGAAAGAGAACCACCACAATTAGTTTGCTTCATTAAAGGGTGTGAATGTAGACCTGGTCCACTCTCCTAAGCTGCAGACGTGGATGAAGGACGCCCCCATCCAGGAGGCTCTGCTGTCCTACACCAAGTGGCACCACATCGAGAGAGACCCGGCGGTGTTCAGCGTGAAGATAGACGAGGACTACGTCCACTGTCTCCAGGGCGTCACCAGGGCCAGCTTCTGCAACGTCTACCTGGAGTTGATCCAGTACTGTGCCAACAAGCTAGAGGAGCCGGTGGACTGTGATGAAGACTCTCCCCTGGTCACTCTGTGCTACGCCTTGTCTGTCCTGGGTCGGAGGTCACTCGGGACAGCCTCTCACAACATGTCCAACAGGTGATTGTGAATAAGATGACCACAAACAGCAACTCTGCTGCCATCCTTAAAGATGTTGTGGCCTATGTTGATGTGTGGTCCAGAAGCAAAACGGAGAATTACTCCAAGTCCATCATCCAGCAGCTGTGCGATATGGGAGCTGAGGTGACAAAAAGATTAAATAAGCGAGTCACCCATGTGGTCTTTCAACACGGCCATCCAGCCACATGGGATAAAGCCCAGAAGACTGGTGTGAGGCTTGTATCTGTTCTCTGGGTGGCCAGATGTAAAGATGACGGTGAACATGTGGATGAAGAGCTGTATCCTGCCTTCAATGATGAAGCCATTCCTGCGCTCAAGAGAAGGGCACATCGTTCTATGCAGCCAAAAGACACCCCCGTGCTGACCCCCCAAAATGACACACGCATGAAGAAAAAACTGGACAAGATGATGAAAGAGCTTCATCCAGTGCCGTTGTAGTGGGAAAAACGTACAATGTCTTGGCAGGACACAGTTCCTGTCTTTGTGAACCAAGGCCATTGGTGGGGGCAGAGGGGGGTGGGAAAGGGTAGATAAGGGGGCTGAGAAGTGGGCTGGGGAGAGTGAATCTGGGTTGTTGTGTATGGTTGTTGACTAACCTGTATGTTGCTTACAATAATAAAGCGCTTCTATGATAACATGATCATTTCTCTCGTGCTCTGTTCTGATATTCATTTGGGATCCATTCAGTCCACAACAAAGTGGTGACCAGTGAACGGGACCAAGTTTTTCATGGCTGTGGCCTAGGACCTGTCCTCTGAGGAAGGGAGAGGGACGCCTCTAAATTCCAAACCACCGTCCAGGTAATTATAACTGTGACTTGTGGGGAAAACAGAAGGATTAAGGCCTATTGCTAAATGCATGGCTTGCAGGCTATGATGCTTGGTAATAGAACCTGTGAGTGGGGATTGATTGATTAATTGAATAACACTAATCGAATTATTAGAGCACGTATGACCCGTGTCATACGTAGAAAACCACGTCAACGTAGTGATTTATACAATTTCAACGTGAGTCAGTTTGACCGTGGAAACGATCGTAGCTCTACGTCGAGTATTGACCTTGCGTACGCACATTACCTACTGGTTATGCAGAGTTATTACAGGCATGTGAGCCGCACTGCCTACTGTAATTCATGCAAGTGGCTCGTAATAAAATTAACGATGTTGTTATCAGCCGAGAAAATGAGTTTCATTCAAGATTTAAAAGGAACTGATGTTTATGATTGTATTTCAGTCTTCCTTTCTATCCCTCCGGAGCTGTCTATCTCCCCTTCAACATGCCTAGTGCGTTCCACAACGGACCTTGCCCGGCCACGTGCTAAATTATACTGGAGTTTCTCCGGTGTCTGGGAGTTCGCAAAGGGAGTGAGCAGCCATATAAGAATAAGACCACCTGATAAGAATAAGACCATTATATTATTACAGTATAAGCAGCACTCGAGTTGAGGGGGGATGAGATAAAAACAGTAAAAACCGTCCCCCTTCTAAAACGGCCATCCCCTCTTTCCATACTTTATGTAATTTTTATCAATGAACGTGGTATTACTGCTATTTCAAGGTGCGAGGGGGCACGCACACATGCAATGACATTTTTACCAAGTTACTGACACTGAAGTCACTGACGCTGAGGGGATGCTAAAATTGTCCTCATATGATACAATCATGTGCTGAGGCACAAACATGTACATTTTCAAGCCTGCAAACTGTGACACTTTAAAATAACGTGAAAAAATACTTTTGTGCAATATGACAACCCTAGTTGACTATCTGTGTGTAACGGAGTAGAAAGGTCAAGTTTAATTATAGCTAAAATAGGTATTATAATAAATAAGGTATTATAATAAAATAGGTATAATGACGTGGTATACCCGGGGTGTGTCCGTGACCCGGATGCTGTGTCCGTGACCCGGATGCTGTGTAAATATAGCTGGACAGTGCATTTGCACGGGACGTAACGTGATCTCCCTCAGTTCATTGTTAACCACTGAGACGGTAAGGTCACGTTTTCTGCAGGGTCTGAGATCGCATATAATTTAAGAGATTATTAATGTATCTATGTTTTATTTGAATGTTTGATGATTAAGATAGCTGTTTTGAGTTTCCCCATGTATAGTATTTTACTTGGAACATATCATAGCATTGGTAAAATGAGTTTTCTGTTGTTAGCATTGATGACGCTAATGTGACTGTTCGTGTGTAATATCATTTTAGAAATTAGACCAATGACCCTGCACGTTCCGTTGATGAAGTTGAAGTTGATGCACTGTACATATTTTTCGACAGGTAATATTATTATTTTTGTGTTATTGTATGTCTGTTGTTCTGTTAGTAGACTGTATTCTATGAGGAGGTTGGATTTTCCACCTCACGAGTTTGCACCACGCTCGCAGCTAGCTAGCAGTCAGGTAGCAGCCATTGTTGCACGTGGTGCGCATGCGTATTCCGGGTGCGGGGTTTTTCCATGCGTATTCCGGGTGCGGGGTTTTTCCACGTTTGGATGTTATGATTTCTTGTTGTTGTTGTTGTTGTTGAGTGAGACCACTATACGATCACACAAGTGAAGATGTATGTAGTTTACACATTTTGTATTTTTGTTTTATATTATTGTTATAATTTGTGTAGTGTGAGTGACTACTATATGTCTCAGAGTTCATTGTTAACCACTGAGACGAAATTAGACCAATGACCCTGCACGTTCCGTTGATGAAGTTGAAGTTGATGCACTGTACATATTTTTCGACAGAATAAATGAATGTGAGCCATCCAGCTGAGAGTGATTCTTGAAAAGATACACCCCGTCACATTGGTGCCGTGACCTGTGGACCTGAAGTCAACTCTTCACCTTGACCGGGACCACTCTGCTGGATCACTCTGCTGGACCGCTCCTGCGTGCTGTCTGGTGGGCGGCGTATGGTTTCACTCAGTTCATTCGGTGATGTTATGCACAAATGGATTGTTGAATTAATGAATGTGATCTGTGATTTATTTTAGTTTTATTGCTGTTTTGGTGACATTTTTCTTTACTGGTCTTTTATATGATTAGTCTGTATAGTACTGTTTTGTCAAATTGTAATTCAACATGAGCCACAGACCAGGATGTTTCAGTACGCCACTAAGCAGTAGCATTGGGAGGGGTAGAGCGATCCTCCTCAGTGGAGGTAGGGGGATTCCAGTGTTGAGTTATGATAGTCCTGTTCAGGGGGGTGATGTTCATGTTGTGGGTAGTCAGGATGCTGCTGGGGCCCTTTCAGTTAGTGGGGACACAGTTACTTCTCAGAGCCACGACATTGATCATGCATCGAGCACACAGGTCAGTGATACCCCATCCCCAATCTCTGCTTTTCAGTTACCTGATGTAGTGAGCCAGATGAGTGACATAATTAGAGATGTTGGTCTACAGCTGGCAGATAGCATACTTGCACGCCTTGACTCAACGCTACCTCCTCTTAGCACTGCGCATGCACAGACCACGCCCACTGATACATCCACCCAGAGTCTAGACCTGTCCCAAGTCCAGTTGGTACCTCACAGGAGGGTGAAGGAGCCTCCAACGTTCAGAGGGGATGATAAGGACGCAGTGAATGTGCGTGAGTGGGAAGACATAATGAGGAGTTATGTGAAAAAGGCGAACATCAGAGCAGATCAGCAGGCGGAAGAAATATTCACCCATCTCAGGGGCAGGGCTAAGGATGTAGTGAAGTATGGGACGAGGAGCAGTGGCATTAATGTCGCTGAAAACCCAGAGGCCATCTATGGTCTTCTACGTAAGCATTTTGCTGCTGTTCCCTGTTCACCTATCCCCCTAGCCGACTTCTACACCACGCTGCCGAAGAGTGGTGAGGATGCGTATGACTACTGGCTACGCCTCAATCAAGCTGCAGATGTTGCCACTGATCGCCTCAAAGAACAAGGTAAAACACTTGAGTGCCCTCTCCTGGAGGTGACACGTATGTTCATCAGGAACTGTCCATCCAAAGAGCTTGCCATGACTTTCAGATCAAAGACGATCGAAGTGGACTGCTGTAGAGGTCCAAGATGTACTTGACGAGTTCCACACTCAGGTGTGCTCGAACGGTGCTGCCGCAGCCGTGAGTAAAAGGCCCAGTGAGGGTGTGCTAGTGAACAGAGTTGAGATGTCAGGCACTGATATGTGTTCACCTGAAAAGCAGGATACTCGCCCAGACAAGGGGGCAGAGGCTTTTGAACGTATCATTTCAATGCTAGAGAAAGTCCTATTGGAGAAGTCTGCTCCTGCTAAGGACATGTCAAACAAGCAGTATAGACCCAGCCCCCCCAGGATTGAGGGTCTGAATAACCTGCCGTGTGCTGTGTGTGGCGACGCTAGACACTCTGCTTGGACTCACTGCCGTGACCAGAGGCTCTGCTTCCAGTGCCATTCGCCTGGACACCCCAGATCCAAGTGTCCGATGCAGGGGCGTGCCCAGTCGGCGCAGCAGGGAAACTTATAGATCTGCATTCAAGGGAGGACTGTGCAGATCCTATTGATATCTCTCCCAATGATGAAATGGCTGATTGTGAGTCAACATACAAGTCATTCATCTCCAGAGCGCCTTCGAACAAAACAGTAGTATTTCAAGGTCTACACCGAGTCCAAAGGTCTGATAGTTTATTCTACACCACTGTCTCCGCTGCAGATGTCTCTCTTAGAGCGATGATAGACAGTGGTTCTATGGCATGCACGCTTAGCGAGGCTGCGGAGGCGCGTCTCTTGCAGCGTAACCCTGATCTGAGAGGATGCCCCGCTGATGATGTCATTATCATAGGATGTGGTGGTCACCGAGTTGTACCTAAGGCAATATACAATGTCGATGTGGTGGTGTATGACTGCAAGATGGTCATCCCAATGCTTGTGGTGCCTGGACAGACCGATGACATGATACTAGGCAGTAATGCCATCAAGAAAATCCTAGAGTTGATGAGGAAGACTGACAGCTATTGGCGGCTGATATCTGAACATGGTGGTGGCAGGGATGGGGACTGTCATCACTTCTTCTCTCTCCTTTCCAATACAGAGAGATGGAGGGGTGAGACAGTGCCTGAGAAGGTTGGCACACTGAAGCTACAACAGTGTGTGGTGCTACAGCCAAATAGTGAGCATCTTGTATGGGGCAGACTCCCTGTGTCGGCACCTATATCAGAGGGCAGTACGGTGGTTGTGGAACCAACTCAGTCCAGATGCAGACCGAATAAAGTTCTGGTTGGCAGAGTTGTTACGCCGATGTGGGGCGACCGATGGCTGCCTATGAAGTTTGTGAATCCCACCGGTGAGCCGGTAGTGCTGAAGCGAAACACCAAATTGGCGGACGTGTTCCCCTGCATTGCCGCTGAAGATCTGTCCCCGCCCGACCACATTCAGTCTTCCCCACAATCCGTGACTGGTGAGTCTGTAGCAAGGCCCAAAGAAGACATCAGAAAGGCACTGGAGGAACTTGGTCTACGCGACCTAGACTTGGACGCGTGTGAAGTCTCTGACCTGTGGAGAGAGAAGCTTTGTCAGCTTGTTGTGAAATACGAGTCAATCTTTTCACGCCACAAGTTGGACTGTGGTGAGGCGTCTGACTTCGTGCACAAGATACATCTGGTGGACGAGAGGCCATTTCGCCTGCCCTACCGCAGAGTGCCACCGAACCACTACGAGAAGCTGAGGTCTGCCATCAACGACATGGAGGAGAAGGGCATAATTCGTAAGTCCAACAGCGAATATGCCTCACCCTTGGTTCTTGTGTGGAAGAAGGATGGAGGATTGCGCATCTGTACGGACTTCAGATGGCTTAATGCGAGGACAACGAAAGACGCACATCCGCTGCCTCATCAGGCTGACGCGCTGGCTGCACTAGGTGGTAATGCCTACTTCTCCACAATGGACCTTACCTCTGGTTTCTACAACGTGCCTTTACATGAGGACCACAAGAAATACACTGCGTTCTCCTCTCCCTTTGGCCTGCATGAATATAACCGGATGCCTCAAGGGTTGTCCAACAGCCCGGCTACATTCATGCGGATGATGCTCTCGATCTTTGGGGATCAGAATTTCACCAGTCTATTGTGCTACCTAGACGATGTTATGGTCTTCGCTCCTACAGAACAGTTGGCACTCGAGCGTCTAGAGATGGTTTTCTCTCGTTTGAAGTACAACAATCTCAAATTGGCTCCAAAGAAGTGCTATATTCTGCGGAAATCAGTACGGTTTCTCGGCCATATCATCAATGAGTCAGGAGTGCAGACGGACCCTGGGAAGGTTGAAGCCATTAGCCAAGTACAGGTATCCGATCTGATGGACAGTGATGGGGTGTCTCCTTCACAGAAGAAGATTAGGTCCTTCTTGGGCATGATGCTTTACTATCAGCACTTCATTGAAGATTGTTCCTCTAAGGCCAGACCCCTGTTCAAGCTTCTCTCTGGACAGAACGCTGGAGAAAAGGCACGCAGAGGGAGAAAACCAGTGAAGAAATGTCACAATCTTGTAAAGCTCAAACCAGCTGACTGGACGCCCGAGTGTAGGGATGCTTTCGAGACATTGAAGCGCGATCTCCTGCATTCTGTAACCCTGGCTCATCCTGATTTCGCAAAGCCATTTATCCTAGCAGTGGATGCTTCATTCGATGGGATTGGCGCCGTCATCTCTCAGCTCCAGCCTGGTGATAAAGTTGCAAGACCAGTTGCCTTCGCTAGTAGGACGCTGTCACAGGCTCAGTTGAACTATCCAGCTCACCGACTTGAGTTCCTGGCATTGAAGTGGGCTGTATGCGAGAAGTTTTCCCACTGGCTGAAGGGAGTGCATTTCACAGCGTGGTCGGATAACAACCCCTTGACCTACATCCTAACGAAGCCCAAGTTAGATGCATGCGAACAGAGGTGGGTGGCCAAACTTGCTGCATATGATTTCGATCTGAATTATATCCCAGGGCCTAGGAACATAGTCGCTGATGCGCTGAGCCGTGAGCCATTTGTTAAGTCCTGTGTGAGTCATCGCCTGGTGAGGGAGCCTTACCTGTCCTTGCTGGATCAGGTGAATGGAGTAGTGGCTGGTACGGTGCAGGACGCTTTCCGGCTGACTACCAACTGTCAAGGTGTTCAGCACACTGATGTCGACACAGATGAGGTCCTGAGTCCTGAGTCTTCTGGAGGTGCCATTAGTGCTGAGGAGGTGTCTGCTGTCATGGACGTCCATCGTACTGGGGGTGTTTCTCAGCTGCCCTACATTAATCCGGAGTATTTGCAATTGCCCGAGGAAGACCCTTCCATCGCCATCCCACAGAGTCAATTACACAATCTCCAGCAACAAGATGCTGTAGTGAGCAGGGTTCTCTTTTATATGCAGCGACATAGGAAACCAAATGCACACGAGAGAACAGCTGAGTCTAGCTGTGTGCTCAGGCTGTTGAAACACTGGAAGAAGTTGAAAGTGCGTAGTGGACTCCTCTACCGTGTGAAGAGAGACCGCATCAGGGACAAGAGGATCTTTCAGTTCGTCACTCCAGAAGCTCTGAAGCGACAAGTCTTGCATGGAGTCCACGATGCTGCTGGCCACCAGGGTCGCTCAAGATCATCCTCTCTGGCCAGTGAACGATTCTTCTGGACAGGCATGCAGAGGGATGTTGAGAATCACGTGAAGCACTGTCAGAGATGTATTTTGGGGAAGACTCCTGAACCACACGCCCGAGCACCTCTTGAGAGCATCCGCACTTCAGCTCCTATGGACTTAGTGTGCATCGATTTTTGGACCGCAGAGCAGAGCGACAAGAAGACCATTGATGTTCTTGTTGTTATGGACCATTTTTCTAAAGTAGCTCTTGCCTTCCCCTGTCGGAACCAGACTGCGAAACAAGTTGCCCGCTGTCTATGGGACAAGTTTTTTTGCATATATGGGTTCCCCAAAAGAATCCATTCGGATCAGGGAGCAAACTTTGAGAGTCGGCTTCTAAAAGATCTGCTAGAGATGGCAGGTGTGCATAAGTCCCATACGACTCCATACCACCCCATGGGCAACGGCGTCACAGAGAGGTTCAACAGGACCCTCGGGGGCATGATAAGGGCTCTCCCTCCACTGAGCAAGTCCAGGTGGCCACAGATGCTCCAGACACTGACCTTCTGCTACAACTCCACTGTGCATGAGACCACGGGCTTCGCGCCATTCTACCTGATGTTCGGACGGGTCCCACGGCTGCCCGTGGATGTCATGTTTCATCATGTGCTGGAGGATGATGCCGTTGTCAGTCGTCATGAGTTTGTGCAACATCTGAGGAGAGATCTTTCTGAAGCAGCACAGATCGCTCAAAGGAATGCCATCAGGGAACAAGATCGTCACGCCAAACTGTACAACCGGAAGGTCAGAGGACTGCCGTTGGGTGTTGGTGACAAAGTGCTACTTGCCAATCGAGGTGAGAAAGGGAAGAGGAAGATCGCAGACCGGTGGGAATCAACTCCTTTCGATGTGGTGTCTGTGAGATCGGACATCAACGTGTACAGGATCAGAGATGTTGTCACGAATAGAGAGAAGGTTGTACACAGGAACATGCTGCTTCCGGTTGACTTCTTGACAGTTCCGGAACAAGATGGGAACCCGGCATCCCTAGAGGAGTCGCAGTCTATAGCTTCCTGTGCCAGTGTTCAGGGCTCTGTCACCTCTGATGTTGAAGAGGCCTCTCGGTTGCGCACCAGGGACTGGGTCTTGGAGTCGCCTGAGCACGCGGGGGCAGAGAGCATCCATGAGGAAGAAGTCAACGGAGGGACTATGCCCGTGCCGAGTGCCTCGAAGGAAGACCGACCAGATGAGTTGCTGGATAGTGTTCCTGATGACTCTGTACCTGACTGCCACACTGATTATCCCCCTGACACAGTATGTGACACAGTACACTCACCTGAAGCTAGATGTGATGCCCATGGTGACCTTCCAATTCTAGTTGAGGTTGAGCCGGAGCAGGTAGTTTGCACACGTTCACAGAGTGCTCAAGTTCCATCAGTTGTCACGAGATGTGGGAGGAGTGTTAGGAACCTGTCGAATATTTCTCTGTTTCAGTGATAAAAGAAGAGGTGTAAACTCCTGGCCAAAGTTTTAAAAGTATTTATTCAAAAAAGGTTGGGTCTTCAGATTACAGGCACACTGAACAGTCACAACGTGAATTGAGGTAGTCAAGAGCAGGCCGCTCGAGCCTTGAGCTCAGAGTTTTATAGCCTTCCTTCTAGGCCTCTGATTGGCCTAGACCCTCGGGGGCGTGCATATGCGTGTGTGTGTGTGACTGCGCATTGTGCGACAATTCGTGTGTGTGTGTCAGCGCATTGTGCGACAATTCGTGTGTGTGTGTCAGCGCATGCGCGACAACTGAAAAGATCTTCCCGAGATCTTTTGTATTGAAACAATAAAAGTATTTAACAAAGTGTATCCGAAGCAATAAAAATATACGTGTAATATGTGTAAAATATACGTGAATATATGTGTAAAATATACGTGAATATAAGAAGGCTATTAATGTGTAAAAATATACTACACATCCCCCCTCGGACCACCCAGAGGGTGTTCCGAAACTAAATGATCACATAAACCAAAACAAAAACACAAACCCCACATATCACAGCTAAGAAAATATAAAAAAAAAAAATAAAAAAATAAAAAAATAAAAAATAAAAAATAAAAAATAACTAATAAGAACCCAAAGACATCATGCAAAAAATAGAAATCAACCAATAACAAAAAGAATCATGAAAATAACAATCACAATTAAACTAAACACAGTCCATCATGCACAAATTAATATAGAAACTTCCAACGACCGATGTTTTCTTTGTCCTTGAAGCGCCAGGGACAGAGGTTACTAGCACATGAACCCAGTTGGAGAACAGCCTTTACCGCTTTCTCAGATTGATATCCTTTCCCAGTCAAGAGTGTTTTCTTCGTTGTGCTAGGAACAGAACCGCTTTCCTATCTTTGCATAACCACCACACCACTTCTCAACTGACATCAACCACATGATATAGAAAGAAACAAACAGTAATCGAAGCAAATAATCATAAAACATCACTTAATAAACAAATCATCAAAAGAGGAAACAAAATCAGAAAGCAAAACAGAATCCAGCTTTTGCTCATCAGCTACGTTGGTCAACATTAAAGCATTAATAGGAACATCCGAAATACACTTTCCAAAACATTTGATCAAAATACCAAGTAACATAATACAGATGATAATGACAACAAAAATAATAGCGACGGACCTGATCATATTACCAACACCTGAAAAAGCAGAATCAAAGAAATCTAACATATTCCAACCGTGTTCTTTATGTAAATCCTCTACACCCTTCTTGTTAGATTCATGAAAATCATGCAAAGCGTTACCAGAATCCGAAATATAACTGCAGCATTCACCGCCTATCAAAGCACAAGTACCACCCTGACTGGCCAAAATAATGTCCAAAGCCATTCTATTTTGGAGAGCTACATTCTTAGTTTCAGTCAATTCAGTGGCCAGGGCAGACACTACAGCATCCGAAGCATTAATGTGTTTTTCAAGAACGGATGATAAGGCACTTAATTCAGTCTGAGTGTTGTAGACACCATAACTTGGGAATATTAGGCCAAAAAACTTCTGAGCGGTAGACAACGCCCTACGACTACGATGGGTTGCTTGTTTGTGAAGTACAGACATCTCCTCCCGAGTAACTTTCCTAATCAAAGGTATCAGATGAGCCAAATAACAACCACCCTCAATCAAAGCAGGAAGCTTAGAGAATGCATCATTATCACACACAAGAAACACATGTTCCGGGAGTTGAAGCTCCGTACCAGGATACGAGAAAATGGTTCCACCTACACAAGACGCAGCCCCTAACTGACGAACCGAGCTGATCTTGGGCCGTACTTGAATGTCAATACAGGTTGTAACATTTACGAGAGGCATGACTTTAAGCTGCGTGGTGCCTCTCTGCCGTCTGGTAGTATTGGTATCATGTAATTTCATTTGAGGCACCATAGCACAATCAACAACTTTACATTTCAATCCAGAAATAACAACTGAACCCCTCCACCGTGTAGAAGTCACACTCCCAGAACATGACAGATGAGGACTCAATACAGTACCATTTAATTGAGCGAACATAGCTTGGATAATATATATCTTCTTCGGACCTGTTGGTTGTGACAAATGTGTAAGCCTATCAATAATAACCTTCCCCACACCGCTAGGCCTATGGTGTTTGTTAACCGCTGCTGTCAGACGTTCCAACACACCAATATCCACACCTGCATAGGAAGAATTTAAAGGAACCAGAATCGTGCTGGGCTGACAAGAAGAGCTCTGGTTCTTGCCCTGTAAAACAAATGGGGCTAAACCCTGCCAATTATAATGAAGCCATTCTGCTTTAGTTAACGGTATGGGGAAAAACATAGGAGCAGACGCACTTACAGGGACCTGTTGACAAATCCAGCAATCAGAATAATTCATTTTTGAAGCAAAATCTTTCATGATACTAGTGGCAGAATTAGGGTGGGACCGTGTCCCCAGGTGATTAGAATCATACAACAAATAATCGTCAGTAGCAACTACAATCGCCTTCGTAGGAGCCTTCACAGCAACATTTTCAACCTTTCCTGGTAACTCATCGTGAACATATTTATGCACCAATGTCTCACAGTCCAACCTATAGTGGTGTGGATAGTCAGGCCTGGTCCTACAAATTTTGTCCTTGAAATTGTTGGATTTACTAGACACCGGTTCACCGATATTACGTCTAGCACACCAATACGAGCTCTCTTCCTGGTCAACATTAGTTAATGTCACACGAGTTTCTTGCATGTTGCTTGAGTACTGATCAAGGGTAATATATGTAGTATCCAATAAATACCACTCGCTCTCTTCGGCGGTATAGATCAAACAATCATCAATAGCACAACGTGAATGTGGGCAAGTAAAAGCTCTACTTGCTATGATCATTCTTCTCTGACGTCCAGGCATAACAGTGTGTGAGTAAAGTGTAACATTGTCCAAAGAAGTCAATGGGGTAGGAACACTAAGGGGTATATTAGTCTCTGAAACGGCATGGCTTGAGTTTCCTCCTAATTGGCCTTGGTGTTTTACGGGGTCTGTCTGGTTGAGGTGTATCACTGACAGGTCTGTGTCTCTCAATGGTACCTCGGTCCGGGCAGCCGCCCGGGTTGCTGACATCTCCGTCTGGAGCATTGTCAGGGTCGGAAGGGGTGACAACAGGGGCAACACCAGGCTCGGTAGAACCCCCAAGAGGGGTGTCGCAGTCACTGGATCCTTCACGGTCTCCGTTGACCCACTCATCAGTGGGCTGGACAGGGTCTGGGACGAGGCCCCCGGCATCATCTGCATCATGACGCAGATACTCACCAACATCTTCGTCAGCCTGGATGTCCAAGCTGTGGACTTCCTCGTCCCCAGGGATCTCCTCACCATCCTGCTGAGGTTCTCCCTCATCGTCCTCATTGGGTGCCTTGATGCAGTGATGAACGTGATACCAGGTGGGGGACCCCTTGATTTGGAGGGCAGTCCCAGTGCACCGAACGACCTCGTAAGGTCCTTCCCGTCGAGCCTCATGCCACTTCCGTCTGTAGACCTTCACGTATACCTTGTCACCCGGTTGCAACGCGTCCTTCCTCTCCTGTGCGTTCACCTCCTCTTCACGTTCCTGTTTGTGGAGCACATAAGAAGAGATACTCTTTTGCCGGTTAGTCATGTACTGTACATAGGCTTTCATGTCACTCTCCAGGAGAGCCAAACTTGGCCCTTTCCCACTGGTTCGTACACAGGGAGCTGTCATTATCCTCCCCATTACCAGTTCATGGGGAGTCAAGTGCAGCCCTCGAATCTCACTGGAACGACAGGCCATCAATGCAAGAGGGAGTCCTTCCAACCAATTAAGACCTGTATGCTTACAGACCTTAGAAAGACGGTTCTTAAGGACCCCGTTCATCCTCTCTACTATCCCCTGGCTTTGAGGTGAGTAAATACACCCAAGTCTCTGCTTGATTCCCAACTTTTGTAGTATAAGCTTTACCGTCTTATCCACAAATTCCTTACCATTGTCTGACGATATCCTATCTGGAATTCCAAACCTAGGCATGACTTCCCTGCATAGGAACTTTGCTACAGACTGAGCATCCTTTCTTCGAGTGGGGCAAGCTTCTACCCATCTGCTGAACCTGTCTACTACAACTAGCATGTACCTGTATCCTGCAATAGGTTGAATCATGTCCACATAATCAATCACTAAATGTTTCATTGGCCCGTTTGGGGTAGGGATATGCCCAGTTCCCACTGGTATTCCAGGTCTGATATTGTTCTTCAAACAGACCACACATTGACCAAGGACATGGTCTATTTGTTCCAACAAATATGGAGCCCAAAAACCATATTCCTTGGTGATCTTGCGTCTTACCTCCCCCCTGGACACATGTGCTAATCCATGAGCTTCCTGTATCAGTACGCCTAATAAATCTGGGGGTGCCACAACCAGCCCCTCATGATTTCTCCATAGACCTGTGTCATCCTGACTAGCTCCTCTTGTTAACCATAAGTTTTTGTCTAGCGCATTTGCCTCACTCTGTAACATCAACAAATCCTCAAGCGTGACCATGCCCTGTAACTGTACTTCATGTGTGACCAGCAGAACTTTACCTGCTTTGTCTGCTCCTGTAATAGCTTTGGCTGCATCATCTGCAGCCCTGTTACCTTGTGTGACATGTGATGAGTCAGATCTGTGTGCGGCACACTTCACTATGGCTAATTCCCTTGGTTTCATCATGGCTTGTAACAGCTTCATGATTTGAGCGTGGTGCTGAATAGGCGAACCATCAGTTTTCTTAAAACCCCGTCCCTTCCATACAGCTCCATGTAAATGACACACATTGTGGGCATAGGCAGAGTCGGTGTATACTGTCACCCTTTGTCCGGTTCCCAAATTGCATGCTTCTGTGAGGGCAATCAATTCAGCCAACTGAGCTGAACAAGGCTGAGGAACAGCCTCGGCTTGTTCCACAATGAACTTCGAATTTTGGGATCGGACTATGGCATACCCGGCACGTAAATGTTCTCCTACCCGGTAACAAGATCCATCAGTCCAATACTCAACGTCAGCTTCCTTTAAAGGCAAAGCTAGTAGATCTGCTCTAAGCTTAGAGTACCTCGTAGCTTCCTTCACACAATCGTGTGGTTCCCCATCTTCTGGGGTTGGCAAGGTCTCTGCTGGGTTAAGTGTGTTACATCTTAGTAAGGTTACATCTTCCCTTTCCAACATCCTGTAATAATCCCTAATCCTAGGCATCGTCAAAGTGTACTTGCCTTGATTCAAGAGGTTCCTTAGACTGTGGTGGCAGAGAATGGTAATTGGGTACCCCATTGTTAAGGCTGTTGCCTTCTCGTACATAAGATAAGCCCCGGCCATTGCTCTGTAACATGGCGCGAAACCCATTTCTACCTCTGAATATGCGACAGAGTAATAGGCTATGGGCTGTGGACTAGGTCCAATGCCTGTTGGTTGCGTAAGAACAGCGCAGGCATACTTCCCCTCGGCTGAAGAAGAAACATACAATCCAAATTCTTTGGAATAATCTGGAAGCGCTAAAGCTGGCGCTTCTTGCAATTTGTGTTTAATTGTCTCAAACGCCAAATCAGCTTCCCTTGTCCAAGTAATGCAAGATTGGAGGTTATCGCTACCTGTTTCCTTAATCATCCCCCTCAATGGAGCGACTAGTCTAGAGTAATCCTCCACCCATGCTGAACTATACCCAGTAATGCCCAAAAACATCATCATTTCCCTAACCGTTCGTGGTTTTGGAGCCTTCTGAATAGCTTCCAAATGTTCATTTGTGACGCTGCGATGTCCCTGTGTAATGGATTGTCCTAAGTAAGTTACCTTTTCCTGACAATACTGTAGCTTCTTTTTAGACACCTTGTGTCCCTTCTCCGCCAAAACCTTTAACAGTTTGACGGAATCCCTGTGACATGTTTCTTCATCTGGGGCACAAAGGAGTATGTCATCCATGTACTGAATGGCAGTACTACTTATCATCTGTTCTAACCCGTCTAAGTCCTCCCTTAAGACCTGATTAAAAACATGAGGACTGTGTTTGTACCCCTGTGGCATTCTGGTATATTGATAATGCTGACCTTTGTAGGTAAACCCAAATAACCCTTGACTTTCTACACTAAGAGGTATAGAAAAGAAAGCCCCGCATAAATCAATCACTGTAAATACTTTGGCTTTAGATGGAATCTGAGTCAACAGCACATGAGGATCAGGAACTTCAGCTGGATAGCTGACGACTACCTCATTCACAGCCCGTAGGTCATGTACCAGACGATATGAACCATCAGGTTTCGTCACTGGCAGAAGAGGTGTATTGCTTAACGGATATTGAGTTATCTTCAGGACTCCTGCCTCTAACAGTCCTTTGATCTGTGGCTCAATTCCATCAATTGCTTCCTGTTTCAATGGGTATTGTTTTTTCCAAGGGGGTTCTGCACCCGGTATGAGTTCAACTCTCAATGGACGAGCTGATTTCACAAATCCAATGTCTGTACTGTTCTTTGCCCACAGGTCGGCTGGCACATTCTGCATCATTTCTTCTCTGAGGTCTCTGTCAGCTTGTACAGGAAGGATTAGCTGGTTCATTAGCTTCACAGTCTGCGGATGTCCTATTCCTTGAGCAGAGATCATCAGTTTTGTGAACTGTCCATCAATGCTCCTCCAGATAGCAGGGTTTTCTTTTGTCGTTACAAATCTGGCTTTTTCTGAGTCTGCCATCATTGCCCCTAAATGCTTCTGCTTATAGTGTTCAGATATCATAAGTGTCACATGAGGGATGCTACCCTCAATCTTATGCTCCTGATCTAGATAAGTGTCACTGTTTATCTTCATAGCCACTCCCTGAGGGCCTAGGATTATACAACTTGCACTAAGCTGTACCTGTTTTGGCTGATGCTTCAGCCACTCATCTGGGGTTGCATCTGCAACTTCTCTAAAATACTGGAGTGTACAATGCAATGGATCAGTAGGCCTTCTGGCCTCTGCCATGTGTGCCAGGATATAATTGTCCCACATCCTTGCTGGTTCCATTAGGTCTGGGCTAAGCCCTCCCACCCAATATACCATAGATGCGTTGTTGTCCATCATGACAGACAGTTGTCTGTTCTCTTGTGGCACTGTCACCTGACAGCCGTCCGGTGTGCATTTCACGGTACAATTTAACTGGCATAGTGCATCTCTCCCTAGTAGCCCTATTGGCGTGTGTTCTGATACAAGTATTGACAGATTTGCTCTCTGTCCTTTGTACTCTAAGCTTACAAGCTCAGTGGTAGGGATCAGCTGTTTAATTCCCTCGAATCCGATTGTCTTCACATATTTCCCAGACATAGGAAGGTGCGTGGCGTCTTCAGGCTTCAGACAGGTGTAGGCTGCTCCACTGTCCACCATCAATTCTAATGGACGTTGGTTGACCGACACCCATATTGTAGGTTCATCTTCAGGCCTGTTTGTCACCACCAGCTGGCACCCCCCTTTCGGATCTTCTGGGCACCCCTATAGCGCAGCCGCTGGGCCTCCATAGGGGTTCACCACTCCTGGAGCCGGTGCAGCAGGGGGCTTATCTCCTCCTTTCTGTTTCCCCCCTGCGCCCCCCTGGTTCTTCTTAAAGCAGGTACGTTTTAAGTGTCCATACTGGCCGCATACGAAACATGGTCCTAGTACCCTCCTCGGTGCTGTGGTCCATCCCTCTTGTGGTGGTCCTTGGCCAGGCTGGTTGTATGGAACCACTTGCACCCCTGGTGGCCCCTGTGGGTATGGATTCCCCCCTTGTGGCCCCTGTGGGTATGACTGGGGAGGGACAATTTGCAGTTGCTGTGGCTGAGATGGGACCTGTAGGGCTATAGTCTGCTCTCTCTCTTTGGTTTTCTTGCCTTCTGTCAATTGCACTTGAGTTAGTTTTCTGAGTGAGTCCTCGTCTTGTGCCTTCTGTGCCTGAATCTTCTTTCTAAATAATTCTACTTGGTGTGCTATGTTGTCTATATAAACAGCCTTGCTCATGTGTCGTAGGCCCACCACTTCTGCTAACTTGTTCTTAACTGGGGTAGGGAGACCTTGTTGAATCTTTTCCCTGATTATGGCTTTTTCTAACGGGTTATCTTCGGCATCCTTCCCTGTCACACTTCTCCATTGAGAGTGCACACGGGCAACGTACCCCCGGGGATTTTCATCTCCCCCCAGTGGCTTCACAATGACATTGTCTGGATGAATGTGAGTAGGGTATGTTTCTCTGATTGCCTTCCACAGCTTGCCTCTGTTTGCTGCGAAGAGTTCTGGATCATAAACGGATGTATCGATATATCTATGAAGTCCCGCCTTCATCAATATTTCCTGCATGGTGTCCAATCCTGTAATGGTAGCTAAGAGTCTTTTCAAATCCCCCATAGCAGCGTGCGTTCCTGTCAATCTCACGTCGACTTGCGCCGTCCAAGGGTGGCCTCCATCTTCCAGGACTGGGAGTTTTTCGATCACTTCTGACAGATCCGTATGATTCCAAGGACGATATTCCATCTGGTTACCTCGAATCAGCACTGGGAAGTTCCCCTGAGTTTCCTCTTCTTCCGATGCTGTTTCATAATCGCTTACTTGTGGCTCTTGTGGCTCCGTTTTTACTTCCCGCCTTGGTGTCGCTTCCCGCCTTGGTGTCGCTTCCCGCCTTGGTGTCGCTCCGGACCTTGGGGAGTTCAACCGGGATGCAGGTGATGCTGCCGCTTGAGATTGACGACACGTTTCTCTTTCTACGTCTAGGTCCTGCAGCTGTTGTCTGTAGTCCTCTTCGTTTCTTAGGATTTTCGCACGGAGTTTTCTTGCCCTCCTTTCTCCCTCCTCTTCATCCCTGTCTTCCTGCAGCTTCATCTTCTTTTGCTTTAAGCTCACTCTTCTCTTCCCTGCCTTCAGAGACTTCTGCTCATCTTCAGAACTATTTTCTTCTTTTCCCTTCTTATAGCGTATTTTCCCTCCCTGCTTTTCGGCCCTGGCTAGTAGTTTTCTTATCGGAGAACTGTAGCCTCCTTGTGCATTGCTGTCATCACTGGAATCTTTGCCATCTCCTCCACTGCCATCTTCACCGTCATCCGTCTTGTCCCTCCTGTCGTCCCCTTTTCCCCTCGGCTCCTCCTTCTTTTTCTGTTTGGCACCTGACCTGTTCTCTGGTTCGAAGTCCACGGTCACTTTCGCTCTTCCCCTCTCTAGTACATTTTCATCCTTATCTTTGATAGTGAAGGTTCCACTCGTACTTAGGACAGGGACCTGAGGGTAGATCCGCTGAGAATTGTCCTCCAGTCTCTTGGCATAGGGAGGAGGACTGGAGATTGGAGCTGTGTGTGAGAATGGAATGTTCACTTTCTCTTCCATTGCTTTGGCCAATTCATCTCTTTTTTCTGGATCCATGTGAGCTGTTTTCTCTTTCCAAGCTAATGCTACTTTCTGCCCCTCTACCTTGAAGAGGTCTAAAATAGCTAACTCTAACCTGCGTTTCTCTGATCTAATCTTTCCTTTTTGATGCGCCTTATGTGCATTGATAAGTATCTCCAATGTTGCAATTAATTGTAAATCAAAGGTGCCCTCTGCTGGCCATGGTTGTTCAATGTCTGCCCAACGAATATTCCATTTCGTTGATATCTCGCTAATCTCCTTAACAAGAGGATTCATTTTTTCCACTATAGCCACAGGAGATGAATTTGCTAATATTCCCTTGTCTGTATTAACAGCCCTCACAATGTTACTGGGTTTGGCTCCCATGTCTGAAATATTTATACTGCTTAATATGCTGAAAATATGCTATAAGGTGTACTTTCCTTACAACCCACCTTCTGTTGCTGTATCTGCTAAACAGATGCTAGTCCAACTCTTAACTGTGTCAACTGTCCACACAGAACACTACAACTCCGGAACAACGGATTGTTTCAGTGGTATTGTGTATTATTGACTTAAATGTAATCTATGTGTATGCGTTTTAATCTAAATGGTTTTTTCCCTTATTATGTATGAATGTGTCACTTAATTGCTCAATCAATACTAATTATAGTTCAGGTCAACTTAATTATTAAACTACAAAGGCTGTTCAACACAATTATCAAATTACAAAAAGCAGGTCACGCTTTAAGTCTTTCTGATCCACAACCCCTTGCTTGATCAATCCTCAGATAGAAACTGTTCTGCTATTCTTTAATCAAGAACTGTGAAAAAAGAACTTAACTTCAAATAAAAAGATGTAAAACACGAATATTAATCACAACCTGTAAAGAAATCGACTTGTCATTGGGAAGGAATAAAATGATTAATTATTCATTACAATCTGTAAGGAAATCGATTTGTTATTTGAAAGGAACAAAATGATCAATTATCAATTACAATCTGTAAGGAAATCGACCTGCTACTTGGAAGGAATGCACAATCAACTAGACTTAGTCATTTACACTTCATTGATGAAATCCTGTGGAAGAAAACGTCATCCCTAGACCACTATAAACCAATTGATCAAAGTTTTGTGAAAACTGAAAATGAAATAATCTGAATAATTAATTAAATCAATTTGTAATTACTTAAATTAATTGAAGTAACCCTCCATTTATCATTGTAAAAGACTATATCGTCGACCTCAGGCGGATGCACTGATGGAGAACCAGTGTTCCAGTGTGATTCGTATTCCGTCCACTGGAGAGCAGCAAACAATTAAAAATGTCTTATATTGTTTCATCCACTAGAGGGCAGTACACAATTAAAAACGTCCTATCTTGTTTTATCCACCAGAGGGCAGTACACAATTAAAAACGTCCTATCTTGTTTTATCCACCAGAGGGCAGTACACAATTAAAAACGTCCTATCTTGTTCTATCCACCAGATGGCAGTAAAGAATTAAAAACGTCCTATCGTGTCTCGACCAGTAGAGGCCGCCACACCGAAGATGTTTTACAGAATGACTATCTTACCTAAAACTCTCAATCTATCTTTTTTATTTTTACAATCTATCCCTAAGTCAATTGTTAAGTGAAATGAATGAATGATTCGTTAGAATTATTCACTATATCATCATATACATTGATTTAAAACGTATGGAATCAATCAATTGTTCTGGGAAACAGAAAATGAATGCTCTGAATAATTAATTCAACTGATAAGTAATTAATTAAATTAATTAAAGTAATTTACTATAGAACAATCAATTAAAAACATCAATCTATGAGTGATCTCTACAGATCTCTCGTCAACATTCTATGCAAGCAGGCAGGGCCGTTTTATTGGGGTCTGTGACCCTGCTGTGATTCTGCTCAGGGAAAGCAGCCTTGTCTAGACTCACGCACAAATTGCCTCATATGTTTTGAATCTAACCTAAAGTCACAATCTATCTTTACTTTTAACAAACTATGACAAATATCTTTAAACTACGTTAAATCTATGTAATGCAACAATCACACGCAACGTGTCTGTATGTTTGAACAACAGGAGAAGAAGGAAGAGAGGGAGGGGCTAGCCTTTGTCCTTCTCTGTGGGGAAACCCCCGCGTGTTTGTAGCCTGCTTTAAAACAATCTTTTTAACACAGCTTGTTTTCATAAACGATTACTTTTCACGACACCGCAATATCAAGATTATTTTTCAATGCAGTTCAACGTATTATTTGCCAAGATAATCTTATTCAAATACTTCTAAAATGGCACATGCTTCCTACTAGGCCCTGTGTGTCTACTAAGCCTGCCTCCATTCACACAAAGGAAGAAATTGGCGCCAATTCAGACATGCATTCACACAAAGGAAAAATAGCGCCCTTAGTATTCAAACCACGTTTTTCCTCCGTGCTTCCAAGTAATTTAACAATGCATATCTCTAAAATAGCGCTATTTTCTGCTCACTAGCACGGACTCTGCTCTTTCAAACTAGGAATTCCAATTCCATACCATTTGAATAGAGCTATCTCCTGAGCTTTTACACTCCACCAGACTATTGCCTGATACAAACTACAGTTATTAGCCCGCTAGAAAAACGTCTCCTCCTAGCTTGTGCTAATATCCTTGTTCTCAAAACAAGACTACAGCAGCTGTTCTCTGCTATACCACAATAATAACCACACACACGATAAAAATCGTACAATTAAAACACTTTTCTCAATACAGGCTTTATAACCTGGCTCTCTCTGACTACTCTACCCAGTTATATATTAAAGAAGATCCGTTTAAAATACAGCTCATTCGATTTACACAGTCTAATTTGCACAGCTTCGCCTTGTACTTACTGTTCTCCTGAAGAGTTGCAAAACGACCGATCATCCCAGAGCTATTAAAAAGGGTCCCTTCGTGGTTGCCACTTATGTCGAATATTTCTCTGTTTCAGTGATAAAAGAAGAGGTGTAAACTCCTGGCCAAAGTTTTAAAAGTATTTATTCAAAAAAGGTTGGGTCTTCAGATTACAGGCACACTGAACAGTCACAACGTGAATTGAGGTAGTCAAGAGCAGGCCGCTCGAGCCTTGAGCTCAGAGTTTTATAGCCTTCCTTCTAGGCCTCTGATTGGCCTAGACCCTCGGGGGCGTGCATATGCGTGTGTGTGTGTGACTGCGCATTGTGCGACAATTCGTGTGTGTGTGTCAGCGCATTGTGCGACAATTCGTGTGTGTGTGTCAGCGCATGCGCGACAACTGAAAAGATCTTCCCGAGATCTTTTGTATTGAAACAATAAAAGTATTTAACAAAGTGTATCCGAAGCAATAAAAATATACGTGTAATATGTGTAAAATATACGTGAATATATGTGTAAAATATACGTGAATATAAGAAGGCTATTAATGTGTAAAAATATACTACAAACCCAAATAGGCTTATTTGTGAGATGTCAGGGCAGATGCTTAAAGGGAGTACTGAGCCTTTCATAAGTTCTGCATTTAGTTTCATTGCGGCGTCTATGTAGGGGCATAGTGCATCCTGTTTTTTTCTTTATTTATTTTGCTTCCGGTCTGAGTCGTGACCTAGAGTCATGAGATCCTCTTGTAAGGGCAAAGTTATGTACAACTGTGGGATGTAGATGGCATCTCTTTCTCCTCTGTGATAAGTACGGGTTTTGGTACCAATCTGTCCTTACACACTTCTTATGGAAGAATTTATAATGTTGAGGTTTGGTACATCAGTGCTCGAGATCCACGTTGTTTTTTTGTTTTGTCATTTGTTTGTTTTTTCGCTCGTGTTTTTTTTTTTTACTGTCCTCCGGTTTTCATGCTGTTGCCCCATTTTAGTATAATTTAAGGGGGGTGTATGTAACGGAGTAGAAAGGTCAAGTTTAATTATAGCTAAAATAGGTATTATAATAAATAAGGTATTATAATAAAATAGGTATAATGACGTGGTATACCCGGGGTGTGTCCGTGACCCGGATGCTGTGTCCGTGTCCCGGATGCTGTGTAAATATAGCTGGACAGTGCATTTGCACGGGACGTAACGTGATCTCCCTCAGTTCATTGTTAACCACTGAGACGGTAAGGTCACGTTTTCTGCAGGGTCTGAGATCGCATATAATTTAAGAGATTATTAATGTATCTATGTTTTATTTGAATGTTTGATGATTAAGATAGCTGTTTTGAGTTTCCCCATGTATAGTATTTTACTTGGAACATATCATAGCATTGGTAAAATGAGTTTTCTGTTGTTAGCATTGATGACGCTAATGTGACTGTTCGTGTGTAATATCATTTTAGAAATTAGACCAATGACCCTGCACGTTCCGTTGATGAAGTTGAAGTTGATGCACTGTACATATTTTTCGACAGGTAATATTATTATTTTTGTGTTATTGTATGTCTGTTGTTCTGTTAGTAGACTGTATTCTATGAGGAGGTTGGATTTTCCACCTCACGAGTTTGCACCACGCTCGCAGCTAGCTAGCAGTCAGGTAGCAGCCATTGTTGCACGTGGTGCGCATGCGTATTCCGGGTGCGGGGTTTTTCCATGCGTATTCCGGGTGCGGGGTTTTTCCACGTTTGGATGTTATGATTTCTTGTTGTTGTTGTTGTTGTTGAGTGAGACCACTATACGATCACACAAGTGAAGATGTATGTAGTTTACACATTTTGTATTTTTGTTTTATATTATTGTTATAATTTGTGTAGTGTGAGTGACTACTATATGTCTCAGAGTTCATTGTTAACCACTGAGACGAAATTAGACCAATGACCCTGCACGTTCCGTTGATGAAGTTGAAGTTGATGCACTGTACATATTTTTCGACAGAATAAATGAACGTGAGCCATCCAGCTGAGAGTGATTCTTGAAAAGATACACCCCGTCACATGTGCAGTATAGTACAGTGGATTGTGTACATAGCCTTTATTGATGTAAACCAGCTCCTTACCTTCTTGTGATTGTATGCTTTTATGCTTTTTCTATTTTTTTTTCTTTTTTTTTCCCTTTCCTAACACCAGGGGAGCCACCCCTCCTAAATTTCGTTGTTTGGTACCTTTACTGTAGCAATGACAAATAAAGTCCGATCCATTCCATTCCATTCCATCCACCACCTCCCCTGATTTTCTTTTACAACTTGAGTACTGAATATAAGCATGTGCCTGGTTAGTTGTCATGATCAAACGTTACAAATGCAACTTACCGAGAAGCCACCCTTCTCTGCCCTCTCCCACTTCCAGACGAACGCCTACCCTATATTATAGCACACTTGTCTTAATTCAGCCGCTATAATTGAGCCGCTATCACAGGCGTTAATACAAACCACATTCACCTGCGTTCATTTTACCTGCGTTGGTATTTATAGAAGGAAGCACGTACGCAACTTTAAACCATCTCAGCCCGTTTTATAAATAATGCTTACGTCCGTTTAGAAAAATGTGCTTACGTGAAAGTCAAAGATGACGTTCAAGTACTTTTTTTTTTATAAATGAGGCCCCTGGCCTACACCAAATAGAACATGAACATATCTTATAGAGTGTCCACAGCCTACACCAAATAAGAGCTTAAAATAGGAAAAAAGCCAACTGGAATGGAATCTGGTGCCACCTGTGGGGTTCTGTTCATGTAATCAGATGAGATGGTGTATACCTAGGAATATCATGACTGTACATGTACATTTTTTGGTTGTGTGCACACTCAAATATATATAAAATGTGTTACCAGATGGAGTATATAGTATAGTATAGTATAGAATATACAAAATATACATATATTTAGATTAATGTGTGCTGTCATTCAGAGATTATCGAATCGTAATACCTGCATGATTTACTTTTAATCAAGTGTATTGTGTTGGAACATAACTCAATGAGAATCATCTGGTATCAAACGTCAACGATTGGGTGGGAAATTAACAATGTTGTGGTATTGTATGGCTTAGTACTGACATCTCCTTGCATGGTTGCGATTTTGAGTTTTCGATAAATCGCATTGCTGTTTTAACTTGTGTCTTCCTGTACCAAGAGTTGCCTGGAGTGGACTCCTCTTGTGAGTCTTGTGAGTTGTGAGTCTCCATTGATCTGGTGATGTTTGAAACGTTTCTGACTGGGTGTCAGGGATGGGGTGGGAGAAGGGCCTTCAGGGTGTCTGTGTCTGTGTCTGTGTCTGTGTCACCCCTTCAGGGTGTGTCTGTGTCCGTGTGTGTGTGTGTGTGTGTGTGTGTGAGACCTCAACGATCTCTGCGGCTGGAACAACGTGGCCCTGGAGTGGGTGGGGTCGAACTCAGAGGTGGTGGCTGTCTCTGAGGAGGTCATCACTGACCCCAGCATCTCAGTGAGGGCAACCGTTAACATCTGTGGGACAGATCATCTTCTCCCACCAGTCAATACCCGGGGACACCTCATGATGGCGGTACGACAAAGACAACGACAGCACTGGACTGAACTGAAATTGCAAGGGAAGCTGGCATGTCTCCCTGCTGCTGATCACTCTGTCTCTCACACAGTGTTCAAAAGTGTAACTCTTGATGAGTGTGTTGTCAGCTTCACTTTAAAAGCTAGGCTGCAGGTTTAAAAGCTAGGCTGCAGGTTTTACCAACAAAGCTTAACCTCTCCATCTGGCTTCCTGACTGTAATAGCCCACACTGCATACTTCACAGTCACCAGCAGATAACTGAAACCATGCCCCACATCTTGAATGGTTGTCATGCATATAAAGGGCTCTACGTATGTAGGCATGATCGAATTGTGGATCTGATTTCAGAGGGTGTCATTTCCATATTCAGGCCTGCCACAACGCTGTACAAGCACTCCACTGTAAAGCCTAGCATGTTCAGTCTGTGTCTGTGTGTGTCTGTCTGTGTCTGTGTGTGTGTCTGTGTCTGTATGTGTGTCTGTGTGTGTGTGTCTGTGTCTGTATGTGTGTCTGTGTCTGTATGTGTCTGTGCCTGTATGTCTGTCTGTGTCTGTATGTGTGTCTGTGTCTGTATGTGTGTCTGTGTCTGTGTGTGTCTGTGTCTGTGTGTGTGTGTGTCTGTGTCTGTATGTGTGTCTGTGTCTGTGTCTGTGTCTGTATGTGTGTCTGTGTCTGTGTGTGTGTCTGTGTCTGTGTGTGTGTCTGTGTGTGTGTCTGTGTCTGTATGTGTGTCTGTGTCTGTGTGTGTGTGTGTGTGGGAGTAGCAACCTCTGACCTCCCCTTTCTCTCTCGCTCTAACTCGTTCTCTTTCTTTGCTTGAGTGAAAGGCAAAGCTACCTCTTTTCACCAATATGAAACCTTTGCATGGCAGCTTGCCGCCATTGGTGTGTGAATGTGTGTGAATGGGTGAATGAGAGGCAGTTGTAAAGTGCTTTGGAGCAGCTTTGGAGCAGCAAAAAAGGCGCTATATAAGTGCAGTCCATTTACGATTTAGGATTACATCATTTCGGAGCCTGCTGCTTTCAATGAATGATTCCTAGTTTGAGGAATTGATAATGTTTGATAATGTTTGGCTAGACCACCAGATAAGGTATCGCAATATTGGCAAAGATAGAAAATAATATGCACGAGTCTCCATTTTGGTACAGAACTTGATTTGATTGCTGAAGAGGAACATCTTCAAACAAGTCGTTGTCTCATTGCACACAAAGGCCCTTTGAATGCTGAGCCCCGGGGTGCAGAGAGGAGGGAGGAGGGAGAACCAACACAGAGAATATCTGAGTCAAACAGGGATTTGGATCCATGGATCTCAGAGGAGCAAAGCCTCTGACGAAAGTAACTGCAAATTACACTATAACACCAGTATAGCAACAAGGACCAATCAAGTGAACCATTGTACCTGTCACCGCTAGTGGACTGTGTTGAGAGAACATGCATACATTAATGTTAATAGGCTACTGTATTTACATTGCATTAGTGTGGCTTCACTTATGATCTAGGTTCCAAATATAGATTTTTCTTTACAATTTTTGAGCTCCAATTTCCTCAGCAATTGCCCCATGGTATTACTGTTATCATCCAAACTAACTAATTCATGCAGGTTACCAGAGTGTAAATGATCGTTGCGTTCTATTTTCAGTTTCCCCAGCCTACAAAAATGTTTGTTCTGCATACAAATATGTTTATTAATATCTTAAAAGTCATCAAATATTCAATCACAGTGTTTAAGGATGTCTGTGTTTGTCCTGTCATTTGGAATTCTATATCTCGCATACAAAACAAACACAGAGTAAGTGATGAGTGTGAGAGAGAGAGAGAGAGGCAGAGAGAGAGAGAGACAGAGAGAGAGAGAGACAGAGAGAGAGAGACACACACAGAGAGAGAGACAGAGAGAGAGACACAGAGAGAGAGAGAGAGAGAGAGAGAGAAAGACAGAGAGAGAGACACAGAGAAAGAGAGAGAGAGAGAGAAAGACAGAGAGAGGGGCAGAGAGACAGAGAGAGACACAGAGAGAGAGAGAGAGAGAGAGAGAGAGAGAAAGACAGAGAGAGAGACACAGAGAGAGAGAGAGAACGATAAAAGACTACTGTATAGTCAGGCCCCGTATCCACAATGAGGTTGGAGGACTACCCCCCCCTCCCCCTCCCCTCCCTGCTCCGACACCCTGAGGAGAGTAAACTCAATCTGTGTTAAATTATAGATTACAGCCCAGCTCTGGATGTACGGCTGGGCATCTCGCCTGTGTGTCAAACTAGCCCGGAGTTTCAGCTCACAACCTCATTAAAAACCAACATCAAACACTCTCTTCAGAAGAGGAACAGAGGAGAGTTAAAGAGACTTTATGAATATGTAAACATGTTCTCTCACATACAATATGCTTTCTGTTGTTGTTCCGACTACAAATACTATGTGTTATGGCAGTTCTCCAGTTCTGTAAAACTGGGACTTTTGGAACAAACAGTCTGTGTGTAGCGCTTGTATATCAGTTGTACAGCATGCAGAGTTCTCTGTATTTGTTCAGCAGGCTACCTCGTTACGTTCGTTGTTAACCTTCACTCATTATGTTCAGCACTCAGGTCAATGGACTGACTTATATAGCGCCTTAATCCAAAGCGCTTTACAATGGCCTCTCATTCACACACCTATGGTGGCAAGCTACCATGCCAGCCTGCTCATTGGGAGCAATTTGGGGTTCAGTATCTTGCCCAAGGACACCTCGACATGTGGCCAGCCAGGGTTCTTGGTCCTTGTCCTGAAGTATGTTTGAGTCAGAACTGAGGCACACTCAACACAGTGAACACACGATTGCTCCCAGTGAGCGGGCCGGTACAAGATATTATTTGTGTGCTTGCTGTAAGCAAGCAACACTATTGTTATCTCACATATATATGTATTGTTATCTCACATTTATATTGTATTTCTTCAACGGAATTATCGGTGTAATCTCTTATACCTCTCAGTGCATCATTTGAACGACTTAATTCAGCTGTGATTAAACGGTTTCATTGGACTCTGAACCCCTTGGAACTGAATTATCCTGACTTCCAACTTCATGTTAACTGGATTTTCGAATCTCTGCCTGCTCATAATCAGCCCAGCCAATCAGCTCAGTTATTAGAGAGAATATAGTAGGCCTAACACACTATAGTAGTAACACACTATTCACAAAGAAATGTGAAACACGTAAATCACAAATCACTCAAAACCATCTTTTCGCATGCCAGGGCTTTTTATTTAGAAACCCACAGCGGGATCTTTTCATTAGAAATGTTCATTAGAAATTACACATTTTTCTCTCAGTCTTCCATTAGGTTTTTAGTGCAGAATGTAGAAATGGTGAGCAAAAATGCCAATTATTAACCCCTCATAAATATAGAGCCTAAATTATGAAAAATATTTGATGTTGTTATGAATATTTTTATGTTGTTACAGATTTGTTATCTAAAATAGAAAAATGTATTTCCTTTACGCCTAAAAAGCATACTACCCAGATGTACTTTTCTAGTTTGTCACCTCAGAAAGAGACGTCAACTGAATAAAAACAATGGAACATGTTCTAACGGGGTGACATTCTGGAAATATTATGACCCTTATTATGTAACACCAAACTCCCAGGAACATCAAAAGTAAAGACATTTTCACAATGTCTAGTAGCAACAACAGAGATGTACAACGTATTACACACTATCACCATGACTTGTCATACATATACTCAAAGATTTGACAAATAAATGCAGGAGTATTATGTATGCATTTATGCACGAGTATTATGTATGTATGTACATAGCGAGTATTATGTATTTATGCATGCATACAATTCACAGAACAACTGAATTGTAGGAACTGTACAGCAATCTCATGCAACCGAAGGTTTGTCATAGAGGAGGCAGACATCTACAGAAGCAAATCTCAATTATGACAACTACTGCACTGTAGCTGACACGTAAACATTCAGGAACAAGATCATGCTTCGGTCTATAGAGGGATGGAGGGAGGGAGAGAGAGAGGGAGTTGAGGGAAGGAGAGAGAGACAGAGAGAAAGAGAGAGAGAAAGAGAGAAATCACAGTGTTTCCTTTATGTTCCGTAAAGGTGTAACAATGGATTTGCAGTTTGAAGCATCTCCAGAAAAGACATTGGTTACCGACCTTCTTTGGTTTCGATCACTATCGATACACAAGTCAAACTCACAAAGCAAACAGCAGTTCTATCGCTTGGACATAATTAGAACATTTCAGTAAAGCAGTGCACTGCAGGTGGAAGCATGCTGTGGGAACTTACTGTATGAGCCTAGCCGCTTGACCTGGCTGCATTAGACCGAATATGGAAAAAAAAGGGGATAAAATGACCGGCCGCACCTACATTATTACGCAAATAACTGCAAATATACAGTCAGTACATACAGTATACAGTATGTCAATTCCAGATTGTCATCTAATAAATGATAAAACATCAACACTTTTCTTCCACAAAGTCATTCATAAAGATCAACTGGAGACAGTGTAACAACTTGACAGTGTTTTCGAGGTAAGAGGGAAATTTTTTTTTTTTTTAAGAACTCAATCAGATCCAAGTCACAGATTGTACCAGAGCGCTCCAGTACCTCCCTCCACCCACCTCTGCCCTGTCCCCTCTCCTCCTCTCATTCCTCAGCTCCCTGCCTTTGAGAACCCACCCTCCCATCTGACTCTGGAGTGTGACTGGTCTCTGTGTTTTGAGCGGACATTGAATCCTGATCAGATTCTGACTTTGAGCCAAACTCTGTATTTTCTCGGTTCTGAATGGACTCTGGGTGTTGTTTGTACTCTTGGTCCTGTCTTAAACCCGGTTCTGAACAACATTGGGGAGTCAGGCTAGGCTTTGAGGCTACGTGTGTCTGCTGGTCGGACGAGCAGAGGCCCTGCCACTTCAGCCGGTTGGCATCAATCCCGTCCACCATGGGCTGCAGCTTGCTGTTCAGCTGCACCAGAGCCTGGAGAAGACACTGGCTTTAACCACCCAGAAGGAGGCGCTCTCACGCTCATGAACACACCAATGCAAATGTGAGACGGTCTGGTGAAAAGGTCCACATGTCGGTAATTCTCAAGTTGCGCTTTTTTTGTTTTTTGTTGCATATTATGAAAGTTTAAGTGTTGGAAGTGCTCACTCGATATAACAAACAACAGTTTTAGGATCACTAAATATTTATAATTTGTGACATGGATTTACTGTATCATCTGCCGTAGGCTACTGGGTAAGTGATACATGGCTTCTAAACAAACTTACTAAACAATTTTTTTAGGACGTGTTCAAAAGCAAGGACTGTGTGGTCATCTAATTATGTGTAGTTATGAGTTTTTAGCATGTTCATGTTCTATCAGCATGTTGTGATGTGCTAAACATGCAGTCAGATGTTCACAGCGATGTTCTAGCTACTAGCTACTAGCAGCTGTTTTGCGTGGTTTCTCTGTTTGGTTTGAGGTGTACCAACATTCAAATATGCATATCTTCTTCAAATATTTTCAGATTGCAGTGTATGACACATTATTTGAAAGCTTACAATCTGTACTTTCATAATCTGGAAATAATAATAACAAATTAAAAATAACCTTGAGGACTGTCACTAGACCCTGTCACAAATGTCTAAACTGATTTGTCAATGTTAACATTGAGAGTCATTAACAGCACACATGTCTTCACATGAGCAACCCACCTGATAGAGGGGCTTACAACCCACCTGATAGAGGGGCTTACAACCCACCTGATAGAGGGGCTTACAACCCACCTGATAGAGGGACTTACAACCCACCTGATAGAGGGGCTTACAGAGCAACCCACCTGATAGGGGGGCTTACAACCCACCTGATAGAGGGGCTTACAGATCCCATCAATCCACTCCATCTGCAGGGCGGGCAGCTCATCTTTCCTGTTACGGTCAAAGATGGCCTACAGAGAGAGAGAGACACACACAGAGAGAGAGAGAGACACACAGAGAGAGAGAGAGAGAGAGAGAGAGAGAGAGAGAGAGAGAGAGAGAGAGAGAGAGACACACACACAGAGAGAGAGAGACAGAGAGAGAGAGAGAGACACACACAGAGAGAGAGAGAAAGAGAGAGACACACACAGAGAGAGAGAGAGAGAGAGAGAGAGAGAGACACAGAGAGAGAGGCAGAGAGAGACACAGAGAGAGAGGCAGAGAGAGACACAGAGAGAGAGAGAGACAGAGAGAGAGGCAGAGAGAGAGAGAAACACAGAGAGAGAGACACAGAGAGAGAGAGAGAGAGAGAAAGACAAGAGAGAGAGAGAGACAGAGAGAGAGAGAGAAAGACAGAGAGAGAGAGAGAGAGACAGAGAGAGAGACACAGAGAGAGAGAGAGACAGAGAGAGAGGCAGAGAGAGAGAAAGACAGAGAGAGAGAGAGACAGACAGAGAGACACACAGAGAGAGAGAGAGAGAGAGACAGACAGAGAGACACACAGACAGAGAGAGAGAGACACACACAGAGACAGAGAGAGAGAGAGACAGACAGAGAGAGAGACAGAGAGAGAGACAGACAGAGAGGCAGGAAGCGTCTATTATCACCCACCACAAACATCAGCCTAATGACTGTCCCAACAGTTGCGTATTAAAGAACCGTGCACATCAAGGCCACAGTGTGAGTACCCAAGGGGGGGATGCTGAGGCTGGTGGCAAGGCATAATGACAGATAAAAGTCTTCTACTTTACTGCTGTGCTAGGGTTAGGGCTAGGGCCGTGAGGGGATTCTAACTTACTTGACTCCTCATCATATACAAAAGTGGATGGAGCACTAATAATAATGACATGTTAATAATAATGACATGTTAATAATAATGACATGTTAATAATAATGATAATAATGTTCTAGTGTTTTGGTCCACATGTCGGCATGTGAATACATTTCTGCATAGTTGAAAATCAATGACACATCGCTAGTATTTTGGCTTGACTAGCAGGTTATGTGTTGGAATTCTCAACAACGTTGAAACGTAGTTCTGTATTTCAAAATAAAAGTCTGAACATTTTGATTTGTTGCCGGGCCATACGGACCGAAACACTAGAACGTGTCACATATCAAAGTGATGTTGATGATTCAGACTTCCAAAAGAGCTGAGAAGTGCTTACCGCTGGAGTCAACTTTAGCTCAGACCTCTCCCTGTCACCCTGTTCGAAAAATTCACTCGTCACCAACTCTGCGACCTACAGTAAAGGACTCAATCAATGTCAATGATCACAATCTCTCTAGAAATACAGAGTGAGTTTGAAGGAAATAGAACTTGGTTGAGTTTTTAAGAAGCATTCTGCGACATCTGACCTGTTTGGAGATCTCCCAGGGGCGAGTGACCGCCCCCAAGTCACTTGCCGTCATCAGCATAGACCTGTGTGAAAAGTCATACGGTTGTTTATGGTCAAGCCGAAACGTTTTACTAGTCTTATTCTTTGGTTATCAAGTGGTTACTTCTTTGGTTACTACTCTTATTCTTTGGTTATCAAGTTATCAAGTGAAGGTCATTGTTGGTTCTATGGATAGATAAAGAAAAGAGTAAAGACCTAAGAACGTCTCGGTGTCCCTCATCTGTCCAGCTGAACTCTCCAGACAGAACACAGTCAAAGAACTTGCTCCTTCGCCTTTTGAAGAGCAATACAAAATATTTCAAGTACAGTATACCTAGGTATAGTTAGGGAGTTCTTCAATCTATTATATTCTGGGTTTTAATTTAACTTCTCAAACATAACTGACATGTTGCTCATCTTTTTGACTTTTTCATGGGCCGCTTACTGAAAGTGCAGAGTGAGGTCCGTGGCGAGGATGGCCTGTTTCAGCAGTTGCATCATACTGCTGTACTCTTTGGAACAGAGGTTGGCAAAGATATTATGACCCTGTTTGAAAACATGAATCATTACTCCAGTATATGACTACTATACTTTATGAATGGGTAATGACAAAGATGCTATGCAACTTGTTCTCGTTATCGGTAGAAATCCATCCCTCTCTATCAGTGTGGGTCTCATTAACAGAGTTAAATGGTAAATGGACTGACTTATATAGTGCCTTTATCCAAAGCGCTTTACAACGGCCTCTCATTCACCCATTCACCCATTCACACACACATTCACACACCAATGGTGGCAAGCTACCATGCAAGGTGCCGGCCCGCTCACTGGGAGCAATTTGGGGAACATGTGGCCAGCCGGGGCTCGACCCGCCGATCTGCCAACCTTGCGATCATTAGACAGCGGCTCTACCTCCTGCCTACCACAGCCGCCCCAGAGTTCATCAGGAATGGTTAAGAGTCTCTACTAAAGGAAATCAATGGAGGAGCACAGTGATCAAAAACCAGACTGGAGGGCTCTGACACAAACCTGAGCTATATCAGCTTCACAACTTACTCAACCTGTCGTGACGAATGTAATGATATGAGTTGTAATCAACAAACACAACATGTGAGATGAGAAGCTTTATGAGAGATACCATGCTGGTGAACATTTACTGCAGATGGGTGTTACCAGGTAACACGTGGTTGTTGAATGAGAGGGGCTTGGATGATGAGGTGGAGGCTCAGAGATAAAGCAGGTGGCTTGTAGGTGATGTCACTGCGGTCGCCAGGGTGATTACCTCACTCTGTAGGATCATAACGGCATGGTTGAAGTGATGATGCTCCAGGGTGGCTGAGGTCCCGTAGAGCAGGGCCAGAGCAGAGCCCGTCCTATAGGGGTTGATAGAGGGGTTCAATCAATCAAGTGACTGACTGACTGACTGACTGACTGACTGATTGACTGATTGACTGATTGATTGATTGAATGAGACCGTAATTAGCTGAGACGGTTGCCTCCTCATCGTCTCGGCTCAGGTAAACTCACTTGGCCTGGAAAGCGTTGTTGGTCCCGCGGTGATCTAAGTCATGGCACAGACAGCCTACCATCAACGCCAGAGTCTCTGCATCTGACAGAACATCCTGGAAACCAGCGGTCTGCGGAGCGAGAAATGTGAGAAGAGCAGAGACCTGTTCAAGACGTCATTATCAGAGAAGCTTTTCCTCCGTCAATGTGATTGCGATTTTGAAACCAACCGAGAAACCAAACAAACGAAACGTCTTATGACATGTTGACGGTTTAACACTAGAACAGCCGTGCCTTCTTTACCTACTAAAAGAGCCGCCTCGAGGGTCGACGACCCTCTCTTTACAATGCTCAAGCTGCTATTTACACACAACAACCACTAGTTGGCAAAATAGCTTTATATTAGCTTATCCTGATTTTGAAAATGTAAGGATACTGGGTGGTAGAACGCACATATCTAGGAAAAGTCATGAAAGGAGGCTCCTGAAATTTGATCGAGTGCAAAGATATAACACTTTTCTTTACTCACAGGCTCTCAGCCTCATGGCGGTTCCAGTGTTCATCTTGAACCATGCAGTGTGTCGGGTTGAACCCCAGGGTAGAGTAACTCGTCCCCAGCGGGGTCTCCAAACCCAATCCAACGCCAAAGGAGCCTTGTGATTAGCGTGGCCGGTCTGGAAGAGGGAGGTCGGGGTTGGAGACCAGGGGGTGGAGCTGGGGGGGGGGGTTACTCTACGCCTCTCTCTTCGCCCCACTGTGACAGAGGGAACTTACTGTGATCATAACAAACATGCACTGAGACACGTTGAAGGCGTGTCTCCAGTTATGGTAGGCCACGGTGCGATAGTTCTTCCTCACAGTCAGCAGCCAGCGACACAGCACCTGAGAGAGAGAGAGAGAGAGAGAGGTGACGGACGACAACAACAAACTAACTGATCTCTCCTCCTATTTTTTTTTTTTTTTTTTTTACTGTTGATAACTCATCAACTTATTGACAAATCCAATAGGCTGGTGTTTCTCACGTCATAGTCTATTTTAAACTTTTGGACCACACCCAGTTCCAGAAACATCCGGAGCGATGCAGTGATCATGGCGTCGTTGTCCAGGGAGAAGTCGTTGAAATGGAACTCGTTGATCCCCAGCTCACAGCTCGGGGGGATCTTGGCAGCCTGAGGGGGAGGGGTCACAGCCGTCAATCACACAGCCTCAGCAAGAGAGGAAACGGCAGTCGCCATTTTACATTAGATTAGATTCAACCTTTTTGTCATCGCACAGAATACAAATAAAAAATTGTTTTGCTCTAGGCACAGGGTCAGCCCTATTCAGAGCCCCCTGGAGCAATTAGGGGTTAAGCGCCTTGCTCAAGGGCATAATTGCATCGGTAGGCACGGTAGGCATCATATCTAGGCACTAGATATGATGCCAGCAACCCTCCAGTCACCAGCTCACATTCGGCACCCTCCTGAGGCTGGGATCGAACCAGCGACCTTCCGATTGCTAGCCGGCCTCTCTAACCTCTAGGCCAGGGGTCGGCAATAGGCGGCCCGTGGGCCATTGCTGGCCCGTCACCAATAATATTTGGCCCAGCAGATTATTTTGAGAATCCACTTTTTTTTTTTTTTTTTTTTATAAATAATAATATCGGACCGACAGTCCCACATATAGCGCCTATAATGTCCGAATAGAGAATCGAACTCCACCTGAATAATGCTTATTGTACTTTTATCCATGTTGAGAGTGAATGACACAGGGACAGACAATCAGGCAGCAAGGTGCACCGAAGCGCACTGACGCTGAACCCCTCAGAGTGAATCATAAGCAGGTGGACAACGCGTCACGGTGCTGAAATAGCCGACATACCGTGTGTGGTTTGAACAAAATAACACGAGCTCAGTAAGCCATTCAAACGTAATGTTTACGTATATGTGACTGCAACACACATATGAACAGTAACAACGCAAATTCTGTTTAATTTTCTGAAAAACATTGAAAACAAAATCGGCGAAAACAAAAAGCATCTCCCATCGGTCAGTATTTGCTTGATATCTGGTGATATTGACGTCACTTTAATCCACAGGCAGTTCTCAAGGTTTTTATGCATCCATCGATTCCTCTCGTGCGTCTTTATCGCATTCATTGACGAAAAGGATGACTCGCATGTATAGAAAGGGAACATTGTGAGCACGGAAAATGTCTCTCACAACGGCTTTGCATTGATGAAACCAGGTAGGATGAACGTATAGTTCACTGTCCATTCCTCTTTAAATGCCCTGTTTCCACCGTCAACTTTCCTCTTTAGACCTTTGGAGAGTGACATTATGTTTCTCTTGCTAGCAGGTTAAATGTTTGGCTAACTTCACCCGGCACGCAAACAACCAATCCAATAATAATAATGTGACCTTGTCTGGGAGGAGGGGGGAATAATTATCAGAATGAAACTATGTTACCTAATTATTAGAATAAGTTAGGCTACGCTACATCGTCAGTCCACACATTTATTATTCAAAAATATGGAAAAGTGTGAAACTACGTTTCAACGTTGTTGAGAATCACAACACAAACTCGCTAGTCAAGCCAAAATACTGCAACATAATGGATTGGACAGCTACCTAGTTAACTAGAACACTACTTTACATTGTTAGCAGGTTCACAAAACAAGCTGTGTTAGTTGACTAGCGATGTGTACAGTCGAAAGAAAAGTCAAAGCATTAGAACGTGTCACATTTTTAAACAATCAATTACTGAAATTAGCCTTTGATTATGTTCGGGCCCGCCATCTAGTGGCTCCAAAAAAAAATGGCCCGAGGCCAAACCTAATTGCCGACCCCTGCTCTAGGCTACCTGCCTCATCATTATCATGATGAATCACTAAATGAGTGTCAGTCATCATTCACTACAGCAAATATGAACGTGCTTCTTACAGTACTGTACCTTCAGTCTGTCCACTTCCACCTTGGAGCACGTACCATGATAGGACAGCATCTACACGGAGGGAAAACTAGACGTAGACACTCCAGCAGGCCATGAAATGACATGTCATGAATTAGTTGCACTATTATGATTTTAGTTTGGAATAGACTATTGTATTCATGCAACCATAATGCACAATTATTACCATGCCTTCACACTGTTTTGACAATAATGATGGAATGTATTTTTCTCATGTCTCTTCTCTTCCTCGCTCAGGATCAAAAAGTGTTATAACCTGTTATAATCTGTTATAATCTGTTATAATCTGTTATAACCTGTTATAACCTGTTATAATCTGTTATAATCTGTTATAACCTGTTATAATCTGTTATAATCTGTTATAATCTGTTATAACCTGTTATAACCTGTTATAATCTGTTATAATCTGTTATAATCTGTTATAACCTGTTATAACCTGGTATAATCTGTTATAATCTGTTATAACCTGTTATAATCTGTTATAATCTGTTATACTCTGTTATAACCTGTTATAACCTGTTATAATCTGTTATAATCTGTTATAATCTGTTATAACCTGTTATAACCTGTTATAATCTGTTATAATCTGTTATAACCTGTTATAATCTGTTATAATCTGTTATAACCTGTTATAACCTGTTATAATCTGTTATAATCTGTTATAACCTGTTATAATCTATTATAATCTGTTATAATCTGTTATAATCTGTTATAACCTGTTATAACCTGTTATAATCTGTTATAATCTGTTATAATCTGTTATAACCTGTTATAACCTGTTATAACCTGTTATAATCTATTATAATCTGTTATAACCTGTTATAATCAGTTATAACCTGTTATAATCTATTATAATCTGTTATAACCTGTTATAATCTGTTATAATCTGTTATAACCTGTTATAATCTGTTATAATCTGTTATAATCTGTTATAACCTGTTATAACCTGTTATAATCTATTATAATCTGTTATAACCTGTTATAACCTGTTATAATCTGTTATAATCTGTTATAATCAGTTATAACCTGTTATAACCTGTTATAATCTGTTATAATCTGTTATAATCAGTTATAACCTGTTATAATCAGTTATAACCTGTTATAATCTGTTATAATCAATTATAACCTGTTGTAATCTGTTATAATCTGTTATAATCTGTTATAGATTTTCCTCCAAGTGTCTAATGAAACAGTGAAGGCAATGTGATGGAAATATAAATCTGTTTTGCCTTTGATATGAGGAGTTGAGCAGGACTATATTTATCATGAATTATTGAAGATGGCTGAAATATTGATGTTAGAGAGGCAGAGCCCTTTTGGCTCAATATCTGTGTGAATGCCCGGCTTGTACTGTAGAGAATAATAACAATTCAATTCAACATGAACAAATACTGCACAGTAAGTGTGTGTAGATAATACTGTTATAATTATGACTATTATGACCATATTGAAACAGTATTCATGTAAGGTAATATGTAGTATTAAAATAAAAATAATAAATAGTATATGGAAGATAGTGCTCACATCCAGAGCCACAGACTGTTTGGCCCAGGTCTTTTTCACCTGGTTGTACATCATCGTGTTGTTGATTCCCAGCCCACAGAATATCACAAAGGCCTGTGTGGAGATACAGCAGAGCCACCAGGTTAACAATCATGTCATACTGCTAATCCATTTCATTGAACTGTTATGTTCAAAACACATCATTGCAGATAATGTTCCCAGACAAGAGAGAAGACATGTCTGGACAGACCCTGCCTCCTGAGGACAGCACAGTCAACACCTGTCTGGACAGACCCTGCCTCCTGAGGACAGCACAGTCAAGAGGGAGCTCACCTCAAACAGCCTTTGATCTGCATCATTAAAGGTCTTCCTGTCCAGGCGATTAAGAATCTGGGCAACCCCTTTGAAAAGACACATCCAGTCATGTATTAGCTACAGCATATTGGATATTTTTGAATTGATAATGACATAGCTGAAAGATGAACATAAGTGTTTGTGAGTGGAAAGGCAGAGAGAGGAACCCACCGATGATCTGATGGGTCCGGTTCCATATGGGGACACACAGTACCGACCTGATGTGGAACCCAGAGGCCGAGTCCGCCTGTGGACGTGGAGAGTAGGACCTTATTACGTGCGTACGTGTGTAAAAGTAAATCGAAGTAATGCAGTATTTGAAATCAAGGCAATACATACTTGTTTTTTATCCGACTGCACTAGTTTTGACTTAATATAATTAATATCATCAGAATATAATATTGGCAAGTGACATTTTTCTGTTTTGTTGGCAGATAGTTTTGCTAGTAATATTCTTTCCATTTTATTGCTTTTTTAAATTGTTTTTGAGAGCTGACATTTTGCAGTGTATGTGTGCGTGCGTGTGCGTGCGTGTGCGTGCGTGCATATGTGCAATTCATAGTGATCCAGTAAGCACAAACCTCAGCATCAAAGCGGGGGTCCTGACACACATCGCTGATGTTGACAGGCAGTCCTGTGGACGCCACGAGCTCAGCGATGCTGTTATTGATCAGCCAATCAGAGCAGGAGAGCTTCTCCATGCTGACACGGTCAAAGAGACACAGAAACAAGGCTCTCAAGAAAAGACAGATACATTGTTTTGAGAAGAAACAGTACTTCACTCTGCTTATCCCAACGCCCATGCAACTGAACTGATTCAGATTCATGCAACTGAACTGATTCGTTTGAATAAACGTCTCGTTTCAAGTCTTCACCTGATGTCACGGTTGCATAAGGGAGACATAAGTTCAAAAGTCTTTGAGAACTTCACCACCTGTTGTAGAAAAAACAGCCGGATGAGAGAGTGTAGAATGAGAGAGTATAAAATGAGAGAGTGTAGAATGAAGAGGTGGACCAGGTTAAAAAGGAGGAATGCCGGCAAGAGGAGAAAAGTGGAGTACAGAAAGGAATAGAAGAACAGAGCAGAGGAGAGAGGAGAGGAGGTGGGGGGGTCTCACAGGTGAGTGGATGTCCTCCAGCAGAAGCACAGAGCAGCGTTCACACTGGAGGAGGGTGAGAGCTCTCTGCATGATCTTCCTCACTATCTTCTCCAGGTCCGTCTGCTCTTCAAACAGGTCATTCACCACCTCCAGCAGAGCCTGAGAGAGCAACAACATTCACCTCTGTGCATCAAAGTCATACTGAGGATATAGTAGTGTTCGTGGGGAATCTATTCGAGTGT